>NW_006408558.1:19723116-19739090 GCF_000296735.1 Chrysochloris asiatica
AGAAAGATGAGGCTTTCTGCTCCCGTAAAGACTTACAGCCTCAGAAACCCTGTTCAGGGTCGCTATGAGTCGGAACCAACTCAACGGCACTTAACAACAACAATATATATATACTGACAATGGACAATTCAATGCCAAAGCCTGAAAGTGATAGAATGTTCCAAAGCCATGACTGGTGGGTCTTGCAGCCCCTAGATTCCTCTCCTACAGGCAGACCAGACCCCACACCTCTGACCCTGCATCCTGGCTCTCTCTCTCTTCCTCTCCCAACCCTGCACCCTCCCCAGCTGACCTGTTTGTTGTTCTCTTTGATGTTGAGTGGTTCCAGGGAGGCAAAGTCTCTGCAAAGAAAGTGCCAGTCAGGGCCAAGGGCCTTGTTGGCTGATCAGCATTGCCCACTCTGTTCCCAGCCCCCACTCCCACCCGGCTCACATTTTGTCCGGGTAGAATCGATGCAGGATGGCACAAAAGGCCAACCCATTGCGCCAGGATGTGGTGAAGTTGGTGACACGGACACCTTGGTAGCCAGCAGTAACTTCCTGACACCATTCCAACAGGGACTGGCTAGAGCTGACCAGGGCAGGTGGCGGCTGGGGACACAGAGGTGGGCTCAGGGAATGTGTCACCAGGACCTGTGCCCTCTGCCCCTCAGGAAGCTAAGGCCTGGTGCCAAACCGCCCCAGCTCTGGGTATGCAGGAGTCATTAGCGACAGCTCTAGGACCTGACAAAAAGGTTTCGAGCTCCAGGGTTATTCACCAAGGACCACCTAAAAAGTCAATGGCCCTCAGGCAAGATCACCAGCAGTGACACCTCAAGATCAGCCCAGAAAACCAGCACAGGGGTATCCAGCTCCTTTGGGACTGGGCAAGACAGGGAGGGTGGGGGGAGGGGGAGAGCCAGGGAATCCTGAGAGAGGACGTGGGAGGGGGCTCCTTGAAGCTGAGCCCCCACCCCATCCCAGACAACCAGATGGATCCATGCACAGCCGCCGTTCACTCAGCCCCATGTTAGTGGGAAGCAGCAGACTCGGCCCTCAGGGGGCCCCCATCCCTACCTGGCTGTCCCACAGCCTTCTGTCTTCTTCCGACTCCTCTGGGGAGGAGGCCCTCAAGGGTGTGGGCACCCCAGCCCCTGCCCCATTGGCCACCTGCACTTCAACCAGGCTGGCTTCCGGGGGGCTTCTCTCAGCTTCTTGTACGTTCTGGGCCCCCAAGACCTGAACCTCTGCCTCCAGAGACTCAGACATTCTAGATTTGTTCCCTGGGGATCCTAAAACTTTTCTCTCCAATTGTTGGGTCCCCATAGCCCTGGATTCAGCTTCTGAGGGCTTCCATACCCCAACCTCTGCCTCCTGGACCCTCAAAATTTTAGTCTCTGTCTCCTGTGCTGTGAAAATCTCTGTTATTGCTTCCTGGGACCCTAAAACTTCCTGTTTAGTGTTAAGGACCATGAGAGGCTCACCTTTGGCTTCTAGAGTCCCCCACACTGCAGTCTCTGCCTCCTGGACCCCCAAAAGCTCAGCTTTTATCTCCTCAGCCTCTGCAACTCTTGTCTTTTGAATTCCTAGTTCTTCACCATCTGCCATCACAGCCTCTGCTCTTGGGACCACTAAGCCTCCTACCTCTTCCTCCGGGACCCCCAATATCTCAGACTCTGCTGTCTCAACTTCAATCCCTGGGACCCCTGAGCCCTCATCTACTTCCTCCTGAGAATCAGTTTCTGCTGTCCCAGTCTCGAGCTCTGGGATGCTTGAACCTATTACTTCTGCCTCCTGGGTCCCCAATATCTCAGCTTCTGTCCTCTGAGTTTCTGTCCCCTGTACTCCTGTGACCCCCACTTCTGTCTCCTGAGCCCCCAATATCTCACACCCTGCTAGCTCAGCTTTTATCCTCAGTACTTCTGAACCTCCAGATATCTCCTGGGTCCCCAATATCCCAGACTCTGCCATCCTAGCTTCTGTCCCTGGAGCCACTGAAACTCCCACGTCTGTCTTCTGTATCCCCAATACTTCTGATTCTGTCACCCCAGTTGCCTCTGATTCCATGTCCCTTGATCTAGTTCCCTCTATCTCCTCGGGCCCTGAAGCCACTGGTTCTGCCATCCCCGTCTCTGTTCCCAGGACCCCTGCATCCCTAGTTTCTGTCTCCCAGGTCCCCAGAGCCCTAGACATTGCTTCCTGCTCAGCTACTGGTGGGGTCTCCTGGCTTCTGCTCACCTGGGGCCTAGCACTTGCTGCTCCAACTGAGGGGCCCTGCTCTAGGCCAGTCTTCCCAACATCAGGGGCTCTGTCCCTCACCTCAGTGTCCTCTCTCCTCTGGGAGTCCCCAGGACGCCCGGAGTACCCTGAAGACTCTGCTGGGGATAGCCTCAGACCTGGAGGTGCCTCATCTCTGCTCCTAAGTCCTAGTCTTCCATGAAATCCCCTAGGAGGAGCCTCAGGAGGTCCCCTGAGTCTTGCCTCAGCCTTCTCTCCAGTAGCATCCGGTCCCTTAGTATCCACATGGCTCACCTGGGACCTCTGCTCAGCATCAATGTGACCAACATTTGAGCTCACTGCAGCCTCCCCCACCCCCACCACTGGCCTTCTGGAGAGCTTCTCTCTGACTTCTGACCTACACTCGGTCTCCAGCCCTTTAGCCTCTGGCCTGTCCCCAGGGCCCTCTTCCTCAACCGGGAGGCTCTGCTTTCCAAATAAGTCAGCGTCTGTGCCTGGGCCCCGCCTGGCTCTTTGGGTCTCCGTCCCTTCCTGAGGCCTTGCCTGAGTCTGCATCTCCCCAGCAGAACCCACTCCTGCTGGGGAAGCCCCTGAGGCTTCAGGGGCCTCATCCTTCCCTTGGGGGGCTGGGGGCTGAGGGGCATCGGGGCCTTTCCGGAACCGGGGGGCTGGGGTGGGGGCCACATCCTGGCCTGGCTGCCTTGAGGACCTGAGGAGAAAACAGGAGGGAGGGTTAGGGGCATATACTAGGCCTTCACGGTCAGTTCCTCCCCACCCCCACCCTGCCAGGCCCTAAAGAGGCAGGTGGATGGGGTACAGCTCCCTGGTGGTAGACAGGTGATAGGGTAGGACTGGTTCCCATGCTCACCTCATCTCTGGTGGGGTTCCCGGGGGCCTGGGGATTTCAGGCCCCACTTGGCCCCCTGTTACAACTGCCTCTGACCCCTCGTCCTGGGAGGCCCTGACTGGGGGCCCAGTGACACTCACAGGGGCTAGGCTGGCATCCTTAGCATTAGAGGGACTGGCAGCTGGAGAGGAAGGAAGGAGGGGAGCGTGCTGAGGCCTGGGTCTTGGGACTAAGGCCCAGCCCCCAACCACTTCTAGCCTGGCCCTCACCTTGCTGCTGGGGCTGGACCCGGCCCTCCTCTTCTTCCTCACAAAGTGTCTTCAGCTCCCGAGAAGGCTCTGGGATGGGGAACAGCATCAGCCCTGGCGTGCCCTGTCCAGCTGACCCCTTTGCTCTCCCTCCCTCTCCACAGAGTGCTGGCCTACCTGGGAGACACCCTGGCCTCAGGGCACCGGGCCGGCCTACGAGCAGAGACAGGCCCACATTGCAGAGAAAAGGGAGAGAAAGAGAACCACATGGCAGAGACAGGAAAAGCCTGAATAAGCGCAAGGGAGGGATGAGGAGCCCGTCACCCACCCACTGAGGGCGGGAGGGGAGAATGGAGGCAAGGTCAGAGGTGAGCGTGGATATGAGGTCAGAGGTGAGCGTGGAAGTGAGGCAGAGGTGAGGTCAGAGTTGGGAGAGAGGTAGGGTCTGGTTCCGGACTACAGCCCTTTGTCTGGATTTGGCCCCGGCTGTTTCAGGGACCCACTCAGGGTGAGGGGGAGGTTAGGGGCCTGATGAGACCTTGGAGCCTCATTCCCAAGAAGAACCCAGGCCACCAGAGGATAAGGGGCCAAGTTTGATCCATCAGCTGCTAGGCAGACTGGGATTGTCTGGCTGGTGATGAGCGCCTTATCACTGGGCATGTTGTTGACACTGTCTTGTCCAGCTTGGCACACGGCATGTGGCCCAGGTCAGCCCCACCCTGCTGTGATCCCAGTTCACAGCAGGCTCTGAACTCACCTGGCTGGGGGATGCGGGCCCGAACATCAGGGGTCTCTTCCTCATCGCTCTCAGCAAAGTCATCCAAGTTGCCCACATCAGTGGGCTTCACACTCATGAGGCTGGCCAGACTCTGCATGTCATCGTCCCTGGGATCAGAAGTTAGAGGTGAGGGCTGAGGGCTGACAGAGGTCACAGGCCTGGGTTAAAGGTCAAGCAGACACTCACGTGGCTCGGCCCTCCCGCAGCAGCACCCCTGAGAGGGTAAGACTTAGCTCAGCATGTACCACCTTCACCGACTTGGGCTTCAGTCGAAGCCGCAGGGGAACTTGGGTGGGCACAGGCCCTGCATGGCGGGCCAGGTCCACTTCGGCTGTGGCCAGTACCTTCCGCTGTCCTTTGGATTCCTGCGGATAAGGTGGAAGAGTGGGGTGGAGGAGCAGCAGAGCTACCCAGAGGGTCCAAGGCCCAAGACCCCCATCAGCCCCAGCCAGCCACTTACATTCTCAATGACAAATGTCCACTCTTTAGCCTCGTACTGGTCCACATGGGGATCCTAGGTAAAAGGGACACTGGTGAGCAGGGACCCTGGGGTGTGGGCAGGACTGAGCGAAGCCCTGCCCTGGCTCATCAAGGTGGGGCTGGGTCTGCCACCATGATATTTCTGCTTCCTGGGATGTGGCCAGCCCTCCTGACCCCAGCTCTTAAGTCTACTGCATGCAGGGTTTAATGCTACTGCCTCTAAGGAGCATGAGTAAGGTCATGCCTGTAATTAATATTCTTTTTGTGGGGATGGCTACTCCACTAGGGGACCCCATGGAGGGCTCTAAAACCTGCCCATCCCCATCTGTGTTCACAAGAGACGGGGGCTTACCCTGTATAGGGTCACAGCGATGTCCACGTTCTCTGGCACCATCCACACCACGGTACCCCGGTATGGATTCTGGATACCTGGCTGCCAGCTGTGGGCCTACAATGGGCAGTCTGAACCTCCCACACATGCCGCCACACCACACCCTTATCCCTAGCCCTAACCCCATCTTCCTCACCAGCTCTCACCCACATTCCCTGCTACTTCTCCCAGTCCCAACCTCAGCTGACATGCCCCCACCTTGGAGCAGATGCGTCGGTTCCGCCGAGTCCACACCACTACCAGCTTGTCCGGCTGCCTAAGGGGCAAGCATGTGAAGGAGGAGGGAGGCCTCGGTCAGGTTTCCCCCAAGTCTCCCTGCCTCTTCCTCCCTCTCCCCTTGCTCCCTTAGGGTCTTCCTTTTGCCTATGTCCCCCTCCCTTAGGAGACTCTTGAGGTAGCACCTTATCTAAGGCAACAGGGTGTGGGGGTGGGGCTGCTGAGTCAGGGTGGGGCCCAGGGCAGAAGGGCAAAGGCCCAATAGACCACAGCAGGAACTGCAAGGGAAGGTAGCAAGAGAGAGAGTGTGGAGACACCGCAATGCAAGGACCCAGCAAGAGACAGACAGACCTAGAGACCAGGGGACAAGCAGGATCCTCTGTGTATGTGTGGAGGAGTGAGGCATTTCCATCAAGAAGGATTGTAAATTAATAATTCAGCTAACGGCACTAGCCTCTGGGGTCCCCTTGAGGTTGGATGCAGCTTATGACCCAGGCCTCCCTGACCAGAGAGATGGATGGGAGAGGGATGGGTTTGTGAGGGTCTGGAGAAGAGTGTTCCAGGCCAAAGGAAAACCAGTGCAAGGGGTGGGGCTGGAGGGTGGGAGTGGAACAAGGGCAGGGGCAGGTGGAACAAGGAGCGGAAATAAGGAGGAAGTGGACCATATGGCAGAGAGGAGTGAGGTCGGAGAGGCAGCAGTTGGGCCTGTTGCTTCACAGCCCCCCTCACCTCAGCCTCCTGAACCCAAAGTCCTGGACTGTTGCTTGGCTGGGAGGTGGTAACAGTAGAACCTGGGGGCCACGAGCTCCCACAGCAGGATCATGGTAACCACACAGGGTCCCAGCCCAGCTACATAACAGACATGTTTAGGAGGGTGTGGCACTGTGGGTTAATGTGCGGACGGAAAAGTTAGTTTGAATCAAAAGGTCAGCATTTCAAGCTCACCAGCTGCTCCTTGGAAATCCTAGACAGAGTCACTTTGGGTGGGAACTGACTGGACTGCACTTAACAATGACAACAGTGTTGCCCAGAAGGGAGGGGATGATCAACTTGAAGAGCACAAGCGCCCTCCTCACCTACACCAACACTCAACCAGTCTGCTCTGATGACCCACTCATTGCCCCCTGAAGATGGCGAAACCCAGAGAGGTTGAAGGTCAGGTAAGGTCACACAGCCCAGCCTGGATCCAGGCTCCCCTCTTCAACCCCAAATTACCAACAATGGAGAGGGTAGCATGGGACCTTCCCAGAAAGGGGAAGTGACCCAGGGATGCCCGGGGAGGGTGGGGCCTGGCTGGGCAGCCTGACTCAGGCTGGGCACACCCTCCTGGGAGCTGAGATCTGGGCAGGAGCAGCTTCCTGGCCTGGGCTCCCAGCTGAGAACCCAGGAGGCTCTGCCCTCCACCTGTGACTCAGCCACATTGGCACTGCTGTACCCTCAGTCTGTCCTCTGGGACCAGAGTCCCCCTGGCCTCACCCAGAATGCTGGGACAAAAGCCAGAAGCCAGGGTTCAAGTCCCGGCCTTGTACTGTATGACACTTCCCCTCCCCGCAGCCAACCTCTGACCTCTCTGGGCTTCTTCCAAATAGAGTGACCAGCCTCTGGCAAGCCCCGCATGGCTGAGACCAGGGATGTGGCAGCTGCCCAAGGGACCCCAGCCTCCTGCTCACTTCCCTCCCCTTGGCCCCTATGTTCTCTTCCTGCCCTGGTCCTTCCCCTCAGGGAACCTAAATTTAGCCCCTCTTGGCGGATGAGGTCCCCACAGCTGTGCCCTAATCCCGCCAAGGGAAGCTGACACCAGGGAGCGCATATATTTAGGGTGTGACGTAGGGGCGGGCAGCTGTGGTGGGGGCCTTCAAACTGGGCCCTTCACAACCCGGTCAGGCTTGCATAGCTGCCCCCTGCCCTTCCAGGCTCTTTCCTTCAAGATCTACAGTCTCCTAAATCCACGGCCCCTTTAAACTACTCCCGCCTCCCTCCTCATCCCTCCCTCACTCAGTTTCCCCTTTTAAGGACATCTTCAAGCTGTTTCCAGCCTCCTAGTGCCCATTCTGGCTGAAAGGGGGAGCCCTTTGGCTCAACAAGTGAGAAGGGGAGGAGGGGGCAACATGTGTGTTCCCAGGTGGACTAAGGTCCACGGAGGGTCCTGGCCCAGCCCGACGACCAGCTCTTTTTAATGCCACCCTGAGCCATCTTGTTGGCTGGGGACATGTGGCCTCCCTGCCCCCAGCCCTAAACGCAGCTGAGGAAACTATGGACTGAATTCTCAGGCCTGGAGGTCCAGAGCCTCACCCACCATGGCTGCCTGCATCCCCCAATTCTAGAGGGTCCCACAAACAGCAGTGGCATTTTAAATCTTGGCACCTGGGACGCCAGAGCCCAAGCTGGGATAGGAGCCCCTCTAGTCACTGGCTGGGGGCAGAGTTCTCCCCACCCCTGGATGGGGTCTCAGCCAGGCCAGGAGCGTCCCCCAGGTCTCTCCTTACTCACCATTTCTTGGTGCACTCCACCATCAGCTCATGGTAACAGGCCACAAACTGAAACTTGGCGGCCCGCTTGCCCACGCGCTGCAGGCGCTTCCACACCGAAGTCATGGTTCCCGCCACTCGTTCCTCAAGCCTGGGGCTCCGTCTGGCCCACGATAATTGGCCTGGTGTGGGTCCCCATGGCCCTCTGGGCCCCTCTCCAAGCTGCTGGCCCCGTCTGAGTGGAGGTGTCCCAGGCGCGATTCCGGGGCTGAGCGCCTGCCGCAGCTTCTGCGGCCACCGGGTGGTCTGCGGAATCGGCGAGGTAGTGTCGGACGCGTCGGGTCTTGAGAGCCCAGAGAAGCGAGCGCGCTGTTTCCTGGAGCCGCACCCCCGACGGAAGGCGGGCGGGGCTCCGGCGGGGCGGGGGCCGACCGGCGGGGGGCGGGGCCCCGCGGCTTCCGGGGCCTTGCACTCTAACTGGGGGTAGGGGGGTGACGCCCAGGCAGTGAGGACAGGCGGACAGGCAGGGGCGCGCAGGCCGGAGAGTGGCAACTGGCCACTTGATGCCGCCCTCGGAGCACTGCCCCTCCACCTCCCTTCCTGCTGTTGTCCTGCTTGGGGAGATAGTATTGGTGGCCTATGTCAACTCTTGAGGAACAAAGATCCAGAAAGGGGAAGAGACTTGCCCAGGGTCACAAAGCGAGTCTGCACCAGAGCCAACTTTTGACTCTGGGGACACAGATTCTTGCTGTCATTCCACGTGGTACTCTTAACAGGAAGGAGCAGAGATGAGGGACACCTACCCGTGGGTAGCAGCTACCCCCACCCCCAGTCTCCTTGGCTGTCACGTAGGAAGAGAGTCGAAACCGGCCACAGCAGCTAAAGGCTCAGTTCCTGGTCTCCAACCAAGTATGTGAGCTTGGACGAAGTTGAGAGCCTCGGTTTCTGCCTCTATTAAATGGTGATGATTATAGTTTGCCTTTTCGTACAGTAGTTGAATGAACAGAAAGACCTCGGGAAGCATCTACCATTGGGCCAGACTGATTTTGCAGAGCGCAATAAATGGAGTCCGTTATCAAGGACAGGAAAGCATGTTTGTTTACTCTTTCTCCCCTGGGAAGTCTGCCCCATGAGAGAGAGCCGTTAGCTGCCATTCTCTGACACCCAGATTAGAGCCCTTATCTCTGCCCAGCATGGTAATGAGAGCTCAGGTGTCAGGACCAGAGTTAGGGAACTGCCCGGGGCAGCATGTCATTGTGTCCCCTCCCCTGGCATTCTGCCTGGTCTGCGAATGGACTGACGCGAAGTTCTGTGCTTAATCAGTAGACGGTTTGAACTCGACGCCTGATCCACCGGAAGTGCAAGCTAGGCGGTCTCTAGGTGCAAGGGACCGCAGTAGGGTATGGGGGTGAGCTGCAAGGAGGGGGCCCGCCTGTCATCACTCCATTTCAGGATGTTGTATCCTGTGCAGTGTAGGTCTGAGCACCCATTTCTACTTTCTTCTTGTTGAACCTGACACTTAAGTCTTGGATCCCGGTTACAGCAACGTGGCCCTCGGGTTCCTGTTAGGAAGGGGGCTTTGACGTGCAGCCCTAAAGCTGTGAGGCGTGCTTTGAGACCAGAAGAATGGAAATGTTTGGGACCCCAATCATTGTCCCACTGGCCTCTGCAGTGCTTCCCAAATACCCACGGGGCTCAACTTCCTGGCCTTTCCGGGTGGTGTCAGTCTGTCCTCTCTCCCGCCCAGGGGCCCCTTAGCCGCCCGCTGTGGCCCACCCATTTCCTGTGCCGTCTCAACTCCGCCCCACTAGGGTGGAAAGTTTCTCTCCTCAAGATGGATGGGCGGTTCCTTCCCCTTCCCGGCTGACAGGGAAAGTCCAAAGCCCAGAGGGGCTAAGGGGAAGGGGGGGCGGGGGGGGGCGAGGGACCGGCTCCAGAGAGGGAAAATGACTTGTCCACAGAGACCTGGCTGAGCGAGGCTCTGCCAGGTTGAACACTTCCCACCACCACTTGAGGAGAGATTCGCACCCCATCCTCACCAAGCCTTCCACTCAGCGTCTCAGGCGCTACCTGCAGGCTGGTCATGGGGCGGCACATACCAGCAACTTTGCTGTATTCCCACACCAGAGCCAGGCAATCAGAGATCTCGACACCACTGAGAATATTTATTTATCTATGCACCAGGAGGCTAGCCCCCAAACTTAAATATCCAACATGGAGCCTTGGCCCTCAGGGCCATGGGGAGGTGTAGGGATGGGTCCTGGGGCCCTTGTCCAGGGCAATGGAACTCAGGGATCATGGGTAGGATGCTCTGAGCCAGCAGCTAGGGAGCTGACAGCCACTTTTACCCCAATTCCAGAGATACTAAGGGGAGGACAAGATGCTTTGGGCCCTGCCACCTGACAGAGGATTGGGCAAAGTGGGGGTGCACATGTGGAAGAAGTGGAGGTCCTCCAGGTGCCATGGCAGAGGCTGCAGCCACAGCACCTACCCCAGTGCCAGCTAACCTAAGACAGAAGGGGTGGTGATAGTTTGGGCTCCGAACAGGCCTTGCCCTCCGCTGAGGTGAGCTGAGGTGAGGTGGAATGCAGGGAGAGCAGGCACTGATGTCAAACAATGTGCCAAGGGGTGAGGTTCTGAGCCTTTCACGGGGCTCTCCTGCTCTTCAGAGGCTGATGTGGAAAGCATCCTGAAGCCACTGGTCACGGGCATTGTGTGTCTGGGGCACTGTAAGGGGTGGCGGGTCAGGGGGAAGGCTGGCATCAGGGGGTTCCTCGTCATCCGAGAGGCTGCCATCGGGTGGGTAGGAGCTGTCCGAGTGCAGGGAGGATGACAGATCCTGGCATAGATGCTTGTAGTCCTGGATCGATTCATACAGGCCCCAGAGCTGGCACAGTAGGGACATGTCCAGTTGTCGCAACCCCACCTACAGACAACTGAGGGTGGGCTGGGGTTGGGGTCTAGGTCACCCTCAACCCCCACCTCCTGGAATCCAGAGCCCCCTGCCCTGGTCGGGGCCAAACCAATCTTCCCATACGAGGTACATGTTCGTGGTCATTAGACTTCACGTGCACGCTTGGAAACTTTTAGGTACAACAGAACCGCTAGCAAGGTGAACTAAGGTAGCAATGAGTAAAATCGCTATGGCTGTATGGTAACTGTTGCCACAAACGGTATCTGTTACTAATGGCAGTTACCATGTCCGCATTGACATGGCCGGTATTCGGGTCCTCTGAGACCCGGGCTAACAATTCCCGATAGCATGCCCCCCGCCTGGTCAGTTCAGCGTCCACCTACTCACCATCTCCTTGCGCAGCGCTGCTAACGCAGAGTCAAGGTTGACCCGGCGGCGCGGGCCGGTAGGGCCGGCGGCAGGTCCCGCATTGGCACCATTGGCAGCGTGGCGGGGGCCATCCGGAGCACGGGCGGCACGGCTCAGCTCATCATGGATGCGGCTGCGCTGACTGTAGACACGCTCCAGCTCCCGCCATGAGCCCCCGCTTGCGTTGAGGAGGCCGCTGAGGCCGCGCGGTAGCGGCGGGAGTCCGACCAGGGAGCAGCCAGCGCCGCCCGGCGCCTCGGCCGAAGGCAGCCCGTTCATGGCCGGGCCGGCGCGGACAGCAAAGACGCCTCCTCCCCTCCAGCGCCCCGCCCAGACCGCCACCAGCGGGCCCAGCACAGCACCCCGCCGCCGCCCAGTAAGGCCGCGCTTTGTTCCAACCCAAGCACCACAGACTCCGCCCTCTGTCCCGCCCACTTGCAGGGGCTGGACCCCTCTTAAAAGAGAAATGGAAGTGGGACCACATCGAGCAAAGCAGAGATCAGTAAAGGAGACACCAAGCGAAGAAAATGGATCCTGACAAGCGGGTAAAAGTAGCTAAATGGAGAAAGCGCGGTTCTTTTAAGATTCTCTTGGCTCCTCCCCACAGTTTTCAATTGTTTCACCCAATTACGATCCCAAGAAAACCAAAGACCTCGCACAGAACCTGTCCCCTCCCCTCCTCTATTAGATCTAAAAGTAGGGGTTAGGAGCATTACTTGGCAGGGGCCATCACAGTCTCCTTCCAGTCTTGGAGCACTTAGGGTCGGCATGAGGTGGGATAGGATGATGGAATTACTATGTTCGGGGGCCAAAAGGGGAGCCCATCGGGGCTGGAAGCCAAAATCTCGCTCATGTGTGGGGGATGAATTCTGGCTGAGGAGACTGTGGGGGCGGGACTCTGCCAGTGTGAAAGCTGGTGGCCCTTTGAGAACACCTCAAGTTGTGGTTCCCTCCTTGCATAGTCCCCTCAACCTCTAGAAACAAGCTCAACCCCTCTCTCAGGGCATGAAGAAAAGCAGACCATGGAAGGGTTGGAGGTCAAAAGTGGGGAAAAGGCAAGTGAGGGCAAGCATGCACCCTCAGAACCAGGGAAAGAACAAACCACACAGAGGAGCAGCTCTTTTTCTCAGGGGCTTGTTTTAGGGTTGCAGCTGCCGCAGGCTTTGCAGGGCCTCGGCACAGCCCCGGATAAGACTACACAGCTGGATGCTGGTCTCCACGGAGCTGCTAGAGCCCAGCTCAGCCGAGGCCCAGCTCAGCTTCTGCAGGAGGGCCGTCTGTGTGCAGGTCAACACATCCGTATTTGGGGGCACTGCAGGAGGGGCCGGTCCCTGGGCTGCTTTGAGTGCGGCTGCAGCGCCCTCACAGTGCTCTGGACGAGGTACTGGGGGCTGCGGGGCTGGCCGAGAGCTTGAGGGGGTATCCGAGGCAGAGGCCAGCTGATGCTCCCGAGCTTGGGAGAGGGCAGCCTGGGCATTCAGAGCTAAAACAGAAGCGAGTGGGAGGAATGGTTAGGAAGCCGGGCCCACCTCAGCCCTGAACCACCTCCTGTTGTCCGGTCTGCTCTTTGTGTCTTTGAGGTGCTTTATCTGCCCCTCTGTAAGATAACTAACTCATCCACTCTGTTTGGTGGCACATTTATGTATGTGCCCTTGCTCCCCTTCAGCCATCAGGGCTGTGCCTGACTTCAGACGCTTCCCTGGTGTCTGGCTCACAGAAGAAGGTGCTTAGTGTTCTTACAGAACGGACTAACAGGAGAAGGCACCTTAACCCCCGCCACACCCAGAATCCCTTTTCACTCCTAGGTCTACAGTCCCTGGGCCTCCATCACCACGCTCTTTACCAAGCATATAGGACCCCTCACCAGGATTATCTTTATCTACATCCGAGTCGAGCTCCTGACAAGCCACGCAGTAGACCTTCCGCTGTTTGTCTTGGAGGAGGATCGTCTAGGGGCCAGAAAGCACACCCGAGCAGGAGTGAGACGCTAGGTCCAGAGGGGAGAGCTGTGGAAGAGCCGTGCGGTCTGGCCCGCGGCTCCGTCCCCGGCCCTCCCGCTCCAGGCCTGGCCTCACCCCGCAGTCCGTGCACGTCTCGCCCAGCATGCGGTATCCGCGCAGCAGGTAGTCGCCCATGAGTCGGGAGATGCGATCCTGCCGTTCCCGACGCGCCTGCAGGACCTTCGTCTCCGCCTCAGTCGGAGGCTCCCAGGAGAAATCATCAACTTCTGGGGGAAGAGAGGCACAAGGGGCCTGGGGATCTTGCCGGAGCGAGCTGCTTCCTGTACCCCGCAGCCATAGGCCCCCGCAGGCCAAATCCTCACCAGCGCCGTTTAAGGCCATGTTGCCGTTGTCTCCTCCTGGCTCATCGGAAGTGACGCGCAGGGAACGCGCCTTCCCGTGCGGCTCCGCCCCCTCCATATTAGGCCTGGAATGAGGGCAGCTATAACGTTTCCGGGTGGTCTTTAGCTTTCTAGTTGCCCAGAGTGGGGCGTGTCTGGCCGCTATCTGGACTCTGCCGTATTGGAAAGTACAAAGAAGGATTTCCCAGTGGGCGGAGCCTTTCGATTTGCTGAATTTAAGAAAAAGCCGTCTCTGCAGCAACCCAGTTTGGGTCGCTCTTCCAGCCCTTCTTGGATGAAGGGAACTTTACTAGAGCAAATCCTGCTGGCCTCTGCCTCCTTGGAGTTTCCCTTTATGGATAGGTCGGGAGGAGAGAGGCATCACAACAAACCAAATCCGTTTTCTATCCAGTCGAGTAGTGTGATCCTATAGGACCGAGTAGACCTGCCCAGAAGATTTCTGGCCGTAATGTCTAAGAAGCAGATTGCGGCTGGTGGGTTCAGGTTGCAACTTAGCATTTTAACCCTGCGCCACCAGGACTCCTATCACAACCACCGCTGCCCGCGTGGAGCCTCTCGAATCTCAGTATTTTTTTTTTTTTCTTTTCTTTTCTTTTTATGCTGAAGCAAGCAAGTTTTAATGTATATGAGATATACGGAGAGCCAGTGTTTCTTACTTCAGCCTGGCAAGGCAGAGACCATTCTTGCTTTCTGTCCTCAGCCCTCCCCTTCAGCATGTTAAGTGTTCTAGACGTCCTCCGCGTTCTCCCACCTTTCCTCCGAAGTTCTGGGACAGATGCACAAATCTGATCCTAAGTCATTTGAAGGTTTGTTGTATTGTTAGGTCTCGTCAACTCGGTTCCGACTCATAGCGACCCTATGCACCATAGAACGAAACTGTCCAGTCCTGCGCCATCCTTAAACAATCCTTGCTTGTGGCCACTGTATAATCCATCTCTTTGTGTGTGGGGGCCCTTCCTCTTTTTCGCTGACCCTCCATTTTACGAAGCATGATGTCCTTAGAGGACTGATCCCTCCTGATAGTATGTCGGAGGTATGAGAGATGCAGTCTGCCATCCTGGCCCTCAGAAAGCATGAGGACAGAAAAACGTTGTACTGGACATGGGAGTCCCGGTTCCCAGTTGCAGCTGAGTGATGCAAACTGGGGGGAGGTGGGGAAGCTTATTATACAAGTATGTGCTGTGATTTTTAGGTTCTTCTTGAGTTGCAAATTAGATTTCCCAGGGCTCCTTGAATAGTGGTCTTGGTGATTTCCCCCCTATCGTCTGTGTTCCTTTTCTACAGGCATCCTTTGCCAAGTGAAAGGATGTTACTTATTATAGTTGGCCTCCCCACTCTCCCATCTTCCCCCTGAAGGCCCTTGTGAAAAACAAAGCTTCAGGAATTGACAGAATACCATCTGAACTGCTTCAGGTACTTTGGATATGTTATCTGGATGAAACAGTCCTTCGAAAAGGACATCATGCTTGGTGTAAAAGACAGGGCGAAAATGATGTGGAGGCCATGTCTGACTTCCTCTGGCTTCACAAATGGAAAGTAGAATTAGACTTAAAATCAACCCAGCACCCATTCCTATGAGGCAGAGGTCATAGACATGTGGCCCCCTCCGCCTTTGCTCTGTTGGGGCAAGTGTTACAAGGCTCCTTTAGCTAGTTTGTAAATGCCCCAAAAGCAAATTCTGCAATCCAGCCTCCTGCCTTCAAGTAGGCACTCAATTTTACTCAGTCCATGGGTCAGGAAGTCCACAGATGCTTTTTGTATCCACACCACCACTCTGTCGTCACCGCTTTTCCTGGTAGGGACATCATGCTCTGCTCATGGTTCTTCTTGTTTGTCCTGGGTTCATCTGTTCCTGATTCTGAGATGACTGCTTTTAAACTGATCCTGATGGCTAACTAACTAATCCTGGCCTTCGAGTCCTGTCCACCCTATGTGCATGTTCCCACCCAGTCATTTGGTGGGCATTAAGAAGACTTTGGATGGAAAAGCCAGATCAGGTAAATTCACAGTACCACAGCAAAAGAGCGGAAGATGCCTCTAGAGATGGACTGACACAGAGGCAGTTAGAGTGGGCTCAAACTTAATGTAATTGTGAGGATGGCGCAGAATCAGGCAGTGTTATGCTCACTTGTTTAATTGGGTCGCTCTGAGATGGAGCTGACTCCATGGCACCTAACAACATCCTCTGCCTTATTAGGTTTGAAAAGCAAGACAAGGCAGGCAAGAGTTCAGGTATTTGGCTTCTCCCCAGGACAGTAGGGAAGGAACTAGGAATTGTTGTTGTTGGGTGTCTTCGAGTCAGTACTGAAACACAGCAACATTATACACAACAGAATCAAACACTGCCCAGTCCTGTGTCAACCTCAGAATCATTGCTACGACTGAGCTCATTACTGCTGCCACTGTGTCAATCCATCTCATTGGCGGGGTGTGTGTGTGGGGGGGGTCTTCCTCTCTTACGATGAATCTCCATTTTACTAAGCATGATGTCCTTTTTCAGGGGCTGGTCCCTCCTTATAATATGTCTGAAGTATGAAAGATGAAGTTTCACTATCCTGGCTTCTAAGGAGCATTCTGGTTGTACTTCTTCCAACACAGATTGGTTTGTTCTTTGTATCTTTAATATTCTCCTCCAACACCATAATT
>NW_006408558.1:19740565-19742993 GCF_000296735.1 Chrysochloris asiatica
ATCAGTTGTCCAGGTAGCTGTCTTCAAATTTTCTTGGCATAGATGAGTGAGCATCTTCAGTGCTGCATCAGTTTGTTCAAAAACTTCAGTTTGTACTCCATCAATTCCTGGAGTCTTGTTCTTTGCCAATGACTTCAGTGCACACTGGATTTCCTCCTTCAATATCAATGGCTCTTGTTCATATGCTACCTCTTGAAATGGTTGAACAGTGACCATTTCTTTCTGGTACAGTGACTCTGTGTATTCCTTCCATTTTCTTTGATACTTTCTGCATCATTCACTATTTTGCCTATAGAATCCTTCAATATTTCAAGTCGAGGCTTGAATTTTTTCTTTAGTTACCTCAGCTTGAGACATGCTGAGCTTGTTCTTACCTTTTGGTTTTCTAATTCCAGGTCTTTGTACACTTCATTATAATACTTGACTTTGTCTTCTGGAGCTGACCTGTGAAATTCTCTATTCAGCTCTTTTACCTCCTCATTTCTTTCCATTTTCTTTAGCATTTTTATATTGAAGAACAAATTTTAGAGTCTCTTCTGACATCTATTTTGGTCTTTTTCTTCTTTCTTGTCTTCTTAATGATCTTTTGCTTTCTTCCTGTATGATATTCTTGATGTCATCCCACAACTTTTCTGGCCTTCGGTCATTAGTGTCTAATCCATCAAATCTGCTCTTGCGATAATCTCTAAATTCAGGTGGGATATTTTGGCTCTTGTGGACTTTTTCAATTTTCTTCAGTCTGAACTTGCATATGAGCAGTTGATGGTATGTTCCACAGTCTGCCTTCCGGCTTTGTTTTGACTGAGGATTTCGAGCTTTTCCACCATCTCTTTCCACAGATGTAGTCAATTTGATTTCTGTATATTCCATCTGTTAAAGTCCACGTGTATAGTCATCTTTTATGTTGTTTTAAAAAGGTATATGCAATGAACAATTCATTGATCTTAAAAAATGTAATTATGCGTTTTACAGCATCGTTTCTATCACCAAGGCCATTTATTTTCCAATGACTGATCCTTCTATTGTTTCCAATCACTAGTAATTATCAATACATGTTAATTGCTTGTTTGGTCAATTTCAGTCTGAATAAGTTGGTAGAATTCTTCAATTTTATCATCACAGACTTTAGTGGTTGGCACATAAATTTGAATAATAGTTGTATTATCTGGTCTTCCTTGTAGGTGTATGGATATTATCCTTTCAAAGACAGCATTGTACTTCAAAATAGATCTTGAAATGCTCTTTTTCAATGATGAATGCAATGCCATTCTTCCTCAATTTGTCATTTCCGAAATAGTAAACCATGTGGTCATCAGATTCATAATAACCAATACCAGTTAATCTGAGATCACTAATGCCTAGGACATCAATGTTTATGCATTGTATTCCATTTTTGACAATTCCGATTTTCCTAGGTTCATACTTTGTACATTCTACATTGTGATTATTAATGGATGTTTACAGCTGTTTCTCCTCATTTTGAGTTGTGTGCCATCAGCAAATGAAGGTTCAGAAAGCTTTACTCTATTCGCACCATCATGGTCAACTCTACTTTGAGGAGGCAGCTCTTCCCCAGTTGTATTTTGAGTGCCTTCCAACCTGGGGGGCTAGGAGTTAGACCCCCTATTATCTCATTGGCTAATCTTATTTATCTGGACTGTAGGTACTTTCTCAATCTTACATGAAGCACCCTCCTCCTAACCCTGTCTCCCTCCTTCATAGACCCTCTGAAATGGTCATTTTCTGATTTTTGCTACCTCCTGCTTACTTGGAGAGCCCTGTGTCCCTCTCTACTCCCTTTATCTACCCAACAGGGCAGCACTGTTCTTCACTCCGGGTCTACACCCTGGTTGACTAGAGAAACTTTCCTTGAACAAACTCTTGGCCTCTAGTATGTACATTCAGACCCTCCATGCCATTGCTGTCTCCAAATATCAGTTCCGTCCTGAATTCCTCAGAGACACCCTCTGTGCCATCGTCATGGCCAATACCCACTCCACAGCCTACTCTGCCTGGCACCAAGGCGTTTCCATTCATCTTTCCACTAAATCCCTTTCATTGAATCCTCATATCAACTCGATGGGGTTGCTATGACTGTTATCCCTGTTTTATAGAGTACTTTATTTTAGAGTAACTTGCTGAGTCATTTTTGTTTTCAAGGTTTTATTGTGAATTGAGTGATGGTCTACATGGTAGAACATCAGTTTTGCACTCAGCCAATCGCATCCTGTTTCATTGTAATGGTTACAACCCCCTTTTTTGATGTACACAAAAAACACACAGGAATATTTAATCATTTAAACAACCAAAGGAATCATTTTACAAGCCAGCTTCCTGCCCGTCAGCGCAGTCTTTCTCTTTCCATGAGTCTAGAGGTGTCAGATGCTCTATCTCTCCATACTATCATCTCTGCCTCCATCTCTGGTGT
>NW_006408558.1:19746873-19747937 GCF_000296735.1 Chrysochloris asiatica
ATTTTAAACTATTCGATGTTTCCTTGTTCTATTCAAACAGCTGTCTTTTGGTCTATGTACAGGTTCCTCATGAGCACAATTGAGTGTTCTGGAATACCCATTCTTTGCAATGTTGTCCATAGCTTGTCATGACCCTCACCATCTAAAACCTTTGCGTAGTCAATAAAGCACAAGTAAACATCTTTCTGGTATTCTCTGTTTTCAGCCAAGATCCATTTGATGTCAGCAGTGATATCCCTCATTCTATGTTGTCTTCTGAAACTGGTTTGAACCTCTGGAAGTTCCCTGTCAATGTATGGTTGCAGCCATTTCTGTATTACCTTTAGTAAAACTTTACTCACATGGGATATCAATGATATTGTCTAGTGATTTCCATATTCTGTTGGGACATCTGTCTTTGGAATGGGCACAAATATGGATCTCTTCCAGTCAGTTGGGTAGGTAGTTGTCTTCCAAATTTCTTGGCATAGATAAGTGAATGCCTCAAGCGCCGCATCACTTTGGTGAAAGGTTTCAGTTTGTATTCCATCAATTCCCAGTGCCTTCTTTGTCAATGACTTCAATGCACCTTGGATTTTTTCCTTCAGTATCACTGGCTCTTGATCATATACTACCTCTTAAATGATTGAACATCAATCATTTCTTTTTTGGTACAGTGACTTGGTGTATTCC
This sequence comes from Chrysochloris asiatica, assembly GCF_000296735.1. NCBI lineage: Eukaryota > Metazoa > Chordata > Mammalia > Afrosoricida > Chrysochloridae > Chrysochloris > Chrysochloris asiatica. Next base: position 19,747,546 of record NW_006408558.1, read on the forward strand.
TTCCATCTTCTTTTGATGCTTTCTTCATCATTCAGTATTTTGTCCATAGAATCCTTCAATATCACAAGTCAAGGTTTGAATTTTTTTCTTCAGCTCCCTTAGCTTTAGAAATGCTGAGCATGTTCTTCCCTTTTGGTTTTCTAACTCCAGATCTTTGCATATTTGTTGTAATATTTGACTTTGTCTTCTCGAGCTGACCTTTGAAATTTTCTGTTCAGCTTTTGTACCTCCTCATTTCTTCCATTTGCTATAGCATCTCCATGCTGGAAAGCAAGTTTCAGAGTCTCTTCCAATGTCCATTTTGGTCTTTTCCTCTCTCTTGTTTTCGCAATGACCTTTTGCTTTCTTCCTGCATGATGTTCTTGATGTCATCCCACAACTCTTCTGGTCTT
>NW_006408558.1:19748591-19755518 GCF_000296735.1 Chrysochloris asiatica
GTAAAATCAATGTTTATACGTTCCATTTCATTTTTGACATCTTCCAGTTTTCCTAGATTCATACTTCATACAGTCAATGTTCTGATTATTAATGGATTTTTACAGCTGTTTTCCCTCATTTTGCATTGTGCCCCATCAGTAAATGAAGGTCCAGTAACCTTTGCTCCATTGGCATCATCCCAGTCAACTCTAATTGAGGAGGCAGCTCTTCCTCAGTCACATTTTGAGTGCCTTTCAACCTCAGGGGCTCATCTTCCAGCACTATGTCTGACAGTATTCTGGTGCTCTTCATCATGTTTCAGTATTCAATAATGTGGTGCTGACAGTGTTCCACTGCTAGTCATAAGGTTTTCAGTGACTAAATATTCAGAAATAGTCTCTCCTTCTTCCTAATTTGTCTTCATCTCATCTGAAACCTGTCCTCTGTGGTTGATCCTGCTGGAATTTAAAATACCGGTGGCATAGCTTCCAAATCACAGCAACACACAAGCCACCACAGTACAACAAACTGACAGATGAGTGGTGGGCTTATATAATCCCCCACTTTACGTAGTCAATGTCTGAGTTGCCTGTGCCTGAGTAATTCTTTTAAAACATTTGTTGTTGTTGTTGTTATGTGCCGTGGAGTCGGTTCCAACTCATAGTAATCCTGTAGAGGGTTTCCGGGCTATAAATCTTTACAGGAGCAGAAAGCCTCATCTTTCTCCCACAAAACAGCTGGTAGTTTCGAACTGCTGACCTTGTGGTTCGCAGCCTGATTCATAACCACTATGCTACCAGAGCTCCTTTTTAAAACATAAAGCAGGTCATATCACTGTTCTGCTTAAAATACTCCAGCATCTCTTATCACACACTTAAACAAAACTCCCCAGTCCTTTCACTGGCTCCTAAGCTCCTTTCTTCCCCCTCCCCAACTTGCACTCTCCCTGCACACCTCTTCTCCCACCACTCAATGGGAATGACATCACCTTCTCCTTGCAGGGCTTTCCCCTGCGTCCTATGTCCCATAGGAGGGCCAGCACAAGCTTGGACTCAGGCAGGTCTTGGTTTAATCCCAGATCTTCTGCTTACTGGCTGTGTCACAGGGACGTCAATGCCTTATCTGTAAAAACAGGGTCTGTTATTGTTAGCTACTTGGCAGGCTTGCTGAGAGGATTTAATGAGGGGACATAAAGAGATGGCTATTGGGAGGCAATTTCCCACGAATCTCTCATGTTTCTGCTGATGTTGTAAACACAGATGCTACTACCATTGTTCTGGACTGTGTTTCCAAAGATGTTTTTACAGTGAACAGCTTTGGACAATAGAGAAAGTGTCTCCCTCTAGGGCAAATTGCAGGCATACTTGCTGCCCATTATAAATGATTTGGAATCGCTAAGCTCAAAATTCCTCTCCCATATTGCAACCCCCCTGTGTGTTTAGGCATCCATCCAGATTCATGTGAATTGCCTCATTCGACTTGAGGGCAAAGGAAACGAACTCAGATATGCTCATGCTTATGCGGCTTGCTGTACCATGATTAATCAGGAATCTGCGTCTTCTGCCAGCAGCCATCAAACTGTGGCTAGCTACCTTGTTCGTTTGCAAGTAGGATAAAATCTCACACCCTTGACAGGTTTGGCATTGAGGATGGGATGCTGATGGATACATGGCTTCCTGTAAGAGGAAGGATGAGATTCTCATGAACTGATTAAATGGTTTTGAGGCCAAGCCAAAGGGAATTGGTACCACACCTGTTGATCAGATTGTAATGGTTAACCAAACAATAAATGGTCTTTGACTTTATTTCCTGTTAATGAGGAGAAATTAGGTAGTTGCAGGCTGTGTACCAGGAGGTAAGTTTAAAGTTAGCTGCCAGATCCCTGGCGGTGCAGTAGGTTAAGTGTTTGGTCATTAGTCGGAAAGTTGATGGTTTGAATCTACCCAATCCCATATGGAAGAAAGATATGTAATCTTCTGAAAAGATTACAGCTTTGGAAACCCTATGGGGAAGTTATACTCAACCTACAGGATCATTATAAGTTGGAATCCACTCAACAATGGGTTTGTTTTTGGGGGGAGGGTTCTTTGTGGAAACAGAGTATAAAGAAGGAGCTCCTTACATTCTGGTGGTCAGCTCTACTCCCACTGTAATACATAGTACTAAGATTCACTCTGGGAATGTAGAAGTTTCCACCCTTTCTCAGCCAGCATTTACAGAGCGGCACACACAGACAAATACACACATACACTGAACATGAATTAGGGGAAATTCACTACCATCAGGTACAAAAACAGACTAATCATTAGAACTCTGGCTGGTTCACTGGGATGGAAGGGGGCATGCAGTGCTTGTTAAGGAATAATGGCAACAGCTGGAGCATCTTACGGTTCAATCCTTCCTATATTCTATCATACCAACCTTACATCCATTCCAAAATGACAGCCAAAAGTCTCCGAGCTTTTTGATAGTGGATCCTAGCTGCTATCAGAGAACTCTGGCCCTCTCAGGGAGATTTTCCTGAAACAGACCAAGTCCCGTAAGAAGTCACAGACTTGACGAGTATTCAGGCTCTTAGTTTGTGTTTACAATGCTTATCAAGATGACCCACTAGATAATGAGAAACAAATCCAAAGAAATCTAGGTAACTTGTAATCAGTTCCACTACGATGGAAAACTTCCCTAACCCTTATATTGAGATCAAGCAAAAAAGCCATAAAAGATGTTCTCATGATAATGGGGCAGAAATACACCATATTAAATGGGTATCCTTTAAAACAAAAGTCATAGCTCTACACTCAAGTTCAAATCCTAACGGACATCTGTAGAACACTTCAGAGGGACCAAGAATGAAGAGTCAGTATTGGAATGTGTCCTTTGGACCCAGGGCACCTGTGCTGAGAACATCCTAGACCCAGGGGAAGATTGATACAAAGACATATGGAGATCTTCAAGAAACACTGGGCCCACGAATGATAAAATGAGACACAGACCTTCCCCCAGAAGCCAACACACAGAGAGAGAACACCTTTCCCTGGAGCTGGCACCTTCTAAACGGTGAGAGAATCAATTTCTGTTTGTTAACGACCAACAAACAGAGCACTCCACCCAACGAAAGAATTCATATTCTTTTCAAGTGCATATGGAACATTTTCTAGGAGGACAATATGAAGGGTCTTCAGAAAGATCATGGAAAAATGAAAGTAAAAGATAAAAATAAAAAATATAAATTTGATTTCTCAACATACGCTCCATCAAGTTCAAGACACTTATAAGCAGTGACACTTGCCATTTAGTCATCTCCAAAGAACTGAGTTGGGGCGCAGTGGCTCTGTAGGATAAGCACAGGACTGAAAATCACAATGTTGGTGGTTCAAGACCACCAAATGCTCTGAGGGAGAAACATGAGACTTGCTGTTCCCCCAAAGGTTTATAGCCTCAGAAACCCTACACAGGGTCACTATGAGTTGGAACTGATAGCCCAACAACAAAGAATGGAGGTTCCTAGGAATTGAACTGTGTCTGCACAGTTCTTCTTATTAACTGAAGAAAAATATGTGCCCTTTAAATATTTTTTTAAGATTAAGACATAAAAGTGAGTCAGAGGAGCCAAATCAAGACCATAAGATGGATGTCTAGTTTGATGGGAGGAATGAGCAGAAGCATTGTCCTAGATGATAAGCTATCTCTGGTGATGATTTCCCAGGTGTTTTCCTGCAAAATCTCTGGCTAATTTTCTCAAAATATTGTCATAATAAGCAGATGCTGTCATTTTTTGATCCTCTAGAAAGTCAACAAGCAAAATGCCTTGTTGTTGTTAGGTGCGGTTGAGTTGGTTCCGACTCATAGGGACCCTCTGCACAACAGAAGGAAACCCTGCCTGGTCCTATGTCCTCCTCACAACTGTTGTTACACATGAGCCCATTGCTGCTGCCACTGTGCCAATCCATCTCATTGGTGGATCTTCCTCTTTTTCACTCATCCTCCTGATAATATGTCTGAAGTATGAGAGATGAAGTCTCACCATCCTTCTAAGAAGCATTCTGACTGTACTTTTGTCTGAAACTGATCTGGGCAAAACAGTTCTGGCACTCACTAAACAAAGTTTGTTCAAACTTTAATTTTTCAGTCAGAATTCTTCTAATGCAAATTTGTTTATTCTTCTAACAGTCCATGGTACTTTTAATATTCTTCTCTAATATCGTAAGTCAAATGCATCAATTCATCTATTGAATAAGTATCGTGAAAGAATATAAGTTTGGCGTACACATTTTCTAATTTTAAACCATTCAGTGTCCCTTTGCTCTGTTTAAATGACTGCCTCTTGATCGATGTGCAAGTTCTTCATAAGCACTATTAAGTTTCTGGAATACTCATTCTCTTCAATGTTGTCCATAGTTTGTCATGAACCACACAGTTGAAAGCCTTTGCATAGTCAATAAAGCACAGGTAAACATCTTTCTGGTATTCTCGGCTTTCAGCCAAGGTCATCTGACATCAGCAATAACGTCATGTGCATAACTTAAATGCATAACTCAAATGCATCAATTCATCTACGATCTTCCTTATTCATTGTCCAATTTTCGCATGCCTGTGAGGTTATTGAAAATACCATGGCTTGGGTCAAGCACACTTTAGCCCTCAAACTGCTATCTTTGCTTCTGAACACTTTAAAGAGATCTTTAGCAGCAGATTTGCCTAATGCAATATGTCATTTTATTTCTTGACTGCTGCTTCCATGAGTGTTGATAGTGGATCCAAGCAAAATGAAGTCTGACAATTTCAATTTTTTTCTCCATTTATCATGATGCTATTTATTAGTTCAGTGGTGAGGATTTTTTTTTTTTTACACTGAGGTGCAGACCATACTAAAGGCTGTGATTTTTATCTTCATCAGTAAAATTCCTCTTCACTTTCAGCTAGCAAGGTTGTACCTTCATTAACAATCACAGGTTGTTAATGAGTCTTCCCCCAATCCTGATGCCATGTTCTTCTTCATAGAATCCAACTTCTCACATTATTTTCTCAGCATACAGATAGAACAAATATGGTGAAAGAAAGAATACAACCTGGTGTGTACCTGGTGCACACCTTGAGCATCCCAAAAAACTTTAATGATGACCTTTTCTTTTGACCAGTCCACCAATTTAGCTTTTTTTTTTTTTTAACATTTTGTTCAAGAATTATATTTAATAAATGTTGAAATTAATAGAACACAGAGGAAATTAGCCATATCATCATAGATCCCATAATAAAAAGAATAGGAAGAAATATACATTCATTAGGCTACTGTTTGCAAAGGTGCCTTTGTAGTAAAAACACAAGAACATAAAACATATTATAAGAGCTAAAGTTTTCGTGTTGGTATGCTTATTTCAATTAGTGTAAAGTAAAAAGGAAATAGAGTGAGGGAAAGTCAAACATCGTAAAATATGACCATAATGCACACACATACATACAGGGAGGGTTCAAAATTTCATGGAAAAAATATATATGTATGTATGTATGTATATCAGATGGAAAGCAGTTAAGAATGGTAAACTGTACCTGAGCCCTGTTGTTGTCAAGTGCCATCAAGTTGGTTTCAACTCATAATGACCAGATCTTTCTCCTACCGAGCAAGCAGTGGACTTGAACTATCAATCTGAGGGTGAGCAGTCTAGTGCTTATCCTGATAGAGTCACATCACTCCACACTTGAGCTCTAGGATTCAGGTAAACATAGATGGTAAAGGAATTTTCCTCATACGTTTGTATTCTAGGAAACTGACTTATTGAAAAGTACCAGACTCCACAGTATGATGTAGGTAAGATTTACAGAAGCCTGCCTCCCTTTGTTTACTTAAGGTAAGGCCAGAAACTATCTCTTCAATTCCCACTCTTTGCTTCATTAATGATTAGTTGAAGTATCTGTACCTACAGACCAATCTCCTGCTGAGGCATTGTGGGTTAATGCTCCAGACTGCGAATCTGTTTGAACTGCAAGGTTGGTGGTTCAAGCTCACCAGCTGCTCCTTGGAAACCCTATACAGGGTCGCTATGGGTCAGAATCCACTCAACAGCACTTCACAACAACAACAACAACAACAGGCCAATCTAGGGAAAACATTTGTTGACCACTTTAGGCAAGCTTCTCTTCTTATTTTAGGCTTTTGAACTTTGATCCATCCTCAGCCTGAGCCAGCATCCAATGTGGAATAATCCCTCTTTGATCACCCCTCCTAAGAATGGATTGACCTGGAGGCAAGACATTTACTACTCAAGTTTCAAAGTGCTTAACTCACTCATCCCACTCTCCAATTGTGGGGGGAAATACAGTCTTATTTACCCTCCTTATTAATGAAAATCCTTTTGTGACCAACCTTTTAGATGCTTGTGGGAGCCCTGGTGTCACTGTAGGATAAACAATGGACTGCTAACCACAAGATTGGGAGTTCAAACCCAATAGCCACTCCTGGGGAGAAAGATGAGACTTTCTGTTCCTATAAAGATTTACAGCCTTTGGAACCCTATACAGGATCACTATGAGTAGCAACCAACTTTATGAGAGTAGGCTTATTGTGTGAGATACATACAGAAATTACAGTCTGATCACTCTCCCTTTAAAAATAATCCCCTTCTATCCAGTGAACAACGCTTCCTGCAGAGCCTTTGCAATACATAAAACTATAGATAGAAACCTGAACTACATCCAGATCTCCAGAGATGAGAAATCTCCACTTGAAAGGACGAGCAGACCAGCCTGGAGGCTAGAAGAACAAAAGATACTTCTTGAAAGAAAGACCTACAGGAAAAATACAAAACAATAGAGGTAGATGGACTGTTACTACAAGAACAAACAAATTGCTTCCCTAGGAAACATCAAGGCAAGTGGTCAGGTCCTCTCAATGCAAACCCCCTGCCAAGACTAAGACTCAATGGGAATTCACGCTCTGATTGGTGACCACA
>NW_006408558.1:19757889-19759123 GCF_000296735.1 Chrysochloris asiatica
TCTTGCAGCTGTTTCTTTATTACCTTTAGCATAACTTTACTCACATGGGATATCAAAGAGATTGTCCGATGATTATCACATTCCGTTGGGTCACCTCTCTTTAGAATGGGCACAAATATGGATCTCTTCCAATCAGTCGGCAAGATAGTTGTCTTCCAAATTTCTTGGCAGAGCTGAGTGTGTGCTTCCCCCTTAAACCTTTATGCCCCTAATACTAATAATACAGTCTCATGTATACTACACTTGGAAACACAGGTATGTTAAGAGAAATAGATGAATCAACAGCTACTGGAATTTTAACACCCTTTTTAGAAATGAATGGATTTAACAGAAAAAAAAAGAGATTTTGAAATCTAAAATGCAGTTAATGCTAATAAGCTCCAAGAAAGATGATATTGGACCGCAATGACTTGGAGTCCAATTTTGCTTTGATTGGACCCTTTCCACCTCTTAGTAGCCATTGCTTTGATTGTATTGTGCTTTATCTTCAGGATCATTTTGGTAAAGCCATGTTTCATCTCCTGTTACCATTCTTTTTCAAACTGCTTTAGAATCTTGATCCTACTTGTTTAAATTTTTTCATCAAAAGCTCTGCTCTTCGGCAATGAAGATATGGACTGAGTTCGACCGCATTACATAGACTGTGGTCGACCTGGAGATGAGCGAGAGAAGAGGAAGAGCTGATTGGTCCAAAGTGTGGTGAGACCAGGGGACTCTTGAGCCAATGAACAAGGACATAACTATGGAGGGCTAGAGCTAAGAGTGAAGCATCCAGCTGATATGAAGTGAGGGGAGATGCACAAGAATGCCCAAACTTGTAGATAGACCTAGCCTTGATAGCTTGATGATCAGAACTCAACTACAGGAAGATAAACAATTTTTGATAAAGGAAACAAGTGTAAATTGCTACAATTTGATGAACATGACCTATACTTATGGATATAGTAGCTAGCTCAAAATACCAACTGAGAGAGAAGGAGTCATCACATCAAGTATCAATCCTATCCCTTCTCTATACAGAGTAGCTAGGGACAGGCAACTTAGATATTGGCTACCTAAAATGGGGGTGGGGGAAGCTATAACGGCACAAAGTGACTGGCTTACAAGTTTTCAAGAGGGAGTTTAGTTTCAGAGTGTGCAGGGAAAGGTAGATTCTTGACTGAATAGTTTTCATCTTGTCTAGATGGGTCTGGTGAAAGGAGATAGGGATAATATTCTTATGATTCAATAGTGA
>NW_006408558.1:19759995-19762844 GCF_000296735.1 Chrysochloris asiatica
AACCTAATGTTCAGTAGAACAAAACACTATCAGATCCTGTGCCGTCTTCACAATTGTTATTTTTGATCCTATTGTTGCTGGGCTCAGTATTTTGTCCACACACTATGTCAGTACTGCAATTTGAGGCTTGAATTTTCCTTCATTCCTTTCAGCTTGAGAAATGCTGAGTGTGTTCTTCCCTTTTAGTTTTCAGACTCCAGGTCTTTGTACACTTCATTAAAATACTTTCCATTGTACTCTCAAGCTGCCCTTTGAAATTTTCCATTCAGCTCTTTTACTTCATCATCTCTTCCAGTAGTTTTAGCTTCTCTAGGTTCAATAACATGTTTCAGAATCTGTTGACATACATTTGGTCTTTTCTTTCTTTCCTGTTTTTCTAATGTCCTTTTGCTTTCTTCATGTATGATGTTCTTGATGTTATCCCAAAACTCATCTTGTCTCTTGTCATTATTGTTCAATGCATCAAATCTGTTCTTGAGACGGCCTCTAAATTCAGGTGGGATATACTCAGAGTCATATTTTTTCTCTTCTGGACTCGTTTTCATTTTCTTTAACTTAAATTCAAGTCTGAACTTGAATATGAGTGATTGATCATCTGTTTCACAGTTAACCTCTGGCCTTGTTTTGGCTGATAATATTGAGTTTTTCATCAATACTTCCCACAGATGTAGTCAATTTGATTTTTTGTTTATTCCATCTGATGAGTTCCACATACAGTTTCCATTTATGTTGTTGAGAAAATATCTTTATAATGAAGAAATCATTGATCATGCAAAATTCTATCATACAATCTCCAGCATAGTTTCTTTCACCAATGCCCTTTTCCAACTGCTGATGCTTCCTCTTTGTTTCCAACTTTTCCATTCCAATCACAATTATTAGTCCATCTTGACTGAATGTGTGATCAATTTCAGATTGAAGAAGGTGGTAGAATTCTTCAATTTCTTCATCTTTGGTCTCAGTGGTTCATGCATATATTTGAATAGTGGTATTAACTAGTCTTCCTTGTAGGTGTATAGATATGGTCCTAACCTAGCAATAAACTTCAGGCTAGATCTTGAAATGCTCTATTTGAAGATAAATGTGATGTCATTATTATTCAGTTTGTTGTTCAGGCATAAAGGACCATATGATTGTCTGATTCAAAATGGCCAATACCCTCTTATGATACAATAGTGAATAATTGTTATCAGGACTGATTGTGAGGGTTGTAAATGTAAAGGTAGATGTTTTGTAGCAAGGAGGGGAATGATTAACTTTTCAGTCTAGGAGTGGAGGTCTATGGGACCATGAAGTGAGAAGAGCGGAGAGCAGGCCCCTACCCAGAGATGCAGTGATGCCTGAGATGGAGGCAGAGACAATGACATGGAGAGATGGAGCAGCTAGGGACTTTAGACCCAGAGAGGGAGAGGGGCTGTGTGCTGACGACTGGGGGGCAGGCTTGTAGGGTATACCTTTCGGTTGGTTGATGATGCATGGAGGGGATTGTAACCTTGGCAATGAAGCAATATACGATAGGATGAATGTAAAACTGTTCTCCCATGTAAGCTATCACATAATTCACACACAAAAATTTTTTTTAATAAAAAATAATAAAAAAATTTTAAATGGCCAATACCAGTCAATTTCAGCTCACTTCTAGTGTTCATGTTTAGTGCTATTGAGTTGGTTTTGACTCATAGTGAACCACCAGCCTTGCAATCAGTAGTTTAGTACTTATCCTACAGTGCCACACCAGGACTCTTTCAGCTCATTAATGTCTAGGATATCAATCTTTATATGCATTTCATTTAGTTTTTGATTACTTCAAATTTTCCTTGATTTATACTTCATACTTTCCACATTCTGATTATTGATGGATGCTTGCAGCTGCTTCTTTGCATTTTGAGTTTTGTCTCATCAGTAAATGAAGGTACTGAAAACTTTACCCCATCCTCATCAACTCTCCTTTAAGGAGGCAGTTCATCTCCATATTTTGAGTACCATCCAACATGAGTGGCTCATCTTCTGGCACTATATAAGTTACACTGCTATTCATAAGGTTTTCTGTGGCTAACCTTTTAGAAGTGGTCCACTTCTCTCTTTCTTCCTAGTCTGTCTTCATCTGGAAACTCGTGGAAACCTGTCAACCATGGTATTTAAAATACTGGTAACAAAGCTTCCAGCATCACAGCAAGACATAAGCCCCCCAGTATAACAAACTGACATAAAAATGGTGATGTTAATCATTGGTCCTCTTCAATTAGGACATAAACAAAATTAATTATTGCCTCACAAATTAATGTAGATGAATGGTCTGCTACTGTGGGCTTCATCTTCACCATTGTCTTATCCCTTCTTAAAACAAGGTATCCACTCCTAAATTGCTGATTTCTCTGGGATGTTGTCCCCACAAACTTTTTGTAGAGCATAAGTGATTTCACCATTCTCCTACCCAAAGCTTCCCCAGAAATATGATGCTTGTTCTGGCTTCAATTTTAGCAGAATTCATAGTGCTCTGATAGCAGTTCTTTACAAACTAATGTCTTATTTTTCTTAGCATCTAAAACTAGATCTTGTCCAGACATAATATGTTGTTGTTGTTGTTAGGTGCCATCGAGTTGGCACTAACTCATAGCAACTCTATGCACAACAGAACAAAACACTGCCCGGTCCTGAGCCAACTTCACTACTGCTGCCACACAAGAGTCCATTGATGCTGCCATTTTGCCAATCCATCTCATTGGGGGTCTTCCTCTTTCTCTCTGACCCTCCACCTTACCAAACATGATATCCTTCTCCAGTGACTGGTCCCTCTTGACAATATGTCCGAAGTAGGAGAGATGACGTTTGGCCATCCTGGCCTCCAA
>NW_006408558.1:19763304-19769617 GCF_000296735.1 Chrysochloris asiatica
TTTGCTCAGCATACAGGTTGAATAAGTATGGTGAAAGAATATACCCGTCGCACACCTTTCTTAATTTTAAACCATTCAGTGTTCCCATGTTCTGTTCAAACAACTGCCTCTTGGTCCGTGTACAGATTCCTCATGAGCACTATTAAGTGTTCAGGAATATTCATACTCTGCAATGTTGTCCATAGCTTGTCATGATCCACACAATCATAATTATAATAAGTTAGTATGAGTTTATCTTGGTGCAATTTTTAAAAAATCCGTATGTATTTTTTTCATAATATGAATTTTCCATAAATTTTTGGAGATATTAAGTCATAAACCAAATCTTAATAAATTTTATAGTATTGACATTATAAATAAATATTATCTGATCACAATGGAATGAAATTAGAAATAGCAGAAGAAAATTTGGAAATAAGTATGTAGAAATTAATCATCACACTCCTAAATAACCAATGGATCAAAAAAGAAATCAAATGGGAAATGAAGAAATACTTTAGGATAAATAAAAATGAAAATGAAAATATGGAAACTTGTGAGATGTAGCCAAAGCAGTGTTCAGACTGAAATTTATAGCCGAAATGCCTAATTAAAAAAAAACTCAAATTAATAACCTAATCATCTATCTTAAGAAACTAGAAAAAGAATAACATAAAAAACAAAGTAAGCAGAAGAAAAGAAATAAAGATTAGAGTTGTGTTTGTTGTTAAATGCCATTGAGTTGGTTCAAACTCACAGCAACACTGTCTAGTGTTTCCAAGGAGCGACTGGTGAGTTTGAAGCACCAACCCTGTGGTTTGCAGTCCAGTGTTTATCCAACAGCGCCACACAAAGACTAAGTCTAGAATTGTTAAGTGTCATTGAGTCGATTCTGACTCATAGTGGCCCTGTATAGGGTTTCTGAGGAGCAGCTAGTGGATTTGAACTGCCCATTATGTGGTTCGCAGTCCAGTGCTTATCCTAAGTGCCATACCAGGAGTCAGAGATTAGAGTAAAAATATGAAATAATAGAAAAGCAATAGAAAAAATCAATTAAACTAAAAGCTGGCTGTTTAAAAAAGACCAACAACACAAGCACATCTTTAGCTAGATCGATCAAGTCAAATACAAGTTCACCAAAGGGTACAAACCTTGTGGCTTCCCCTGGAAAACAATGTGACAAGAGTCAAGGAGTTCCCAAAAGTGAAATAGATATGTCAGCAATTGTGACTTTACAATCCAACATAGGATTTTGGTTATCAGTGTTCTCAGCCAATGTTGGAAACAAATTGCAGGTATCTCATGTATGGATACCTTATGTAAATGACCATGGGAAGAGAGCATTGCCTGATAAGACTGGCATCAAACTGTTGACCAAGCTAGCACTACCCAGACCATCACCATTTCTGCCCAGATTCATCATTGTATCAGATTTAGGGATCTAATGCTTCTATGATAGAAATACCACAAGTTAATGCCTTTAGCAAACAAATTTATTATCTTACACTTTAGGAGGCTAGGCATCTGAACCCTGGGTGCCAGCTCCAGGGCAAAGTTTTCTTACTGTGTTGAATCTGGAGAAAATCTTTACTTCCTTTCAACAACTGAGCTCGGCATTCCTTGGTGATCTTGACATTAATCTTTCCATGGGTCAAAAGGTTCTCAGAACAGGGACTCTGGGTCCAAACAAAGCACGTCTTCTTTTTTTTTTAACTTCTCATAATAAATTGATTGAAGGTTTACAAATCAGATCATCCATCAGTTTTACATTCAACAAATCACATACTGCATTTTGTTACAATGATTACAATCCCCTCCTTGTACCATCAGTTAACAGTTCACATCTATCCACTTTATTTTTGAAATAATATTTACCTCTGTTCATTTTTTTCCACCCCTCAACCACCCATGCTGTAACCATCATAGAATGTTTCATTTAGCAAGAAAATCTTTTCTTAACTTTTTACAACCGTAGTCTCATGCAATATTTGTTCTTTTGTGACTAATTTTACACAGAATATTGTCCTCAGGTTCATCCATGTTGTGAGGTGTTTTGCAGATTTTTTTGTTATTCTTCAGTGTTTCATAATATTCCATTGTGTGTATGGACCAAAGTTTGTTTAGCCTTTCTTCTGTTGATGGGCATATAGGCTGTCTCCATCTTTTTGCTGCAGTGAGTATTTGTTGTTGTTTTTAAGTGCCATTGGGTTGGTTCCAACCTATAGCAACCCTGTATAGGGTTTCTGAGGAGTAGCTGGTGAACTTGAACCGCTAACCTTGCGGCTCAAACTGACTTTGCAGTCCCGTGCATTAACCCACAGTGCCACACCAGCCTCGTCTTTTTCTCATGGAGCAGCTGACGACTTTGAGCTGCTGACCTTGCTTATGTTACAGCGTCACCAGAGCTCCTTTGTTGAGGGAGGAGGGACACTAATGAATACTCTTTGTCTATGAAACCACTCTTTGATCCTTTCTCACTAAGGATGATGCCCTGGTTCAGTTCTCCCAAACTGTTGCAAGTGCCTTAAATTTAAGTAACTGCTAGATCTTCCATGTGGCTGGTGGAATGACTGTCTTCAGTAATTCCCTCCAAAAGCAGAGATGATACTCAATTATTCAAATTGGACTCTGAACCTTAAGGCTTATTATGTCTCTTCCCAGGAGCACCATGAGAGTTGTGTGGAGGTCAGGAATGAACTTACCTCGTTCCTGAAAACAGTGACTTGAAATTTGTCTCTAACTTTAGTGAAAGTGATCAATGACACTACTTTAGTTTGAAAGGCATTTAGGTCGACCTCAATTCACTGACTTCTACTTTTCATGTCAAGACAGAATCTGTGAAATTGTTAATACATCCTGCTGTACCTGGATTTGGTCCAAGTGAAAAGTCACTTGACTTTCTAAGGTAGTTCTGAAACTTTATGGGATTTGTTCAGTTGGAACCCTATGGGGTATGGTTGAGTGCAACATTGCAGGTTGACCTCATCCTGCTGTTTGAAGTCCTATCATAGTAGTCATTGTTGTTGTTAAGTGCCAACTTACAGTGATCCTGTATAGGATCTCCGAGAAGCAGCTGGTGAGTTTGAACTGACAATACCAGGTCAGCAGTTCAACCCACCAGCTGCTCCTCAAAAACCATATACAGGGTTTCTATGAATCAGAAGTGTCTAAATCGCACTTATCAATAACAACAACATTTGGTTGGGATACAATTCTTCATGAGTTTCTTGTGTTCCTACACATATAACAAGTTGTCGGGGACTGGCCTTGACATAGGTGTTGGATTCACGAGTGTTTGGTTCACGAGGAGGGGATATCCGGTGGCGATAGGGATAGCAAAAGAATACACAGAAAGACAAAAGGAAGGAGACAAAGAGACACCCCAAAGCCAGGGTGGATACATTACTGGCGTCAGGCAGCTCTGGCGTGGTGAACATATTAGCCATGAGGGCAGTAAGGTCCCACATGGCAAACATCTTAGCTAAGCGGGCAGTACGCACCCCTTATTAGCTAGTCAGTAACGCATGCCTAGTTAGCCGCACAGCACGTTCTGCACGCTGTACTACACACTTTCACAGCCTGCCTGCAATGCACACCTGGGTCGGCCTGTGTCTCTGTTTTATTTAGGGGAGGAGTTTCACACCAAGCTGGGAGGGACTAAAACAGGATACAGCTAACATCAGTAATTTTCCAGACATTCAGGTAACTTTACATCATGCTTTGCTGGTTCGAATCCCAGGCCCGCAACTTGGTTTCTCAGTCTCAATTAACATATCTATACCCCCTGAGCTCAGTTGGGGCAAGGTGAAAGGGAAGGACAAAACGCTTGGGCGGAGTCCTGCTGTTTTGGCTTCCTGAGCCAGGTTTTCAGGAACTTGGCTGAAAAGCTAACACCTGGGACAGATTTAGGGAAGATGGCTTTTTTGTCTGTAGAACAAAGACCCGGGAAGTAGCTAAGATATTTTTAGTTAATCCTTTGGAGGAATGCTTGACCTTTGAAACCTTTACAGTCTGGGCTTTAGGAAAATATTACATTTATCTGTGGACATTAAGGGCTCATGTTTGGAATTAAATAAAAAAACATAACTGAACACTAAGATGAAAAACAATTTGCCATGACTGCCAGTGGCCAGAATTTGTTCCTCAGAGCCTGCGGCCTGTGACACTGGGGCCCAGTGGGCCTCGAACTTCTACATGGTCTGCAACAACAAGTGAGGCATTGACTGCCTTTGTTCCAGACTATCTTTGCAAGGTGGACGGTTTCAGTAGAGTTTCCAGACTAGAAGAAGGAGAGATGAAGTGTTTACTTCTGAGTGTTTGTTGTTGTTGTTGTTAGGTGCCATCGAGTTGGTACCAACTCATAGTGACCCTATGCACAACAGAATGAAACACTGCCCAGTCCTGGGCCAACCTCAATATTGTTGCCACGTTTGAGCCCATCGATGCTGCTGCTTGGCCAATCCATCTCGCTGGCGGTCTTCCTCTTTTTCTCTGGCCCTCCACCTTACCAAACATGATATCCTTCTCCAGTGACTTGTGCCTCTTGACAATATGTCCGAAGTATGGGAGACGAAGCTTGGCCATCGTGGACTCTAAGGAGCACTCTGGCCGTACTTCTTTTAACACAGATCTGTTGGTTGTATGGGCAGCTCATGGCACTTTCAATATTCTCCTCCAACACCATAACTCAAAAGCATCAATTCTTCTACGGTCGGCCTTATTCACTGTCCAGCTTTCGCATGCATGTGAGGTTATTGAAAATACCATGGCTTGGGTCACGTGCACCTTAGTCCTCAAGCTGACATCTTTGCTCTTCAACACTTTAAAAAGATCTTGTGCAGCAGATTTGCCTAATGCAATACGTTGTTTGATTTCTTGACTGCTGCTTCCATAAGTGTTGATAGATGATCCAAGAAGAATGAAGTCCTTGACAACTTCAATCTTTTTGCTGTTGATAAGAATGTTAATTGGTCCAGTGGTGAGGATTTTTGTTTTCTTTACATTGAGATGCAATCCATACTGAAGGCTGTGCTCTTTGATCTTCATCAGTAAATATTTTAAGTCCTCTTCCCTTTCAGCAAGCAAGGTTGTATCATCTGCATAGTGCAGGCTGTTGATGAGTCTTCTTCCAATCCTGATGCCACATTTTTCTTCATAGAACCCAGCCTCTCCGATTATTCTCTGAGTGTTTAGACACTGAAAACCTTATGAGTAACAGAAGAACCGTGTCAGATAGAGTGCTGGAAGCCTAAAACTTTATGAATAGTACCAGAATATTGTCAGACATAGTGCTGAAAGATGAGTCCCTCAGGTTGGAAGGTACTCAAAATGTAGCTGAAGAAGAGCTGCCCATTCAAAGTATAGTTGACCATAATGATACAGATGGAGTAAAGCTTTTGGGACCTTTATTCTCTGATTTCAGGGGCACAACTCAACAAATGAGGAGAAACAGCTGCAAACATACATTTGTAATCAGAATGTGGGGTGTATGAAGTATGAATCCAGGAAAGTGGAATTTGTTAAAAATGAAATGGAACACATAAACATCTTAATCCTGTGCAGTAGTGAACTGAAAGGGACTGGTATGGTTTACTATGCTGGAAAGGATAAATTGAAGAGAAATGCGTTCACATTCACCATCAAAAAGAACATTCAAAATCTATCTTGAAGTATAATGTTGTCTGTGATAGAATAATATCCATATGCTTACAAGGAAGACCTGTTAATACTATTATTATTTAAATTTATGACTAACCACTAAAGCCAGTGATGAAATTGAAGAATTTAAGCAACTTCTTCAGTCTGAAATGGCTCAAACATGCAATCATGATGTATTGATGATTATTGGTGATTGGAATGCAAAGGTTGGAAAGAAAGAGGAAAGATCAGTCATTGGAAAATACGGCCTTGATCATAGACATGATGGCATTCCCATGATAGATTTTTTTTTTTTTTTGCTTTGTTTGCTTTCATTCTTCTTCTTTTAAAAAAATTTTTTTTATTGTGAATTATGTGATAGTTTACATGGGAGAACATTAGCTTTACATCCATCCTATTGTATATTGTTTCATTGCCATGGTTACAATCCCCTCCATGCATCATCTACCAACCAAAGGGTATACCCTGCAAGCCTGCCCCCAGGTTGTCAGCAAAACCCTCTCTGGGTATAGAGTACCCAACTGCTCCATCTCTCCATGTCATCGTCACTGCCTCCATCTCTGGCATCTCTGCTTCTCTGGGTAGAGTCCCACTCTCCACTCCCTTGATGGTCCCAGGGACCTCTGCTCATGGACTGCAAAGTCAGCCACTCCCCTCCTTTTGCTACAAAATGTCT
>NW_006408558.1:19770342-19780742 GCF_000296735.1 Chrysochloris asiatica
AGTCTTAGTCTTGGAAGGGGGTTTGCCTTGAGGGGACTCGACCACTTACTTTGATGTTTCCTGGGGGAGCAACATGCTTGTTCTTGTAGTAATCAGTCAGACCGCCTTTATTGTTTTGTATTTTTCCTGTTGGTCTTTCACATGATAGAATTTTGCATATGTCATTAATTATTTACCTCTGTCCCATTTAGCCCATGCAAACCTACCTGTTTACTTATATATATTTTTAAAAAAAGAACTGATGATACTGAAAGAGGAATTCCAAGGTGCACTGAAGGCATTGGCAAAAAACAAGGCTCCAAGAATTGATGGAATAGAAATTGAAATCTTTCAACAAACCAATGCAGAACTGGAGGCACTCACTCATCTATGCCAAGAAATTTAGAAGAGAGCTACCTAGACAACTGATTGGAAGAGATCCATATTTGTGCCCATTCCAAAGAGAGGTGACCCACAGATATGGAAATCATCAAGCAATATCATTAATATCACATGCAAGCAAAGTTTTTCTGAAGATAATGTAAAAATGGCTATAGCAGTACATCAACAGAGAACTGCCAGAAATTCAAGCCAGATTCAGAAGAGGACATAGAATTGAGGATATCATTGCTGATGTCAGATGGATCTTGACTGAAAGCAGAAAATACCAGAAAGATATTTACTTGTACTTTAATGATGATGCAAAGGCTTTTGACTGTGTGGATCATGACAAGTTATGGATAGCACTACAAAAAATGGGTCTTCCACAACATTTAACTGTCCTATACAGGAACCTGTATATAGACCAAGAGGTAATCATATGAGTAGAACAAGGGAATACTGAATGGTTAAAAAACAGGAAAGGTACTGGAAGGATTGTAGTCTTTCACCATACTTAATGAATCTGAATGCTGAGCAAATAATGTGAGAAGTTGGATGATATGAAGAAAAGTGTGGCATCAGGATTGGAGAAGACTCATTAACAAGCTGCCATATGCAGATGATACAACCTTGCTGTCTAAAAATGAAGAGAACTTCAAATATTTACTGATGATAAAAGGCCCCAACCTTTGGTATGGGTAGTTCCTCAATGTAAAGGAAACAAAAATTCTCACAACTGGACCAATAAACAGCATCATGTTAAATGGAGAAAAGATTGGAATTGTCAAAGACTTCATTTTGCTTAAATTTACATCAACACTCATGCAAGTAGCAGTCAAGAAATCAATGACATATTACCTTAGGCAAATCTGCTGCACAAGACCTCTTTAAATGGTTCAAGAACAAAGATATAAGTATGAGGACTAAGGTGCTCCTGACCCAAGCTACGGTATTTTCAATAGCTTCATGTGCATGTGAAAGTTGGACAGTGAATAAGAAAGATCATAGAAGAAATGATGCATTTGAATTATGGTGTTGGAGAAGAATATTGAAGGTACTATGAACTGCTAGAAGAACAAACAGGTCTGTGTTGGAAGACGTACAGCCAGAATTCTCCTTAGAATCCAGGATGGGAAAACTATGTCTTTTACTTATACTTTCAATATTTTACCAGAAGTGACCAGTCCCTGGAGAAGGACATCATGGTTGGTAAAGTGGAGGATCAGTGATAAAAAGGAAATCCCCAGCAAAATGAATTGGCACAGTGGCAGCAGCAATGAACTCAAGCATAGCAATTGTGAGAATGGTGTAGGACCAGGCAGTGTTTTGTTCTGTTGTGCATAGGGTTGCTATGAGTCGGAATTGACTCGATGGTACCTAACAACAAAAATCTTTGCAAGTGACCAGCCTTGAACAACAGAAACAGTGTCTCCCTCCAGAGCACAGAACAAGCAAATTTATTAGCAATTGAAAAAATTTAGGTCCCCTGAATTCAGGATCTTTACCCAAAATGCAATCCACTGTGTGTGCAGGCATCCATTTGAGCTCACGAGTGCCAACCCCATGGTTCTTGTAATCAAAGAGGACTGAGGAAAATATGGCGATATTCATGCTAGTTGTTCTGTGTATCATGAGTGATAAAGCCCTTTTTCTCAGACCCAGGAGTTTCATGTCTTCTGATTATGAGACTATGGCAGACTAAATTATTAGTTTGCAGTATAGTAAGATCTCAGATCCTCCACAGTTCTTAACAATGAGCTTGTTGTTGTTAGGTGCCATCAAGTCAGCTCCCACTCAGAGCAATCCTATGCACAACAGAAGGAACACTGCCTGGTCCGCTGCCATCCTTACAATTTTTGTTACACTTGAGCCCATTGCTGCTGCCACTGTGCCAATCCATCTCATTGAGGGTCTTCCTCTTTTTCGTCCACCCTCTACTTTACTAAGCATGATGTCCTTTTCCAGGAACTGGTCCCTTCTGATATTATGTCCAAAGTGTGAGAAACGAAGTCTTACCATCATAGCATCTAAGAAGCATTCTTTCTGCACTTCTTCCAAGACAGATTTGTTTGTTCTTCTGGCAATCCATGGTACTTTCAACATTCTTCTCCAACACCATAATTCAAATGCACCAATTCTTCTATTGTCTTCCTTATTCATTGTCCAACTTTCACATGTATATGAGGCTTTGGTCAGGCACACCTTAGTCCTCAAACTGGTATCTTTGCTCTTGAACACTTAAAATAGGTTTTGTGCAGCAGATTTGTCCAATGCAATACGTCATTTGATTTCTTGACTGCTGCTTCCATGAGTGTTAACTGTACATTCAAGAAAAATGAAGTTGTCAGGATTTTTGTTTTCTTTACATTGAGGTGCCATCCATACTAAAAGCTGTGGTCTTTGATCTTCATTGGTAAGTATTTTAAATCCTTACCAAATCCTTACCTTCAACAAGCAAAATTGTATCATCTACATATGGCAGGTTAATGAGTTTTCCTCCAATCCTAATACCACATTTTCTTGATATAATCTAGTTTATCACATTATTTGCTCATCATACAGATTCAATAAGTGTGGTAAGAGAAGACAACCCTGGCACACAACTTTCCTGATTGTAAAGCATTCCGTATCCCCTTGTTCCATTCGAACCACACTACCTCCTTTTTTTTTTTTCAATGTTTTATTGTGAATCATATGATAGTTTACATGAGAGAACTTTAGTTTTACATTCATTCCATCATATATCATTTCATTGCCATGGTTCCAATCCCCTCCATGCATCATCAACTGACCAAAGGGTATATCCTAGAAATCCACCCCCTACACTCCCCCCTTCCCTCCCCCCAGTCTTCGGCCCACAGTCCCTCTCCCTCTCTGGATCCAAAGTCCCCAGCCACTTCATCACTCCACGTCATCGTCCCTGTCTCTATCTCAGGCATCTCTGCTTCTCTGGGTAGGGTTCCACTCTCAGCTCTTCTCCGTTGATGGTCCTAGAGACCTCCGCTCCTAGACTGGAGAAATAATGACTCCCTTCCTTGCTACAAAACGTCCACCTTTGCACTTCCAACCCTCATAATCAGTCCTGATAACCATTATTCATTACAGTATCACGAGTTACCCATCTGTATTTCATTTCATCAGCTCTGCCTAGACAGATTGGATAGTACTCACTGGAGATTCTGCCTTCCTCCATGCCCCCTAGCTCTAGGTTCCCTCTTGAAAGCTTGTAAGCCAGTCACTTCTTGCCTTTGTAGTCCCCCCCTCCCCATTTGGGTATCCAATGTCTAAGTTGCCCATCTCTGACTACTCTGTGTGTGGAGGGGGTGGGAATGTTTCTTGCTGTAAGGATTTGTTCCTTCTTTTGAGTCACTGCATCTGTAGGTATAGGTCAAGTTCATCAGATTGTATCAGCTCACTCTTTTTTTTTTTTCCTCTTCTTTCTTCTCCTGGTTGAGCTCTGATCATCTAGTCATCCGGTCCAGGTCACATGGGTACTATCTGCAAGTATGGGTGTTTTTGTGCACATGTCCTCTCTTCCCATCAGCCGGTAGCTCCACTCTCCACTCGAGTCCTCTGTGGCCACGCCACTGACTCTGGGCCCAAGAGTCCCCAGGTCTCCTCACACTGCTTGCCAACCAGGTCCCCAACTGGGTCCACAGAAGCCCACTGAACTTTGTAAGGCTTAAAGCTTGCCGCTTCATTGCTGCTTTTACCCCACTTCCCTCTATCAGTGATGTGTGTGGTCACTTATCAGAGCGTGAATTTCCGTTGAGTCTTAGTCTTGGAAGGGGGTTTGTGCTGAGAGGACCCGACCACTTGCCTTGATGTTTCCTAGGGAAGCAATTTATTTGTTCTTGTAGTAACAGTCCATCTGCCTCTATTGTTTTGTATTTTTCCTGTAGGTCTTTCTTTCAAGAAGTATCTTTTGTTCTTCTAGCTGCTCCAGGCTGGTCTGCTCGTCCTTTCAAGTGGAGATTTCTCATCTCTGGATATCTGGATGTGGTTCGGATTTCTACCTATAGTTTTATGTATTGCAAAGGCTCCGCAAGAAGCTTTGTTCACTGGGTACGCTGTAGCCCCAATTTAGGTATTCCAATCAGTTATAGGCAGAAGACGGACTTACAAGCCTTCTAGCCACACTACCTCTTGGTCTTTGTACAGGTTCCTCATGAGCATAATCAAGTGTTCTGGAATACCCATTCTTCGCAATGTTGTCCATAGTTTGTCATGATCTACACAGTCAATAAAGCACAGGCAATGAGTAGGCACATAAAAGGGTCACAGATGTTGCTGAAACCTATTCACCAGCAATTAGGGTGGGGCTCTTTCACACCCTTCTCCTAGAAATAGAATTGGTCATGCCCTTAGGGGAGCCAGCTTAATAGCTGTCCCTACTTCTAGTTAGACCCTTTCCTGGGTGTTGGCGCACACCATGGCAGCACAGATATACAGAACTCAGTTATAGTTCCCCCACCCCCTCCGCTTGACTGTCTCATCTGGTAGAGCAGGTTCACATTGCAATGTGTACCTGTTACAATGACATGATATCAGACCTTCTCTTACTCTTTTTCTGGACAAGCAAGCAGGCTCTTTTGATTGCTGCCCACAGCGCCTGAGGAGAGGTGCATCTCAGCCCTGGCCTCTGCCCTACTTGGGAAAGTGTTACAAAGTTCTTGAATTCCTCCAACAAGCGCTGGAGGCACCTCGCTCTACCAAAACACCCTGCTGCCTGAAGACACTCAGCTTTCACTCGGTGGATGAAGAAGCTCACAGCATCATCTTACACACGTCTCCTGATTCCTGCCTTCTTGAGATACTGCCACCTACAGCATGACAGCTATCTTCTCCTGGTTCTAAAAGGTTCTCACAGAGGGATCCTGGGTCAAAATGACACACTCCACTCCCGGCTCCTCCTGATGGTAAAGAAGTCCCCCTTCTTTCTCTGCAATTGGTTTATTTAAAACCTAGCATAATAAGGAAACAGACCAATCTTCTACAAGGGTTCCATCCATCTTATTTGCATACCTCTCCCTCATAAAGGGTCCAGGAACCTTATTTACATTACCAACAGGTTGTCCAATCCTCTTAGTGGTTCACAAGCACCTTATTTGCATAGTTTCATCCAATCACTTTTGTGGGCGTCACAAGACTATGATTCTGTTGCCACTGAGTCAATTATGATTCATAACAACACTATAGGACACAGGAGAACTGTGCCCACAGGGTTTTTCTAGGCTGTAATCTTTACAGAAGCAGAATACCACAACTTTCACCTGTGGAACAGCTCATTGTTTACCAGTGGAGTGCTTAACCTCTGTTCTACCAGTAGGCTCCAACTGAAAAGCAAAACATACATCACTGTGTTTTCCTACTAACGGTCCCTGAAAAGGATTCGATTTTCCTTTATTGTGTTTTTCACAGCAAATAACAGAACTGACCTGCTATTTCTGTGAAACATGAGAGGGCAGGATAATATAGTCGTAAACATCATGATACTCAACTTTTAATGTGTTCTCAGGATCAGGTACCATGCTTTTCATGAATTGCCTCATTTAGCCCTTCACACAACTCTGTGAAGTGGGTATGACCATCACTCTCAATTTGCAGAGGTGTGGCACTGTGGGTTAATGCGCTGCAATGCAAAATCAGTTTGAACCACAAAGTTGGCAGTTCAAGTTCACTAACTGCTCCTCAATAACCCTATACAGGGCCGCTATGGGTCAGAACCGACTCAGCGGCACTTAACAACAAACTGTGACTTGGAGAGATTAAGAGATGTGCCACAGTCACACAGCTGGTACACAACAGGGCTGGTACTCCATCCAGGCAGGATAGCTCCAGAACCTAAGTTTAGACCTACTGGTGCGGCACTGTGGGATAAAGCAATGGACTGCAAGGTCAGTTCAAACCACAAGGTTGGCAGTTCAAACTCACCAGCTGCTCCTTGGAAGCCCTAGAAGGGGTCGTTATGAGTCAGAACTGACTTGACAGCATTTAACAAGAAGACTCAGGTCTGAATGTGAGGAGTGGTGGGGCAGAAGAATTGTTATTGTCAAACGTGAAAATAGAGTCAACGCATTTTCTAATCCCATCTCTCCTGTGCCTTTCATCTTGGTACCCCGCCCTTCTTACAGTATGCAGCGCATCTGAAGGAGTCAGGAAACAGTTTCAGCAACGTGCCTTTGAGCAGGACTGCTTCCTTCAGGCCTCCGTAATTTCTAGTCCTTGGTTTAGAACCGCCCCTCTCCACTCCCTGCCCCACCCTTGGAGCCATTTCTGGGCAGGGCTTTCATCTGTCCAGTACCCCAGAATCTTCCCGAAGACATTTAGAACTGAAAGAGGTGATGCATGAATCCTGGTGCCCCGTCAACCCCTTTCAGTGGGAGTTCTACTCCCCACAACCAGCCTGTCTCCCACAACCAACTGGTCTCCCACCATTGGCCCTTCATGGCTTCCAGAAAATAATAAAAAGATCCAGCATGTATTTAGTTCTTGCTGTGTGGCAGGCATCTGCTAAGAGCTTCATAATGAAATATCAGCTCATGGATTGTTTCAAAATGAAGAAACTGAGGTCTAGAGGGGATAGAGACTTTTTCCAGTTCATCATCTGGCACATGAAGCAGACAAGACCAGCTAATGCTAGAAAACAGCCATTGCATGGGCTGCCTCTAGAATATAGGATGGTGCAGCCCTGCCCAACCACTTCCCCTGACAAGACCTCAGGAGACCTGGGTTCGAATCCTGACTCTGCTATTGACCAACTGTGTGACCTTGGACATGAGGGACCTGGATTCGAGTCCTCCCTCTGCCATTGATGGACTGTGAGTCCCCAGACTGCTGTGCACCTCAGGACTCTGCAGCACAAAGGGAGCACAGCAGAAGGCTCTGAGGAGACTTTCCCTAACAATTAAGGAACACAGAGATTCCCAGGGCTTGGGTCCCATTCCAGAAAAGCCCCTGGTTGCCCTCAAAGCCCCACTCATTCATCTTTGAGATATTTGGAGGAAACCCCCCACCCCTTCATCCTCCCAGAAGGTCGGTTTTAGTTCACTCATCCACCCTACTCACCAGAAGGCCTGAGTCTAATTGCTTCTTCTGTCGGAGCCTCAGTTTCCCCTTTGCAGGGTCATCTGGGAGGCTGAAATGGCATCACATTGGAAAGTGTATGGTAAGTGGTGGACTCTTGATGTCTCTCCTTGCTCAGTCAACAAGCATCCTCTGTGCATCAGGATCTGGGATCTGGGGACTAGATTGTGCCTTTCTGGAAGGGCAGTGAGACAGACAATGAGCAAGTAAAGAATGTTCCAGGCTGTGAGGAGGACCAGGGAGGAAATATACAGGATGATGTGAGATCCAGAGAGAAAGTCGTCAGAAAAGACCTCCTGGAGGCAGACTTACTTACCTCTTGGCAGGAAGAATCATGAGGAACCAAAGGAAGCGTGTCTACAGGCAGAGGACAAGCTACTGTAAACCCCATGAGCAAAGGGAAGCCCGGAGCATGGTTGAAATTAGGTTTTAAGTTAGGTGACGTTTACCAGACAGGGGGACCTATTAGGTGGCAGAATGACCATGAAGTTTACACACTTGGAGGCATGGATGGGAGAGAACAGATTCTCAGGACGTTAGGGGGCTGAGGGTGGGGGCCACAGGAGAGGAGTCTAGCTAAGGTTGGCAGGACCAAAGAGAAGCATCTGCCCAATGAGCCCAGTTTGTCTGCACCCTGTCCCCTGGTTTGGTGTCCTGAAGCTGATCTCTGCCTGAGGAATTTTGGGTTTAGCCCATGGGAAACTTGGCAAGATACCTGTGG
This sequence comes from Chrysochloris asiatica, assembly GCF_000296735.1. NCBI lineage: Eukaryota > Metazoa > Chordata > Mammalia > Afrosoricida > Chrysochloridae > Chrysochloris > Chrysochloris asiatica. Next base: position 19,778,510 of record NW_006408558.1, read on the forward strand.
GCAAGAGGAGACACCAGGGGACTATTTCCCTCAGTCTGCAGGTGGCCAGTGGCTGTGTCTCTGATGAGGCCAAAGCTAGTCCCTGCTCTGGCTCTAGCTCTTTCCATTCAGGTACTGGCTTCCTCCTTTTGTCCCTGTAGGTGCCAAGGGTCTTTCTTTTGTTGCTAGCCTGGGGACTCCCCCAGTCCTTAAGGCTTTATCAACATTCCCTTCCTTCTAGTCTTCTCAATTACCCCATTTAGGATGCCTTGGTTTCCGGTTGGAGTCCTGGTGTGGTGCTGTAGAATAAGCAGTGGACCACAAGGTCAGTTTGAATTGCAAGGTCAGTGGTTCACACTCACCAGCCGCTCCTCGGAAATCCTATACAGCTGGTTATAAGCTGAAACCAACTTGAAAGCACTCAACTGCAACTGTTTCCTGTGGAGCCCTGGTGGTGTAAAGGTCAAAGCACTCAGCTGCTAACTGAAGATGGTTCAAACCCACCAGCTGCTGTCAAGGAGAAAGATGTGACTGTCTGTTTCCATAAAGATTTACAGCCTTGGAAACTCCGTGTGTGTGTGTGTGTGTGTGTGTGTGTGTGTGTGTGTGTGTGTGTGGGGGGGAGGGGGCAGTTCTACTATTTTCTATAGGGTCACTATGAGTCAGAATCAACTTGGTGGCAACTAGTTTGCTTTTGTTTTTCTGTTTCCTGCAAGGTCCTTGAGTGTTGGGCACACGCAGTTTTCAATCTGCTGTGACTTGAACCCATCCAGTGGTTTTGAGGAAGAAAGACCTGGTGAACTGCTTCCATGAAGTCATAAACAAAACAAAATAAACTATGGAAACAGGGGAGAAACAAGTCAGAAAAGGCGGGTGAAAGTGGGTGCACAGCTTGAATGTAATCAAGGTCACTGAATTGTACATGTAGAAACTTGAATTGAGTGTGATCTGCTGTATATATTCTCAACAATACAACAAATTTGGGAGAAAAAAACCTAGAACTCTATGAAGCAATTCTACTCTGTAACTTACCCTGCTGCCAAGAGTGAAAACTGACTATGTTTTGTTGTTAGTTTCCTGCTGGGAGCCCAGCCATCCCAAGGAGTTTGGACTTTATTTTTTAACAACAGGTGACATTTGTTGGACTGCGAACTGCCAGGTCAGAGGTTCGAATCTACCAGCCACTCTACAGGAGAAAGATGAGGCTTTCTGTTTCCATAAAAATGTACAGCCTCAAAAACAGAGTCTCCATGAGTTGGAACCAATCCGATGACACGCAGCAGCCACATGTGCTTAACACTGGGTGGGGGCTTTAATTGTCTGGTGTCACTGAGTCTTCTCAGCAGCTCTGAAGGAGGCTGTCACCACCTCCATCCCACTCTCCACAGTACTGTGCTCCACCAGCCACACCGTCCCTAAACTTTCGCTTCTCTTCCTGCCGCACAATTACCCTCCGATCGCTCCCTCAGCTACTTCATAGTTGTTTCTAGTCTCTCCCTCCTCCCCTGACCTAAGCATGGTGACACTCCACGAGTTGACCCTGGGCCCTCTTCGTTCCCGCGGCAGTAAATTCCGCCTGCATGCTGGGGACCTTGAGCTTCTATCTCCAGTCCAAATGTTTCAACTGCGCTCAAACCCCTGGGCTCAGATGACTCACAAGCTTCTCAAACTCCAAAACAGCTCTAGACGTTTCCTAAGTCCATTTCTTCTCCGCTCTCTTCGATATCCGCCCAGAGACTCAAGCCAGAAACCCAGGAGGAACTGTTCACAACACTTGCTTCTACAGTACCTTCCACTTCACGAAGTCGCTCCATTCTACCTTGCAAATAGCTCTCCACCCTACTCCAAGCCACATCATCCCCTCTGGGCTGAAGGCAACAGCGCCCCCTATTGCCCTACTGCAGTCCCACTGCAAGGAAATAGAACCTAAATGCCTCTCACCCAAAGCTGCTCCCGCCCCTTCCCTACCCTGTTGTTCCACCGCCTTCTCCCAGTTCCAGGAAGAACTGATTCTCTCCCCCTTAACCCTGTACGTCCCTTTATGAAAAGCCTCCCCCATTCCTCAGGTCTCTCGCAGACTCCCCTCAGTCTGAGAGGCCTGTTGCTAACTCCCACTCATCCTTCAGGTTTCCGACATGAAAGCCCCTTTGTCTAAAGACTCCCAGTTTTATCACCAACATAGCTCCCACTTCCCTGCTCCTTTCTCACAGCCCCAACCAGCCTCTGTTGTATCCAGTTAGCTGTGAATTGAGTT
>NW_006408558.1:19780842-19810927 GCF_000296735.1 Chrysochloris asiatica
CCCCCCGCAAGACCGAAACTTCAGGAGTGCAGGGATCTGCTCTGTTATTAGCTAGGACCCCATTTCACAGATGAAAAAAAGTGAATTTCCAGTGGTTACAATTCAGCTTCAGGACTGTTTGTGCTGTGAACAACAGCCTGTTCCAAGTAGAGGCAGCTCAGATGAGGATGAGGATGAGGAAGGTGGTAAGCACTGAGAGAAAGTGGGTCTGCCCTCACAGCCTCTCCCAGATTCCAGTAGTAGGGAGCCCCAGGGAACTTGGGCATTGCCTGCCTCACCCCTGATATGGGCCCTCTGATCAACTCAGGAGCTCCGTTAAGGAGTCTCCTTCAGTTCCTGCAGAACTACTCAAATAAAGCCCTTGCAAAATAAAACCAGTGATCTAGTTGGACAGGTGTGCCTAAAAGCCACGTTCCTGAACCCTCTCTCCCTGACAGATTGTCTCTGCTTCTGCCTTCTTCCGGGAGGGGGTTTGGGCTGCTTTGACTTGGCAGCGTCCTGCTTCCCAACTCTGGTCATCCCCACCTCCTGCTGAGTTCTGAGTCACTGCTGGAACCTGGGGTCTCCTGGCCTGGCCCTACAATGTGGCCCAGGGCCCAGGACAGGTAGTTCCCTCTGGTCTCCCTTCCAAGCCAGTGGGCTCCGCTCCAGCCCCGAGCAAACTCCAGGTTGCTTCCCTGGCCAGGGCAGCCCATGGCCAGGGGCCTCACTGTGCCCCCTTCCAGCCCCCTGGGCCCTCCAACAGAGCCCTCCCTCCTTCCCGGCTCTCAGCCTGGGAAGGGGGCCAGGCCCTGAGCTCAGACCCTGGCGATTCCAGAGCGTCTGAGGCCCAGAGCCAGCCCAGCCAACTTGGCCAGACGAAGTGGGGGAGGGGAGGGTGGGCACCGGGAAGCCATTTTCAGGGGGCTTGGCAGTGAGGCTGGGCTGCCAGCTTTGTTCTTTCTGCTCCACTGTTGAACGCTCCCCTTCTTTCCTCCACCTCGTGAACCCCCCTGGTCCAAGGCTGCTCCTCTTTGAGTCCCTTCCTAGAGTGTAGTGGGTCAATGCTGTTAAGTGGTTTGGGGTTGTGAGACCCCCTACTTGGGCAAGGGAGGCCTGGGGAGGGCTGAGGGACCTGAACTCCAGTCCCACTCAACCTCTGGTCTGCGTGCGACCCGGGCCAGGCCAGGTTTCCCCTGCTCCAGACTCGGTGTCCCGCTTTGCTGGGGCCCCACCCGGAGGAATCTGGCCGGCCGCCGCGGGTCCCAGGTGAGGCCGCTGGAAGGGACCCAGCGCGGCGGCGGCGGCGGGTTCCGGCGGGGCGGGCACGGGGTGGGGACCGCCCCCGGCCTCCCCGCCCGCACACCCTCTCCTTCGGCGGCGGCGACGACGCTTCCACCAGAAAGAGCTGTCTCCCTGGCTAGGGGCCAGCGCCCAGCCCCCGCGCCGCCGCCGCGCTCGGCCGGGAAAACAACTGCTCGCTTTCGCGTCGCCCCGCGCCTGCTCCGGCGGCCGCGGGCGGGCAGCGCGGCCCCGGGCGCTAAGGGCCGCCTTCCTGCCTGCTCCTCCTGCTGCCCGGCGCCGGCCTGAGTCCCGGGCCTCTGCGGTCCAGCCCCCATCGCCGCCCCCGCCCGACCCCCTCCCGCGCCGCTGTCCCCCGCTGCCCTCCGCTGCCCGCTCCCTCTGTGCCTGTCCCCTACTGTCTCCTCGACCCGACTGCCGGGACTCAGGGCTTTGCGTCTGCCCCGCGCGCCGAGCGCGCCCGCCGGGGTCGCGTGGCCCCGGATGCGCGGGTCCCGCGGGACTACCGGCGGCCTGGCCCCTGCGATGCACGGGCCGGGCTCGGTGGGGCTGCTGGCGCTACTGCTGCTGCTGCTGGGCCGGGGCGGCGGGGCGGCTGGGGGCCCGGCCAGCGAGAGGGGCGCCGGCGGGGGCGGGGCGCTAGCCCGCGAGCGCTTCAAAGTGGTCTTTGCGCCAGTGATCTGCAAGCGGACCTGTCTCAAGGGCCAGTGTCGGGACAGTTGTCAGCAGGGCTCCAACATGACGCTCATCGGAGAGAACGGCCACAGCACCGACACGCTCACGGGCTCCGGCTTCCGCGTGGGTGAGGGCCAGCGGGCACCGGCTGGGGGAGGACAGGCGCCAGGACAATGGCGGGACTTCTGGCATAATCTTGGGCATAAGAAACTGGGGAACCGGCTCCAGAAACAGAGATGGGGGTCTCTAGTCCCAGGACAAGAATCCATGGGGGCTGCCTGAGGGCCTGGACTTTGCATTTAAAGTTAGGACTGGGATCCAGAGTGTAGGGTTAGTGCTGGGGTCCTGGATGGCACAGACTACTGGAACGTACTGGGTTCTGAGTGGGAGTTGGGGCCAGAACAAGGACTTTAAAGAGGTTGGGAAATCTGAATCAGAAAAGGAGTAAATATTACCCCCAAGAAGCTACTTTCTAGAAGCATCAGGAAATGTCTTTTTAAAGATCTAAAGTAGGTACTGCCAAAAGTAGACACCTGTGTTTCTGAGAGAAAGGCTGAGGTCAGAACTGGGGGTGGAGAGAGAAGGGAGTTACTGGCAAGGTCTGAGATAGAAGAGATACTGAGGCCTGAGAAGTGGGGTGCAGGCCTGGAGGTGGAGAGTGGTTTGGGTTCTCAGTCCCTTCTTTTCCTGTTGCCGCACTTGTGCCTCGTCCCCTAAGCCCTGGCCAGTTCTGCTCCAGGGCCCATCCAGTGTTCCCGGCCTCCCCAATTCAGCCTGGAGCTGAATTTTCTTTCTTCAAAGAGCCGGGCACTGGGCTCAGGCCCTGACCAGTAATCCCCAGCTTGTGGGCCAGGCTGGGGGAGGTGTCCCAGCAGTAATTATCCCCCTGGACAGGGTAATTAGGCTAGGCCCAGGATGGCACCAGCAAATCAGCCCCCTTACACATTCCCATCCTCTCAGACCCAATGCTCATAAACTCCAGAAGCCCACTTAGTGTTCACAAGATGGTGTGTGTGTGTGTGTGTGTGTGTGTGTGTGTGTGTAGGCACATGCATGGGCTTTGCAGTTGTACACTGTGATTAAGTGCATGTTTCTTTGTGGTGTTGTCATGGGAGGGTGTCTCCAGTGACTAGTCAGTTCATGGGAGTGTTTATGTGTGCCTGTGTTGATGTTAGAATGCCTCTGTGTGTGTGTGTGTGTGTGTGTGTGTGTGTGTGTGTGTGTGTGTAGATGACAGCGTGTGGATAAGTGACAGGATGACTATGTGTGTGACTGTCCATGTGCACGGCCTCCCAGGTTCTGGGCAATCCTGCCCAGGCTGCTGTCTCCATCCATGCTGCCCACATCCCCCAGGCTCGGCGCCCAGGCCACAGTGGGCGAATGTCACTGGGAGGTCATCTTCACCGCTATGAGTGACTCACTGGGAGGCAGGAAGGAAAGGATCCTGCCTCCCCTGGCTCAGGACACACCCCTCCTGTCCTGGGAGCCCTGGGCCCATGAGGCCAGGCAGGCCCAGCTGGGCTGGGCTGGGCTGAGCTGAGCTGCTCTTAAGCCAGGAGGGCGCTGGTACCAGGGAAGAGCAGCTCCAGCTTCCCACAGCCTCGGGGCAGGCAGGAGAGGGCTGCAGTTGTCCATCAGTCATGGCCCCAAAGCTAGAAGCACATGTCCCATGTGAGTGTGACAGAAGGACAGAGATCCTGTGTACATACTTGTGATTGTAGCATCCACTCATTCAGAAGGTTGGTGCTGGGCGAGGGAGAGCCTTGCATGCCAAGGAGGCAGAGTCAAGCAGGAAGAAGTAAGGTGATTCTGTGAGAGTTTTGCCTCAAGCGGATTTCTCTGCGGGTTCTGAGAGAGTGGGTGAGCAGAGCAGATGGCAGGGGGAAAGAGATAGATCATGGGAATTATGGAGATTCCATTTGGAAGACTGGGCAGGTAGGAGTGCCCCACTTGTGGTCCAAGATCAAGAAGGGGATAGGGGCAGGATGCTCATTTCTGAGACTGTCCCTTGGGTGAAGGTACTGCACCAGAGAGGTCCCAGAGGGGTGGGGGGCTATGACTGGAGTTATGAACATGATTGGCACTAGGGTACTGAGGGGGTTGGACATGAAACTGCAGGTCGGATGGAGGGGGAAAGCAAGCATGGGAGCACGCGTGTTCCCACAGAGCATGGGCCAAAACTGGGGGAGAGATCTGTTCAGGGAGTAAAAGACGTGCCAGAAAGAGGTGAAAGGCCCAGGAAGGGCCCTCTGAGAGCCAGGGGGTGGGAAAGGCTATTTCTCCATCCTGATCATCATCATTTCGCGACCATATACAAAACATTATCTCATTTAATGCACAAACAGCCCTACCCAGTGAGGGGAAGTAAGTTACTAAGGGTCAAGTCCAACAGATGCCAATATCCAATATGATGTGGGTATGAAGAAGGTGGCCCCTAGAAGGCAGTTCCCACACAATGAGAGGGGTGTGTTGCCAAAACCAGCTTCCCGAAGGGGGGGAGGCAGGGGGTCAGAAACAGTGATAGGCAAGGAAGTAGGAAAAAGGAGGAGAGGAGTGAAACAAATGATGGGGCCCTGAAACCCTCCCCCCCTCCCATTCCACAGTGGTGTGCCCTCTCCCCTGCATGAACGGTGGCCAGTGCTCCTCTCGAAACCAGTGCCTGTGTCCCCCAGACTTCACGGGTCGCTTCTGCCAAGTGCCCGCAGGCGGGGCTGGTGGGGGTGCCGGAGGCTCAGGCCCAGGACTGGGCCGCGCCGGGGCCCTCTCCACTGGCGCACTGCCGCCCCTGGCCCCGGAGGGCGACTCTGTGGCCAGCAAGCACGCCATCTACGCCGTCCAGGTGATCGCTGACCCTCCCGGGCCCGGGGAGGGGCCCCCTGCCCAGCACGCAGCTTTCCTAGTGCCTCTCGGTCCAGGCCAGATCTCAGCAGAAGGTACCAACCCTGGGAGGTCGAGGTGGGCGGGACTGGCGATCAGGGGGCGGAGCAGCCCTGACGATGCCGGTCCCGCCCCCAGTGCAGGCCCCGCCCCCCGTGGTAAACGTGCGCGTGCACCACCCGCCCGAGGCCTCGGTTCAGGTGCACCGCATTGAGGGGCTGAACTCCGAAGGCCCGGCCCCCGCCCAGCACCTGCTGCCTCACCCCAAACCCTTGCACCCCCGGCCACATACCCAGAAGCCCCTGGGCCGCTGCTTCCAGGACACGCTGCCCAAGCAGCTCGTGAGTGATCCCACAGCCCCAGCTGGATTGATCCTTGTCTTTTTGGCAGGTTGGCCTGCCCAAACTCCAGGGAATTGTTCCAAACAGGGGGTCCAGGACACCCCATTCCCCACCCACAGGCTGGGAAAGAGCAGGGACATCAGGAAGGACTCCCTGTGATTGCTTTCTATGCCCCTCTCCCAGTGTGGCAGCAATCCCCTCCCAGGCCTGACCAAGCAGGAGGACTGCTGTGGCAGCATCGGTACCGCCTGGGGCCAGAGCAAGTGCCACAAGTGCCCCCAACTGCAGTGTGAGTGCAGGCTCCGCGGGGCGCCACAGCTGCAGGCCCGGCCCAGGCACACCCCTGAGCCCTCTCACTGCCCACCAGACTCCTCTTCATCCCACACAGCCCATCCCCCAGAGTCCTCCTCTCCTCTGCCATACTCTCCTCTCTCTACAGACACCGGGGTGCAGAAACCTGGGCCTTTGAGAGGGGACGTGGGAGCTGACTGCCCCCAGGGCTACAAGAGACTCAACAGCACCCACTGCCAGGGTACAGGTGGACCTGGAGATTGTGGGGGCTGGAGGATCAGGGAGGTCCCAAGGTGGACAAGGGGATGGGGTAGGGCTGGAGAAGGACCCATGGGTCCTTGGAACAGTTTGTTGTCATCCTATGGCCCCAACCTAGAGGGACCAAACTAAGCTCTCCCTCACCACAGACATCAACGAGTGTGCAATGGCTGGCATGTGTCGCCATGGGGACTGCCTCAACAACCCTGGTTCCTATCGCTGTGTCTGCCCACCTGGTCATAGCTTGGGTCCCTCCCGCACACAGTGTATTGGTGAGCCTGGGGACCAGGTGAGAGGGGTAAGGCTCTGAGCAGCCAACTCAGCCTTCACAAGAGGTCAAAGGTGTCAAAGAAGGAGCAAGGCCAACAGCTGGTAGGATCCCCAGGAAGTGGGGTCAGGGATCACATGTGACCGAGGTGAGAGGTCTCATGGGGTCAGGGACTCAATGGAATCAGTCAGATGAGACATTGGTCTTAATGGGTAGGAGGAGTGTGGGCTAGTGTGATCAGAGGTCACGTGAGGTCTGGAGCTGAATGTGCAGTCGTGCTGAGACTTACAGCAGCTAGGATCTGTGATCACGTAGGTTTTAGAAGTCACAGGAGGTCAGGGTCATAAGTTCAGGAGTTGTCTGAACCAGAGGAGCAAGGCCTGAACAGCTGGGAAGAGGGACAGGGGCTGTGTGCAGGCCTAGATGCCCATGCCGTCACCCCTTCACCCCCGCCCAGCGGACAAGCCGGAAGAGAAGAGCCTGTGTTTTCGCCTGGTGAGCCCCGAGCACCAGTGTCAGCACCCGCTGACAACGCGCCTCACCCGCCAGCTCTGTTGCTGCAGCGTTGGCAAGGCTTGGGGCACACGATGCCAACGATGCCCTGCTGATGGCACTGGTGAGCCTGGAGTGGGTAGGCAGGGAGCTGTCTGGGTGCCTGTCCATGGAACGCTCACTCTGTGTTCTTTGCCCTGGTACAGCTGCCTTCAAGGAGATCTGCCCTGCTGGGAAGGGATACCACATTCTCACCTCCCACCAGACACTCACCATTCAGGGAGAGAGTGATTTTTCCCTCTTCCTGCACCCTGATGGCCCACCCAAGCAGCTTCCTGAGAGCCCCAGCCGGGCCCCACCACCTGAGAACACTGAAGAAGACAGAGGTCTGGGCTTCCATTACCTGACTAATGATGTACCCCTAGCCTTGGCCCCTGATTCATAGCTATGACATCAGAGTCTACCCCTAACTCCTAACCCTGACCGACCCACCCACTGCTCCCAGATATATTGTCTTGACCACAGAACCCACTTGATTTCTTCATCTCTTTGACCCATGGATCCATCCCCAATGCTGCCTAGACCTAACCCTTGACCCCTGGCCCAGGGATTTAACCTTGATCTGGAACTCCTTCACCTTTCACCTAAGGACCTTGCCCAACTGAAATTCCCTAGACCTGGTCTCCTGACCCCTGATGCAGATACTCCTTGATCCCAGAATCTAACCCCTGATGACTCTTGACCCAAAAGATTTCTTCCCAAAGGCCAGCACTGAGCCCCATTTTCTTCCCTTGTAGGGGTGACCACGGATTCAGTGAGTATGGGAGCCCAAGTGGGAGGGGCAGCAAGTCAAGGGAGCCTCAGCATTCAGGCCACTGTCACCCGCAGCCAGTGAGCGAGGAGCAATCGGCACAGCAGAGCCACCAGACAGCCACCACGGCCCCTGCCAGGCCCTACCCTGGTGAGCTGGGCATTGCAGGGATGAGTCCTCAGAGGCTAAGTCACTGGGAGGCAGTGGGGTTGCAGGTTGCCATTGCCTGCTGGGAGCGGATCAGCTCACCTACCCCCCCTACCTTCTCTGACGGGCTGCGCTGCTTTCTACAGAGCTGATCTCCCGGCCCTCGCCGCCCACCGTGCGTTTATTCTTGCCGGATTTGCCCACTTCCCGCAGCGCTGTGGAGATCGCCCCAACGCAGGTCACAGGTAAGGCCACGCCCCAAAGCTTCCTTTCCCTTCTTTTCCAGTCCTGGTGTGGCGCTGTAGGATAAGCACTGAACCGAAAGGTCAGTTCGAACCGCAGAGTCCGCGGTTCAAGCCCACCCGCTGTTCCTCGGCGATTCTATACAGGGTCGCTATGAGTCAGAACCGACTCGACGGCACTTAACAACAACAACTGAAAGGTTGTTGGTTCAAATCCTCTTACAAGTACCTAGGATGTAACTCTACTTCCAAAAAATCACAGCTTTAAAAATCCTGTGGAAGCAATTCTACTCTGCACCCATGGGGTCTCCATGAATCTGAAGCAACAACTTGCCAGGCACTGGTTTGGTGCTGGAAATTAGTGAACAAAATAGAAAAAACATCTGTTGTCCTTGAAGAGTAGACAAACAGATCAATAAGTCAATATCTAGCATTTCTTATAAATGCTATGAAAAAAATAAATCCGCAAAGAGGGAAGGATGTCTAGGGGTTGTGATCATATGTAGCGTGTCGGTAAGGGGCGCCTTTCTGAGCAGGGTTTTAAAGATTGTAATGGTACAGCGGGAGTGAGGTGTGCAGGTTAAGGAAAAGGACAACGTTCCAAGTGATGTTTCATCTGGTCAAAAGCATGAAACACACTGGAGGAAGGCGAAACCACACAAAGATCAGTGTTTCTCAACAAGAGAGGGGCCAGCACATGGTGAGCCTTGTTAAAAGCCTTGGGTGCAGTCCCGGAGGCTGTGGGAAGTATTTACAGGGTTTGGCCATCATAATAATTGCTAGCTGAGCAATTCCTGTATACCAGGCATTGTCTTAAGATTTTCTCTGGTAGCGTAGTGGTTACAAATTGGGTTGCGAACTGCAAGGTCAGCAGTTCAAAACTACCAGCTGCTCCATGGGAGAAAGATGAGGCTTTCTGCTCCCGTAAAGATTTACAGCCTCAGAAACCCTGTACAGGGTCGCTATGGGTCAGAACCGACTCCACAGCACTTAACAATGACAAATACCATTTAACCTTCTCCCATCTGTAAAGTGGCCACTGCTAGGCCTCATTGTCCTGGTGAGAAAACAGAGGCCTAGAGAGGTTCTACCGTACCCGAGGTCACACAGCTGTGCCAGATTCAAGCTTAGATTGGTGTGAATCCTAAAACCACAAGGGAGCTTCCAGCCTTACTGAATCTCTGGGTGGTAAGGAGCTGCTGGAATGAGGGCAGGAGCCGAAGGTGGCAATCTTGAAAGCCTGGATAGCTTGGAACAACCTGGTGACAGCCCTAGGGGACTGTGGAATGTGGAGGAAGGGGCACATGGGATGGCTAGGGGTTGGGGAAGGACAGTTAGGAAGTCTAGGAAAGAAGATGGAGAACCCATGGACGAGGGGTGTTTGGGACGACGCAGAGTGTCATAGCCTCAGCTGCATGGGAGAAAAGGGCTGAAGATGAGGCTGGTGGGCAGTGGGGACCAAGAAGAGAGAGAGAGGTAGAAACAGGTTTGGTGACAGAGAGCATGAGGGGGTCCCTGAATCTGATTGTGCACAGTCCTGGAGCAAGCCACAGACTTCCCAGAAAACCGGGCTCCACCTGCTTTGAGGCTCAGGAGGCAATCAACTACTCTGGAATGGGGAGCTCAGGCTCAATTGGGGTCCCTGGGATCCAGGATATAGGTGTGACTGAGGCTATAGGTTTTAGAGTATGGGGTGACTGGGGAGAAGGGGACTCAGTGTCCCCAGGAGACAGGGCGTTAGGGGAGACTGGGGCCAGGGTCTTGGAGTATCCAGGGTCCTGGGGATCTGGGCTTTATCTGAAGCCAGGGAATTGGGGTTATCTGGAATACTGGTGTCAGCAGCCCTAGTGTTGGAATATGAGAATGCAGGGATCTGAGGCCAGGCTCGGGTATTGGATTAATTAGGAATGGGATGTCGAGGTCCCTTCCTGGGGACGCGGCAGGGTGATCGCTCCCTGCTCAGCCCTCTCACCTAGCTGCCCACCCGCAGAGACTGACGAGTGCCGCCTGAACCAAAACATCTGTGGCCATGGCGAGTGCGTCCCCGGTCCCTCCGACTACTCTTGCCACTGCAATCCAGGTTACCGGTCGCACCCGCAGCACCGCTACTGCGTGGGTGAGCGCGGGACGGGCGGGCAGGCGGCCGGGTGGCCTGGCAGATGGTCCTGAGGTAGCCCTCGGTCGGACCTCTCTCTGACGTCTTCCCGCCCTCCGGTCCTCCTCAGACGTGAACGAGTGCGAGGCCGAACCGTGCGGCGCGGGACGGGGCAACTGCATGAACACCGGAGGTTCCTACAACTGCCATTGCAATCGCGGATACCGCCTGCACGTCGGAGCCGGGGGGCGCTCGTGCGTGGGTGAGCTCGGGGCCGAGGCCGGACTCCTGGGACCCGTCGGGGCTCCCCCTCTGCGGCGCACCCCCTTGTACTTCTTCCTCCCTCTCAGACCTGAACGAGTGCGCTAAGCCCCACCTGTGCGGAGACGGCGGCTTCTGCCTGAATTTCCCCGGGCACTACAAGTGCAACTGCTACCCCGGCTACCGGCTCAAGGCCTCCCGAACGCCCATATGCGAAGGTGGGAAAACCTCATTCAGGGCGAAGGGAGCGGTCCTTGCCGTCTCTCGTCTTGGGCTTAGGCGGGAGCCTGGATTCTCGTCTCTGCCCAACTGGACCTCTCAGAGGTTGGGTTAGGGAGCTTGGAAGGCGGGTTCCCTTGTTGGTCTAACCGAAGGAAGACCTTCCGAGGACTCTATTGACCCCGTGGCCCCCAAACGGGCCCTCTTCCTTTTCTCTTCGTGTAGACATCGACGAGTGCAGGGACCCCAGCTCCTGCCCGGATGGCAAATGCGAGAACAAACCCGGGAGCTTTAAGTGCATAGCCTGTCAGCCTGGATACCGGAGCCAGGGGGGCGGGGCCTGTCGCGGTGAGGGCAGGGCCCGGGGCGGGCGGATTAGTGGTGGAAGGTGGGGCCTCAAAGGCCAATGGGCGGGCCTGCCTCTGTGAGGGCGGAGCCTAGGAGGCCAATAGGCGGAGCCCGTTCTGAGGTTGCCGGAGGTGGGGCCCTTGGGTGGAGTCTCCCGCGCTTGTAGGCTTCCTCCGCTTCGCGGGATCGGATTTGGAGGAGAGCTTTATCCGCCGCAGACGTGAACGAGTGTGCAGAGCGCAACCCCTGCGCCCCGGGCTGGTGTGAGAACCTTCCGGGCTCCTTCCGCTGCACGTGCGCCCAGGGCTACACACCCGCTCCCGATGACCGCAGCTGTCTGGGTGAGCTCCAGCCCTGAGCCCCAACCTGCCCACTCGTGTCCGCACCAATGACGGGACTGGGTCCCCCGGATCAGTAAAACGGTTGGCTGGGAGGTGAATAACTCATATTCAGCGCACCTCACCGAGGAAGGGCCTCCAGAATTTCTGCACAGGGTCGCATGAGGCCGTGCTCGAAGATGCGATTTCAAAGCACATAACTTAAATTTGAAGGGGAAAAAAATTAATAACAAAGAATGGGGGGACTTGACAGCTAGCTACACACAACCCAACCCAACATCCACACTAATGTTTCTTTTGCAACACGAGAGGGGCTAGGGCCAGGAACTCAGGGAAACAGGATGGTTAGACACTGTGGAGCGCAGAGGTGTGTGCCTAGACGGCACAGGGACGCTGCCAGGAAAACCAGTGTGGGAAGGAGGCGGTCTGAGTCGATTTAAAAGATCTCTAGGAATTAGCCAACACAGAGGGTGTGAAGAAACAACATGCAAACAGAGGTGAGAAACAGAAGACGCAGGGAATTGTAAGGTCTAAACAGAGGATTACGTGGAGGGACAGGTTGTGCTTCACCTAGAAGCATTTTAAGGGGAAAAGTGAGAAAATTCTTTCTGGTTTAGAAAGTTCCTTTCTGTTCACAGTTCAGGGACACTAGGTCATCCACTTAAGCGCCCTGGTTCAGGCAGGCTGTGGAGAGAAAGGGGTCAGCCCAGGAGCTGTCTGAGTTGGGGGCTCAGGGGCAGCTAGAAAATTGCAGAAAACAGCCACTGAACTTTCCAGGGTGGGGCACATCTAGTGAGAAAAGCCCTCATGCTCCTGAGAGGTGAGTGGATGATACGGAGGTGAAGACCCCGGAAGCTGAGGGGTCAAGAAAGTGAGGCCAGAGGCTGAACCAGGCCCTCTACCTGGAAGCTGACAACTCTTGGAAAGAGTTTATCCTACAACTAAGAGAGTGAGGGGGTCTAGGGTGTAGACAAGGACAAGATTCTAGCGGAGCGACTGCAGTGAAGCCAGCCCATAGGGACAAGCCAGGCTCTTTTATGGTGTGAGCAGGAGAAATGACAGTAGCCCCCTTATCCATAGGGATATAATGCAAGACCCCTAGGGGATGCCTGAAACCCCTGATAGTACTAAACCTTATATATACTCTTTTGTCCTATACATACATACCTGTGATAACGTGTAATTTACAAAGTAGGCGCAGTAAGAGGTGAATGAATACACATATACATGCAGGTGGAGACACTGGATAAGGCCTCCCAGTGTCATAAACTCTGGACTGCAAACCACAAGGGCAGTGGTTCAAACCCACCAGCTGCTCCTGGGAAACCCTGTACTTACTGTTGTTGTTGTTAAGTACCGTGGAGTCGGTTCCGACTCATAGTGACCCTACCCAGGGTTTCCAAGGCTATAAATCTTTACAGGAGTAGACCACCTCATCTTTCTCCCGTGAAACAGCTGGTAGCTTCAAACTGCCGACCTTGAGGTTACCAGCCCGATTTGTAATCACTATGCTACCAGAGCTCCTTAGGAAACCCTGTACTAAGTTGCTACAAATTAGAATTGACTTAATGGCACTTAATAACAAAAACACAAAACACTGGATAAAGGAGTGATTCCTGTCCAGCTCAGAAGGGAGCAGTTTGCTCGAGATTTTATCACCCTACTCATTTAACCTTCTCAGACCCACAGTTAAATGGGAAAGTGAACTGTGGATTATGGGGGGGGGGGGCAGGGAGGGCAAAGAGATAGGGTAGAACTTATCTACAGAGGAAGAAGGGAGTCATGGCTAGTGAGTGGCAGGGTTAGGGTCCAGAAGTGAGGTTCACAGCAGCCCAGGACAGTATGAGAACAGAGGATGGGGGAAGGGACCTCCAGTTTGGAGAGGGTGGGGAAGGGGATAAGGCAGGGCAAGCATCCTAAATGGCTAGAGCTCCTTAGCCTCAGCCTGGCTCAGGGTTCCTGGCAGCAGCTGACCTGAGCCCCTTCACAGTACTGGGGAGTGGGGGACAGGGAGGGGCCTTCTCTTTAGTTCTGCTGCCCTGGGCTCTGGTGCTTCAGGCTTATGAGGTAGCAGGGGCCCAGGGCCACCTGCAGCCTAATCCTCTGACTCTCCTGCCCTACAGACGTGGATGAGTGTGAGGCTGGGGATGTGTGTGACAATGGTATCTGCGTCAACACACCAGGTTCCTTCCAGTGTCACTGTCTTTCCGGCTACCACCTGTCACGGGACCAGAGCCGCTGTGTGGGTGAGGCCTGTGTAGAGGAAGTCCCACCCTCCTTCCCTTGCAGTTCTGGGGCAGGGGGGGAAACCTCAAACCAAGGAGCCCCAAGATGGAGCGTGGTAGTGTGGGACTCTGGGCTTTGGAAACACCTTGCAGTTGCAGGCTGTGGGGGTAGGGGGAAGTCAGCCCCTGAGAATAACTACCCCTCATCTCCTTACCAGACAATGATGAGTGTGACTTCCCCGCAACCTGTATTGGGGGTGACTGTATCAACACCAATGGTTCCTACAGATGTCTCTGCCCCCAGGGGCACCGGCTGGTGGGAGGCAGGAAGTGCCAAGGTATGGGGGGGGGGGAGCAGTAAATTCCCAAACACACTGTTGGTGTGGCCTGTCATTTCATCAAGACATCCAATCGCTTGTCTTTCCACTCTTTAACTGGAATGACAATGGTAATGGGGATACTAATAGGTAACACTATCATGGTGCTTGTTATGTGCCAGATGCTTTACAGATTCACTGGACTTCCCATTAACTGACCCATACATAGGGAGGGAGTGGACAATGATCCAGGCCTCCCAGCTGGAGTAAGCTGAAATGTTAACTAACCAGTTCTCATATATCACAGTGGTACCAACACAGGACTAGACTGGGATTACTGTATGTTTGCACAGTAAGACCTGTTATAGTAAGGTTTGGACAAGCAACCACCTGAGCACGAGTCTCCTGTGCACTATGCATGTTATATTTTCTTCCTGTGCATGCATTATGTGAGAAGACCTTAATCCGGTCGAAGAGGGGATGTTAAACTGGGATGTGGAGGGATTCCCTCACAGAGATCTGGGAAAATAGGTATCTCTGCCCTGAACATAGAATGGAGGAGTTGTCAGTGGGAACCCCTGATGGTTTTAAGCAGGACACAGCGAATGTACATACACACACATACACACACACAGATGGCACGAATGGACTTCCTGCTGTGGGTACTTTGAAATCAAAGTGGCAATTCGGGTTCTAAACTTGTGGGCCCAGAGGCAGGGTTTCCTTCTCCACTCAGTGGTTCCTGCCCCTGCTTCCTGGACCTACTTTCTTAGACATAGATGAGTGCAGCCAAGAGCCGGGCCTCTGCCTTCCGCATGGAGCCTGCGAGAACCTGCAGGGCTCCTACGTGTGTGTCTGTGATGAGGGCTTCACGCCTACCCAGGACCAGCACGGCTGTGAGGGTGAGTCTCTCTACACCCCTTCGCACACTGGAAAACTCTCCCCAACCGCTCACCATCACATCTGGTCCCGCCCTCCCTAATATAAAGAACTGAGAGATAAGGTATTCTGGTGGGGCCAGACCTCGCAGGCTCTAAATGCCTTGTTACGGAACTTTCACAAGGCAGACGACTGGGGGAGGCTGGAAAGGGGGCGGAGCAGAGGGATGTAATGGGCAGTGGGGAAGACGGGGTAGTCTGTCTGCTGGACCTCTAGCTGCCCTCTCCCCTCTCAGAGGTGGAGCAACCCCACCACAAGAAGGAGTGCTACCTTAACTTCGATGACACGGTGTTCTGCGACAGCGTACTGGCCACCAATGTCACCCAGCAAGAGTGTTGCTGCTCCCTGGGGGCCGGCTGGGGCGACCACTGTGAGATCTACCCCTGTCCAGTCTACAGCTCAGGTTAGGAAGCGGGCAGGCCCCATTCCTTCCCAGGGTCTGCTGTTTCCCATGGGAACAGAAAATGGGGAAATGGTGACTCCCGGGGTAGAGGGCAATCAAGTGGAGAGTTTGGGCCTGAGCTGGATGGTCAGCACGCAAACGCTCAGCCAGGCGCCGCTCTCTCCCGACAGCTGAGTTCCATAGCCTCTGTCCCGACGGGAAGGGCTACACCCAGGATAACAACATTATTAATTATGGCATCCCCGCCCACCGAGGTAAGCCTCAGTGCAGTCCCGCCCATTGAGGTATGGACTGCCCCGCCCCTTCACGCTGAGGTCTTCCCCCAGAAGGCCCCGCCAACCTCCCCGCTGCGAGGGAGCTGAGTTAGGTAGGTTGAACGCTGAACGCCGCGTCCTCCTGCAGACATAGATGAATGCATGCTGTTTGGAGCAGAGATCTGCAAGGAGGGCAAGTGCGTTAACACGCAGCCGGGCTATGAGTGCTACTGTAAACAGGGCTTCTACTACGACGGGAATTTGCTGGAGTGTGTGGGTGAGTAGCCGGCCTGAGTTGGGTGGGGGTGGGCTGCCGGCCCCGGCCCCTGTCACCCTGCACCTCTTGCCCCGCAGACGTGGATGAATGCCTGGACGAGTCTAACTGCCGGAACGGAGTGTGCGAGAACACGCGCGGTGGCTATCGCTGCGCCTGCACGCCTCCAGCCGAGTACAGCCCAGCACAGAGGCAGTGCCTGAGCCCAGAGGAGATGGGTGAGAAGCCCAGCCGGCCTGGGAGGTGGGAGGTGGGCGGTGGGAGACAGGCGGGGGTGGGGGTCCGAGCGAGCTGTGAAGGCCACCACATCCACCCCCTGCCATTCACAGACGTGGATGAGTGTCAGGATCCAGCAGCCTGTCGCCCTGGGCGCTGTGTTAACCTGCCAGGCTCCTACCGCTGCGAGTGCCGCCCGCCCTGGATACCCGGGCCCTCTGGCCGCGACTGCCAGCTCCCTGAGAGTGCCGCAGGTGAGGGTAGTTCAGGCTGGGATCCCGCATGGAGGGGATCCCACAGGGAGGTGACTCTGGCCTCATGCTGACATCTCTATCCTCTGTCAGAGCGTGCTCCAGAGAGACGTGATGTGTGCTGGGCCCAGCGTGGAGAGGATGGCATGTGCTCGGGACCCTTGGCCGGACCTGCCCTCTCCTTTGACGATTGCTGCTGCCGCCAGGGCCGTGGCTGGGGAGCTCAGTGCCGTCCGTGCCCACCACGGGGCACTGGTGAGCTGACAGGGCTGGGTGGATCCCGTGGGAGAGCGTGGGGTGGGAGCAGTGTGTAAGCAGTGTAGCTGCTGAGCTCTCCCACTCTTCCCAGGGTCCCAGTGCCCAACATCTCAGAGTGAGAGCAATTCCTTCTGGGATGCCAGTCCCCTGCTGCTGGGGAAGGCTCCACCAGGTGAGTGGGCCCAAGGGGGCGGAGGAGGTGGGGCCCTCTGCTGGGGGTGATGTTGACACCCTAATTCTCCTTAGACGAGGATAGCTCGGAGGAAGATTCAGACGAGTGCCGCTGTGTGAGCGGCCGCTGCGTGCCACGGCCTGGTGGCGCAGTGTGTGAGTGCCCAGGCGGCTTCCAGCTTGACTCCTCCCGTGCCCGCTGCGTTGGTGAGCCCAGCGGGGTAGGGGTGGGGTGCGGGCAGAGGTGGACTATAGGGTGAGGCAGCCTCATGGCTCCAGGTGCCGACGTCCCCACGAAGACCTGCTATCCCCACTCGCAGACATCGACGAGTGCCGAGAGCTGAACCAGCGCGGCCTTCTGTGCAAGAGCGAGCGCTGCGTGAACACCAGTGGGTCCTTCCGCTGTGTCTGCAAAGCCGGCTTCGTCCGCAGTCGTCCCCATGGGACCTGCGTTCCCCAGCGCCGCCGCTGACACCAACCTCACGAGACCTTCACTGAGTGGTTCCCGCTGGGGCCAGCTGGGACTGTCCAGATAGAGCTCGCAGACCATTTAGCAAGCTCAGTGACCCGAGAGCGTCCATCCTGGGCCCAAGCAGCAGCCCCTGAGGCCAGCAGCGTCCCATGAAGCGGCTACGGGTCCTGTTGGGATCCCGGGCTGATGTTAGATTTCAGGTCGCTGTGGTTCTTCCTCCCAGAGAGCGTTGCCTAGAAACTGATAAATCACATTGTGCCTTTTTCCATTTGGCTTTTGAAGTAAATGATGTCCGGGGCAGGATGGAGGGCGGCCCACCACCAAGGCTGCGGAGATCCCTGGCCGCCGGAGGGGCCAGAGTGGGCCCAGGACAGGGGGTGTGAAATAGAATTTATTGTGGCTCTGATTATGTACACTCGAGATGTGCCTGGCGGGGGGCCGGGCTCACATGGTTTGTACAATAAATACACCCGTGGGGCCTACTCTCCGCGGCCGGCCCGGGAGCGCACACACCGGCGGTTCAGTCCAACTTCCGGGCGCCCAGCTTCATGGGACCCTTGGCCGCCTTCCTCTCTGCGCGCTTGGCCTCCATCTCCCTCCGCCGCTCCTCCCGTTTCTTCCGTGCCAACTCAGCTTTGGCCTGCTCTAGAGGAGAAGAGAGGAAGGGAGGGGGCTGAGACGTTCTGGGCGGAGCTTAGTCTGCCCTCCAGCCCACGCCCCTCTAGGGCCTGGGAGCCAATCATCGCCCTCTCAGGGGAAGTACTTACTGTCGGTATCCAGGCCATCCCAGATGTCGTCACCCCAAGAGTCCGGCCTTTGCTAAAAAAACGAAATGTGGGCTACGGTATGGGTGACTTCTGGTCAAGGTGGGCTCTAGGTCTGCACCCTTCCCACCTGTTTTACCTGGGTGCCTGCCTCCCGACGTGAGGTGAGGGCAGCAAAGGGATCTCCTTTGTCGCTGGGTTCTGGCGCGCCCCAGTTATACTCGCTGGCCAACTTTGTGCCCTCAGGAGGTGGTTCTGGGGGGCCTGGCTTCTGCCAGCCCTGCTCCCATGAGCCCTCAGCCTCCCAGTTATTCCAGTCCGAATCGGGGGATTTGTTGTCAGGGTTGCCAGCCTGCGGGAGAAGGGGTGAGGAGGAGGGAGAGGTGATGGACCTGCTGCATCGTTAGACACAGGCACAGACCCAGGCCCGTAGGCGCACACCTGCCAATTAAGCTTACCTGTCCAGCCTGACCCGTCTGGCCCCCTGAGCTCCAGTCGTTCTGCTGGGTAAGTACAGACTCAGCCTCCTGCTGCAGGAAGGGAAGGAGACGCTTGTGACCTCTCCCATACCCACAAAGCCAAGCAACCAGGCACTGGGCAATGCCCTGGAGACACTCACCTTCAGTCTTGTTTGTCCCTCAGGCCCTACTTCTCCTCTCTAAAGTGGGCAAGCTAAGCCTCGCCATTACCCCGTGAGGCTGAAGAAAGATCTAGATGCTCCGTGGTCCTCCCAACAGGCCTGGGTGGGGGCTGAGACACCCGGAGGTCTGCTCCATCCCCTTCCTCTCAGTTGCTGGTGCTGACCCACAAGGTCCACTGTCACTAGTCACCAGGGATGCTAGCTTGGTGATGGTGGGCCTGACTCCAGCCAGGCCCGACGGGAGCTCCTTGCAGCCTCTGGGCTGGGGTGCCCCCTGAACCCCACTCACCTCCAAGCTTCCCCAGTCTTCATCATCCCATCTGTCGGCAGAGCTGCTGTCTTCTGCCGCATCCCTGCCCTCCTCCTGTGCCTCCCAGTGGCCTGTAGTGGTGGGGGCGGCGGGGCTGGGGTTGGGGGCTGGAGTTGGCAGGCCTAGAGAGAAGAGACTCACTGAGGGCCAGACTGGGTCCCAGGGAAGATTTGGTCAAGGCTGAGGTCACTGTGGTGGGGGGAGGGACAACAGAATTCCATGGGGGAGTAGATTGCATCCCCATCTCCTCTGCCCCCATCAGCAGCTTCTGGGGATCAGCACCCTCAAGCCATCTCAGTGACCAATGCAGCCAGTGTGGGACACTCACCCTCAGGCGGGGGTCGCTGGGAGGCATTGGTCTCGGTAGGGGCAGCCGTGGGGTTGACTCGGATCAGCTTGGAGGTGAGTGAGGAGACCCCCGTCACGGCCCAGCCTGCCCAGCTGGCCGCAGCTCCTCCCATCCCAGGACTAGAGGCTGCATGGACGTCCTTCTCTGAGCGGTGGCAGGAGAAAGAGGTGGGGAGGATGATAACAGCGACTCAGTGACCCGGAGTTGTTCCCCTCCCCTCTCTGAGCCTCAGTTTGCCCATCTGTGAATGGGGAGGGAGGTACTGTTAAGTCTGCTCTCTAGGGTCCTGTTAGCTTTCCCAAACTTCACCTGGGGGTTGGTAACCAGAGGGGAACAGGGCTGTGGACCCACTTACCCACTTCCGCCAGCTGAGTAGGGTCCTCCGACACTGACTCCAGTTTGGACAGGAAACTCCGAATGGCCTTGAAGGCCTGAAGAGGTGCAAGGGGCAGAGCAGGGGCTCAGGCTTCTGGGAGCCTGTCAGGTTACCTCCCTCCCCCGCCCCCAGCCCTGGACTGTCCTCTGCTGTGCCTTACCTGATCCCGTACCGATTTTTCGGGGTCAACCGTGAGGCCGCAGAGCACAGGCAGGATCTTGTGGGCACAGTCGCTCATTGAGTAGAGGTTGTGGGTGGCAGCGAAGCCCAGGACACCCGCCACCCGGGACGGAGCAAATGGGTCCTTGGTGGCCCGACTGAAGGCAGAGGTGAGGACCCTGTGTCTGGTCTGGGGCGGGTGGAGGAGAAGGCTCCTAAGCATAGAGGGTCAACCCCAAGGTCTCCAGGAGCTGGATGGTGTCCATCTCCCACATTTCAGAAGGGAGAACTACCCCCAGACCTTGGCTTCTCCTCAGTTATACTCGCTGAGTTCTGGTACTAAGGAGCTCTGGTAGCAAAGTGGATTACGAGTTGGGATGCTAACCACAAGGTCAGCACTTCGAATCTACCAGCTGCTCCTCAAAAAAAAGATGAAGCTTTCTGCTCCCGTAAAGATTTATAATCTTGGTAACACGATACAGGGTCACTATGAGTCAGAACTGGCTCGGTGGCACACCACCACCACCACACTGGTTCAGGACAACAGGGACCTGTGTCTCCCTTCCTCCTTGTCTCCTATTATGTGTCTGGGCACTGTAGGCATCAGCATTTATAAACCCTGGCTGAAGGAGTACACACTGATCATGGTCATGGAGCCCAGCATGTCTGAATTTGAATTCGGGACCCACCGCCTACTAGCTGTGTGATCTAGGGCAACACAATCCACCTCCAGGGTCTAGAAATCAGGCCTCAGTCTCTGGGGGGGATGCCAGGCCATGCACACAGGGTGCCCAGAACTACAGGAGACTGTGCCCTCCAACTGGACTGGGGACTCTGAGCCCCCAAGCAGACACTCACGCTGGCGCTGAGATAGGAGCCGATCTTGCCCAGGCAGACTGTGGTGTTGCAGCGGATGGGGCCCTGCTCATCCTTGGCCTGCAGCCTCGCGAAGTGTTTCATCAGCTCCACATTGAGGTTGGTCTCGTTCAGTTTTGGAGCCAGAAGCAGCATGGACTGTGGAGTGGGACAGCAGAGATGGTGGGCCAGGCCAGAGGACAGGCAAAGGGCCACATGCAGGAATGACCCCCTGGCTGGGTGCTACTGGTGGCCCTTGGTGTTGAGCAGATGTGCCAAAGTCCTGCCCAGAGCCCTGGGGCACCTGCTACAGCATTAAGTCCATGTTCCAGACCCAGCTTCCTGGGTCATCCTCCACGCTGGCCTCACCTGGGCCCATTGCACACACATTCCCTCAGTCTATAATGCTGTCCCCCAACTCTAAATCCCACTCAGGGAAAACAGGACTCAACATTCCCAACACATGCCTGAGCCCTGCTCTGCCATAGGTTTCCCAGAACTACTCCTCTCCCTCCCCTTTTTGGGCCCTGGACATTCCCTTTGCCCTTGGACCACAACTGGTGTGTCTGCTATCATCTCCCACCTGGATTGCACCCTTCCCCACCTGTGGTCTAGGACCCCAAATCCATCCTGTACCCAACCACCACTGGAGGACTCCGTCCAAAACACCTCCACAACCTCTACACTTCCCCCATAACCCTACAATGACCCCCTAACTCCCAGAGTCTCTGCAGCCTTGCAGTTCCCCTCTGCCCTCATCCTTCTTCCCAGAATACTGCCCCCAACTTTATAGACCCGCAGGAGTACCATCCCCCACCCTTACCTCACATAGCCCCATCCCAGCTTTCCACTCATTCCTAATTCCCAGCCAGCGCTGTGGTCCAGCCCCCACTCAGACTCACTGACCTCCCAAACAAGTCCTGGCCCCTACCCAGAATGCTGACAAAGGGGACACCCCATATTTCTGTTCTCCTTTACAGAAACCCTCAAAAGTCAAACGGTACTAGGATCCCATTTCCCAGGTACCTTCCACTCTGACTTTTCCACACTCCCCGCTCCACTACACTGGCAAAGACTAAGTTCCCCACTGACCTCCGTGTTGCTAAACCCAGGGGCCCACTGTCC
This sequence comes from Chrysochloris asiatica, assembly GCF_000296735.1. Taxonomy (NCBI): domain Eukaryota; kingdom Metazoa; phylum Chordata; class Mammalia; order Afrosoricida; family Chrysochloridae; genus Chrysochloris; species Chrysochloris asiatica. The sequence goes on from NW_006408558.1 coordinate 19,802,145, forward strand.
TTTCTCATCACAAGTGCCCCCTTAACAGCTCTGACACTACTGGCCTCTTGCTCTTCCTTGAAACGCTAGTCTCTGGGCTTCCAGACCCTCCCTCCTCTCCATCTCCAACCTCGGCGGCTCCTCCTGTCTCCCCTCAGGCTTCCTCAGCTTCAGCCCAGTCACCTACCATCTGGATCCTAGCGGCAGTCCCCAGGCCTCTTCTCCTTCATCCATACGTCTAGATCACCTCCTAGGGAACCTCATCGGCTGACCACCCTACTACCCCATCACACCCTTCATGTTTGCCTCCTGTAGACAGCTTTTCCAAACTTCAGACAGCAGATATCTGTGTGTGGCCAGCCTGAGCATTCTACAGCTGCCTAAGAGCCACGAGCCCTCCTCCTAGGGGCTTGGTAAACGGCCATCCTTCCATGGCTCGCTCAAAACCCTCTGTGCCGTCTATGACTTCATACATGTCTGTCATTCAGTCGGCTCTACCTTCCTGCCACTTGGAGAGCTGTTGTCATCTCTCACCTAGATCACTACTCCGCCAGCCCCAAACAGCCCCCCAGCTTCCACCCTCGCCCCAACAGTCTAGTCTGTCTGCACACAAGAGTTCAGCGCCCCTTGGCTCAGGCTCCCAGCCCCTCATCTCACTCCTGGTGACTGGCCTCTACGAGTCCCCAGCCCACCCTGGCTACCCTCTATCTTCAACTCTTCTCCCACAATCCCTCCCTCTGACACACTAGACTTGTGGGCTATTGCTATACTGCAGGCCCATTCCTGCCCCAGGGCCTTTGTACCTGACATTCCTACTCAGAGAAGGCTCTTCCTGGGATGTCCAGGAGGCACGTCCTGTCTCCCCAGACCACTGTTTGTGAAAGGGCAAACCCCTCTCCCCACATTCCCCCTCTTCGTTCCCATCACTTTCTAATATAAATCAACATTTTCTCACTTTCTTTACTGTCAGCAGAACTCAGTCCTCACCCCCTTGCAAGGGAAGCTCCCTAAGAACAGGATCATGCCCGCCTTTGCTTGCTTCATCCTGCATGACATGAGGCACAGGGCTGGGGATGCTCAGTGTCTGCTGACCAGGGAACTGTGGACCATGCTCCTCATCCCCCAGCCTGCACCCACAGCCTCATTGTTCCATACTGCAGGCCTGTCCCTCCAGATCCAGCTCAAATCCATGACCCAAACCATGGCCTGTGTATCCTGGGGTCATCCCTTCCCTCACCCCCAAGCCTTAGAGCACTAGGGCGGCCACTCTGGGCCTGGCCACACCCACCTTGACGGTCTGCTCTCGGATAGCAGGATTGGTGTCCAGGAAACCGTGCACCACGTGGGGGAAGATCTGGGTGTTGACTGTTGGCTCATCGAGGTATTGGATGAACTGCTCCATCTGTGGCCCAGGAGGTGGGAGCCAATCAGCCCCTTCAGGCCCCCTCAAGGGCCACTCTTGACTTGGCTGCTCCACCGAGCTGGTACTAACCACGCCCCCCCCCCCCACAGCCCCAGGTCCACATGGAGAAGGGGAAAAGGCTGCAAAGGTGCTGGAAAAGCCAAGACTAGGAGTCGGTAGGCCTGGCTTCTGGCCCTGCTCAGCTGGCAGACTGCACCACAGTCCCTCCCAGAACTCTTTCCCACACATCCCACACAGAGCTATGATGAGGGCCACTGCGTCTGGCAGGAGAGAAGAAATGACAATTGTGCCTGACCCTCCAGTGGCCCTGGGGTTGGCAGGAGGCTAGTCCCACTCCAGAGGTGAGAAATGGGGTCTCCAGGGCTCAGTGACCGGCTAGGAGTTAACCTGGGGCCACCTCCCTTTCCTGAGAGCCCTACCCCACTGGGCCCTCACCTATGTGTGGTAGGAGGAAGGATTTTGGGATCCCTATACAGCCTAGTTGGAGTCCTGGTGTGGCACTGTGGGTTAATGCACCAGACTGAAAAGCCATTTGAACTGCAGTGTCGGCAGTTCAAGCTCATCAGCTGCTCCTCAGAAACCCTCTACAGGGTCGCTATGGGTCGGAACCGACTCGACAGCACTTAGCAACAATACAGCCAGGGCAGGGGCTCTGGCCAACTGCCTGGGGCTGGAAGAGGCAGAGGATGGACGGAGGCAGGTCTTCCTCCCCCGCAGGATGGGCTCTGGGTCTGGGTATAAGAGCAGGGTCCAGCAAGGTGTGCACCTGCTGAAGGAGGCGGATGCGCATGGCCCGGTCGGTGGATGAGAACATTCTCACTACAACCGGGATGATCTTCTGCTGATAGTCCTCGGCACTCAGGAGCTTGCCCACCTGGGGATGGGAATGGGGAAGGGAGGGCTCAGCTACTTCCGGGGGGGTAGGACCAGGATGACAGTAGAGCCAGGGCAGGGAGGGAGGAGCCTCAGTAGCCCCTGTGCCCACGCTCCATCTATCAGCTCCATCCTCACTGCTCTGGGGCAAGGGCCCCCTCTCAGGAGGCAGATGAAAGCTGTGTCCCTCTCCAGAAGCAGGGACGCACATGCACACCCAAACACACACACCATTCTGCCGACAGTTGTTCAGGGCTACCTACCTCTACACACACACCCTAACCTCATTCTGCCTACAACTGCTCAAGGACCCCACCGACACAGAATTCTCTTGCTGTCTCCTCCCCACCCCTTCAACCCCCAACAAGGGCAAGGATTCTCCCAGGGGGAACAGAGCAGGAAATGGCAGGCACCCACATAAGGGCCAAGCTCTCAGAATTAGAACCAGGGGAGCTGGTGCCAAGGGGTCAGTAGGGAAGATGGGAAGTAGGGTGATAGGCAGGAGATCCTCTGGGCCCTGGAAACTGGGGGGCCAGGAATGTGCAGGATGGTTATCTCAGGGAAATGAGGGAAGGGCCAAGGACTCTGAAGCAAGGGGTCAATGGACGAAGATCTTTGGAGGCACAGATCTCTCATTCGCAAGGGCCTAAAGTTCACACAGGTTCCCAGGCAGCTGGCCAGCTGGCCTCGCAGGCTGAACCAAGATGCCAGTCAGGCAGCCCCTCCCTAGGCTGCCCACAACCATTTCTGGGGCTAGTCAGGTGACCCACTCACCTTGAAGAGGGGTGTGAGGATCACCGCCCCAGCGTTACCAAACTCAAATGCAGTCAGCAGCTGGGGCAGCACCTTGTGACGGCAGAAACCCTCAGGGAACGAGTCCAGGCTCCTGCTTAGGTCTTGGAAGAACTTCTGCTTCTCGGCTGGCTCTTTGATCTGGAGAGCAGGACAAGACACAGGAAGGAAACAGGTCTGATCTCAGAGCCCCCAAGCCATGGACGAGGGTGGGGGTCACCCCCAGCCTGAAGGGGCAGAAGTAAATCCTCACTCCCCACATAAGACCCTCGGGTCCAAGTTAGGCAAATTCCTACGCAGGGCACATCAATGCCCGGCACACAGTAGGTGTTTGATCACTTGGAGATTGTCACTCTGATCACTGCCGCCAGAGTCCCTGAGGGCAGCCACTAGAGGGCCAGGCCCTTTGTCACCAATGTGTCTATTCACAACCACCCAAGGTGGGAGTACCATTAACCCGTCACACAGATGAGGAAACTGAGCCTCATTGAGAAGAGGCCTGTTTCTCTAACCGTGGCCGGTGCAACTCCATCACGGCTATAGGAAGGCAGGGATCAAATGCAGATCACCCCTAGATCCAGTCGTCCTACAGGACCATCAGCTTGAAGGTCCAAGGCCCTTTAACCCTTCTCACCCACCAAAGCCCACAGTCCCTGCTTCCTGAGCTTGGACTACTTGTATCCTCGACACAGATGATCTCAAATGATCTTCCAGACAACTTTATGAGGTAGGTGCCGACATAGTCCACATCTGATTGAGGAAGCTGAGGCACAGAGAAGGCAAGGAGCTTGTCTAAGGTAACACAGCTAGAAAGCAATCAGGGGCGAGTCTAACCCAGTGGTCTGGCACTTGGCTCAGATCCCTCTGCTGCCCTGTACCCTGTGAAGAGGTGCCATCACAAAATCATCCAGTCCTGCCTGTACCCAGAGCCCCTGTGTTCTCTGCTGTTCCGTGGGCCCCACAGCCATCCGCTAGCCCAGGAGACGTAAGCTCTGGCTGAGGAAGAGGAGAACCTGGCTGCTCCGGAGCAGCTCTGTCTAGCGTGAATTCAAAACCTAGAGGGAAAACCCCACCCAAGATCCTACATGGATCCATAACCCGGATTCTCTCCATTGCTGCATCTAGCAATAAGACAAGGGGGGCACTGCCCTCCCACATCCTCAGGACTAGCCAGAAACAGTCCGTTTTCTGTAGGCATTGTAGTAAAAAGGGCAGGTGTTTCTTGGACTACAAGACAGCCCTGCTGGGTCAGCCATGTGAGGAGAACTCCATGTAACAAAGTTCCCGCTGCCCCCTCAGCACCTGGGAGACAAAACAGGGGTCAGCTTTCCAGGTGGTGGCTCCTTCAAGATGCAGCTCAGTTCCCTCACCCTCTGATGGGCCTCCCTGCTCCGAGCCCAAATCGGGAGTCCATGCTCCCTCAGGGTTTGTAGACGTGTCTGTCACTCTCCGCCCCCACCCCAGAGTCTGTGTTTCCCATATGGCTGGGTCAGCAGGTGTGTAGGGCAAGGCCTCATCCTTCATTCCCTACAACAACCTTGTTGTTGTTGTTATGTGCCATCGAGTCGGTTCCAACCCATAGCGACCCTGTATAGGGTTTCCGAGGGTGTAAATCTTTACGGGAGTAGAAAGCCTCATCTTTCTCCCGCGGAGCAGCTGGTAGTTTCGAACTGCTGACCTTAAGGTTCGCAGCCCGATTCGTAACCACTACGCTACCACAACCTTAGATGCTCTTATTCCCATTATACAGATGTAACACCTGAGGTTCAGAGAGGCTAAGCAGAGGGTTCCCTCCTCACCATGCTGTTCCCTCTGCCAGGAATGCTCCGGCCCCAGCTGCCATCCCAGGGCCCCCACCTTCACCTCCTTTCCTGTGTCCCCTCTATTTCCCTTCTCGGCATTTATCCCCACACTTCCTTTGTGAGTGTCTTCTGTCCCCAAGGAGTCTGAGAGGGTAGGAGGCCTAGCCTCCCACCATTTCTCCCCGATCACTCTGCCACTACTGTCAGCCAACTGCGGGGAGGTCACACTCCCTGCTAGAGTCCTGAGGGCAGGGTCTGAGGTCTCCCTCTTCCACCCTATTGCTCATGCTGCAGGCTAGCCATAGTACACATGGGGCGGGGGTAGGGGTCAGACCAGATGCATTTGTGGAATTCATGGAGGCAGCCACTAAGCACCTACTATGTGCTGAACACTGTACTGTGCACTGACCTCTCACCGTACTATTTTACAGCCACGAGGCCTGTGCTTGGGTCAAGGGAAGTGAAACAGCAAATAAGAGTTAGAGGCAGGATATGAACCCAGACAAGCCTAACTCCACAACCTGTGCTGGTCTCCAAACACACAAAACTCTACCCGCTGCTATCCAACTGGCTCCAACTCAGAGTAATGCTACAGAACAGGGCAGAACTGCTCCCCAGTGTTTCTGAGTCTTTCTCCTTTGGAGCGGGTGATGGGTTCAAATCATTGCCCTTGTGGTTAGCAGCCCAATGTGCTTGTCTCCAGTGGGTATAATAATAAGGGACCCACCAGAAAGGGGGAGTCCTGATGTGGCACTGTGGGTTAGTGTGCTGGACTGCAAAGTTGGTTTGAGCCGCAAGGTCGGTGGTTCAAACTCACCAGCCTCTCCTTGGAAACCCTATACAGGGTCACTATGGGTCAGAACTGACTCCACGGCACTCAACAACAACAACCAGAAAGGGGGTGGGGAAACTCAGGGACCAAAGTACAGTGGGGGGAGAGGAGGAGTCACCTGAATCTCTTCTAGGAAGAGGTTGGTCTCCACGAAGCGGTTGTTCATGAAGCCCCCAGGGGCCCGGCAGTTCTGCAGGAAGCGGGCTGGGTTGGGGCGCACCTTGGGGTTGGCTCCAACCAACTCACAATAGTGAGGCACCAGCGATTTGGGGATCTATGGGAGAAGGGTTAGAGTTGGGGGGGGGGAGTGGGGGAGGTGTCTGGCTGGCAGGGAAGGGCTGAAGCAGGGAGAGAAGCAGGGGCCAGACACTCACCTTACCAGGGTTTCGCAGAGCAGCTGCTCGCACTAGGGACCCATTGAAGACCTCCCAGATGAGGCAGCCCAGACGCCACATGTCAGCTGACCTGCAGCAGTAACCCCGAGCTGCTCAGGGCCCCACTGCCCACCAGGGAAGGCCTGGCCTCTGACCTGCATGGTGGGCAACCCTAGACCAGTATTCACTGATGACCCTTTCAACAGCCCTAAGCATGACATTTCATTAGCCCTATTTAACAGATGAACAAACTGAGGCCCAGAGAAGCAAGGACATCTACCCCAGCTCACACAGCTTTCTAATTGAGAACCATCTGACCCTGATGCCCCACCACCCTTAGGATTCTGGGAACAGAGAAGTAGACCCACCCAGGCGGGCAGCAGGGGTCAGGGAGCTGGGAGACATATAGGAAAGGACAAATTGGGGAATGCCCACCCCCCAAGTCACCCACCACTTCTCCCCGATCGCTCTGCCACCGCTGTCAGCCAACTCCGGGGGATCATACTGCTCAAACTCAGGGATCCCCTTACGAGGGGGTCCCCCGCCGTCACCCTGGGCTGAGTACATATAGTCCAGGCCCCCAAGTTTCCACTCCCCTGCAAGGTCCACAAACACAGCTGCCATGCACACGTTGTTGTGAATGAGACTGCAGTCGTTGACCAAGAAGCTGAGGGCTTTCTGGGGGCAGAGGGAGAGTTAACTGCCAGCACCTGCAATCACACCCCTGCCCTGGTCCCCTCAACCTCCCTACTCACCACAATCTGGTGGAGCCCCCAGGAGAGCTCCAGTTCCTTCAAGCCACCAGCCTCCACTTGTGCCTTGAGGTACATTTCCAGTGGGGTCACGGCCTCTGTCACTATGTGGAGGCATTTCTCTGTCTGGGGAAGGGGGTGTAGGGACGTCAGGGTGGGTGGGGAGGACGAGGGGAGATGAGGGACCAACTATGCGGGGGCTGAGGTCAGAGGGGTAGACACCGAGGAACAAGAAGACAGATGGAGGGGCAGAAACCAGGACAGAGAGAGACCGAGAGGGGCAGTGCCTGTGGGTACCTCCAGACCGTCGATGTAGGCCAAGATGTTGGGGTGCCGGAGGGTTTTGAGGCGCTTGAAGGCAGCTTTGGCCACCTGGGTCTGCTCATCGGCTCCAGGCTTCACATCATACACGAAGATGGACACCGGGCTGCCCGTGGCCTGCGGGGAGGCATAGAGGCCTGAGGGCGCGGCGGGCTCACCAGCAGAGGGTCCCCAGCGCTGGTCTGGGGCCGGAAGTCAAGGGCGGCTGGCCAGGTCGCCCCAGGTCAGCCTCTGGGGACTTGGCCTGTCCACGTGACCCGGCCTCGTCTGCCTGACGGTCCCTCGGTCCTTCCGCCCGCCACGTCGGCGCTGCCGGGCCTGCCCGCCCCCTCCTCCGGCCCGTAGCTCGGGAGACTCCGCAGCCACGTCAGGCCGGGCGCGACGCGGCGGGGCCGGCGGCGCGGTCTAGGCAAGGCCGGGGTTGATCCGCGGCCTGAGCAGCGGGGCCGCGCTCACCTTCTTGCGGCCGCGGTGCAAAGCCCAGGGCCCGGGAGGGTTGCCTTCGGGAGGCTCCGGGATGAGCTCGAACGGGAAGTCCCGGACCGGGTCCCTGGAGAAGAACCACATCGTCCTTGCAACCCCGGACTTTAGCGCCTTTGCTCCGGATCCTCCGGCCGCCCGAGCCGGGGCGGGGAGGGGCGGGGAGAGGGCGGGGACGGGGCGGGGCGGAGTACCCGGACGGCGGGGCGGGACCAGAGGGCTGAATTGCGGGTCAGGGGCGTGGTCTGAGGGCGGAGCGTGGATGTGGGGCGTGGAAAGGGCGGGCCCAGATGCTGAGCTCGCTGAGCTTATCCCTAAGCCACCTCTCTGAGGTTCACATTTAACAACAAAAATAGAACCCACCTGCTAATATAATTATGCTAATGAGAGTTTGATAAGAAACCAATAGATGGGGAAACCGAGGCAATAAGAAGTCCGGAGACAGATGTGGAGGGGTGCAGTGAGGAGGGAGGTAGACTTCGGGAGGGAAATTCTTCCCAAGCCGGACCATGCCTCCCTGAGGACTAGAAAATTCCCTGGTGTGTCCCCAGGGCAGAGATAGAGGTCAGCGTTTGTGGAATGATGGAGTGACCAGGAGAGAGGCACACGGACTTAAAGCCTCTGAAAGGGAGGGGGATGAGAGGATGTGTAGAGAGTGAAGTGAAGGTCCCAGGGCAACCTCAGGGACCCCGAACAACTGGGGAAGGGTGAAAGGAGAAACTGAGGAGGGAGTGACCCCAGCAAAGAAGAAGGGTGGACTAGAAACAGGTGAGACCAGAGGAATGTCACTCAGACCTGTAGTCTGCTGGTCACACTGGTTAGGGCCCAGACCTTTGGATGGATGGAGTCCTATGTCCAACAGCGACATGAAGTGCTGACTCTTCCAGGGAGAATCTCAGAGAACCCCAAGCTGGGGGACAGCCCCACACCAGACTGAGATTCTGATAACCAATTATGAACTGTCTTGCTGGGATGCCTTTAGAAGCAGATATACAGGTGTGTTGTTGTTGTTGTTGTTAGGTACCATTGAATCGGTACCAATTCATAGTGACCTTATGTACAGCAGAACGAAACACTGCCTGATCCTGGGCCAACTTCGCTATTGTTGCCATGCTTGAGTCCATCGATGTTGCCACTTGGCCAATCCATCTCATT
>NW_006408558.1:19812222-19813442 GCF_000296735.1 Chrysochloris asiatica
TTAGGTGCCTTCAGTTTGGTACCAACTCATTGAAAGTTTATGAACAAGAGAACAAAACACTGCCCGGTCCTGCACCAACCTCACAATCGTTGCTATGCTTGAGCCATTGCTTACTCTGAGTTGGTACCGACTCAACTGGTATCCAACAACAACAGCCTTATAAAGAACATACAAAACCCTGCAGCTAACAGCATACTTAATAGTACAAGACTGAATGTTTTCTCTCTATGATAGGGAACAAGGCAAAGATGTCTGCTCTTACTACTTTCGTCAACAATGTACTGAAGGCTCTAGCTTGTGCAATAAAGCAAGAAAAATAAAAGTCATACAAATTGGAAAGGAAGAAGAAAAACTGTCTCTCTACTTGAAGATGGCATGATTTTCTGCACAGAGATTTCCAGGGATTCTTCAAAAAGGGTTTAGAAGTAATGAATTTAACAAAGCTGCCAGATATTGAGTAAAACAAAACCAATAACACAAACCTACTTGTATTTCTATATACCAGCAATGAAAAGCCCAAAACAGACCTTTTTTTTTTAAATTACATAGAAGAAAAACAAAATTACATTTCCTGAAAATAACCCAAATATCCATCAGCAAATGAATGGACACACCAATCGTGACATATCCATCTCTGAAGTTGATACAACTCAGCAATAAAAAGAAATGAGCTACTGGCGCAAGGATGTGGGTGGATATTACAGCAAGTCTATACAGGGAGCAAAGCTGGGCCCTAATAAGGGCATAATGTTCTCTAGTTTCAAGAGCAGAAAAACTAACCTATGGCGACAGAAAGCAGATTGGTGATTGCCTGGAGCAGACATCGATTTGACTGCCAAGTTCTAAATGGAATGTTCTATACTGGTGGTTAAAGTCCACTGCTGTCAAATTGATTCTGACTCATAAAGACCTGGTCAGACAGAGCAGCACTGCCCCAGAGGGCTGCCAAGGCTGTCACCTTTACAGAAACAGACTGCCACATCTTTCTCCTGAAGAACACCTGCTGGGTTCAAACTGTAGCTCTTTGGCTAGCAACCAAGTGCTTTACACAGGTGCATAGATTTTCCAGAATCCATCAAACCATATACTTCAAAAGTATGAGTTTTAGTGTACAGAAATGATACGCCAATAGAGCTGATGGAAAAGATATATACTTAGCTGTTATTGACGTTGTTGAGTGCCATCATGTCGGTTCCAACTCATTGTTGTTAGATGCCATC
>NW_006408558.1:19815552-19817393 GCF_000296735.1 Chrysochloris asiatica
CACTGGACTGCCAACCACAAAGTCAGAGGTTCAAACCCATCAGCCACTCCTTGAAAACCCTATACAGAGTCACTATGAATCAGAACCTTCAATGGCACTTAACAACAACAACAAAGGAGTTTTACATTTATTAACACATTGTGGTGTGTAATGAAGAGAGAAATTCTCTGCTGATGGCATTTGTTTGTAGAAGAATTCTTTCCCAACAAGTGATTCATGTGGAAAGACTTGGAAGGAACCTTTGCTTTGAGGGGGAGAAGATGGGGCCAGGAGGTGACTATGAGCAGATCATGGGAGGTCCCTTGTTTCCATTATCTGTGGCCACTGGGAGATACAGCACAGCCAGATTTGCATGTTAAAAAAGATCCCAGAAAGGCCTGGAAGAAGAAAATCGAAGTGCAGGAGACCAGTCAAGAGGGATTGTGGATGGCTAGTAGGGAGCCAGTAGCAGGGTCAAGGCAGACGTGATGACCTTGAGGGGCACAATAGTGCAAAAGTAGTAGTGGAAGAGAAGAAGCTGGCACTAGACATTGGGGCTGGGGGACAGAAAGGGAATCTGAGGCAGGGAACAGAAGTGAGCAGGCTGGCTCAAGAATTGAGAAGAGACCATCCAGAGAACAACAACTGATCTCTATTTCTCCTGGAGCAACAGAGAAAGGAGAGTCAGGAATAAGAGGAGAGAGAATATGTGGCTAATTGCATCCATGAACAACTACTACCTTTGTCACCAGCCCAGAAGAACAGGGAACAACTTGGCATCATTGATAATAATTGGTTGTACGACTCTACCCTTAATCAATGTGCTGCACAGAGTTGCACAGCCAATTATTATTAATGATGCCAGGTTGTACACTTATAAAAAGTTGTGCTGGCAAACTTTGTGTTATACGTATTATTACAGCAATGACGGAAACAAGAGAGTAACTGCTGAAGGTGCTTATGAGCAACCAAATGCCTCATGGAATTTGGTTCCTCGGTTTGGAGGTTTCAGGTCATGGTTTCTGGGACATCCCAATTAATTGACTTAATAACATATTTAAGGGCGTGGCACTGTGGGATAAACTCTGGACTGATAGCTGAAAGGTTGGTGGTTCAAACTCACTAGCTGCTCCTCTGAAACCCTATACAGGGTCATTATGACTCGATGGCTCTTCACAAAAATAACAACAACAATGTGTTTAAGGAGTCCTGGGGGCACTGTAGGATAAGCACAGTAAGGTTGATTGTTCAAACCCACTCGCCACTCTGCGGGAGAAATATGAGGCTGTCTGCTCCTGTGAAGGTTTACAACCTCAGTCTCAGTGCTTCCAGTCTAGACCTTGCTGCACAATGTCTGGGGTCTTCTTGCAAGTGGTCATCCAAAGTACAGCAATTGGTCTCTATTCAACAATGGAGGAAAAAGGAGAGACCGGAATAGGAAGAGGATCTGGAATGCACATCCATGAACAACTGTCCCCTTTGCCATAAGACCAGAAGAACTAGATGGTGCCTGGCTAACCATTACTGAACATTCTAATCAAAGATTCGATAGACAAATCCTGGTCCAAAGGAAAAAATACAGAGTAAATTTCAAATTTCCATAAACTTTGACTTTCTGGAACCATGAGCAGGGAATGAACCCCTGAGATCATCTTTAAAACATTAAACCAAAAATATTCACTGAGGGACTTCTGGCAAGATAGTGGGCTAGACAGATACATTAAATGGGCCCTCTGCAACAAAGATATGAGAGACCAAATAAAACAGACACAGAGGAAAATTCTGGCACCCTGCTGAACATAGATAACACTGAGGCCAATAGGAACTCCATCTAAGGCTTGGAACTCTGCTTCCCTTCTACA
>NW_006408558.1:19835693-19837724 GCF_000296735.1 Chrysochloris asiatica
AAGATGAGGCTTTCTGCTCCCGTAAAGATTTACAGCTTCAGAAACTATACACAGGGTCAATATGAGTCAGAACCAAGTCCACAGCACATCACCACCACCACCACCACCACCGTAGAATCACTATGAACCTGAGTCAACTCAACAGCAATGGATAGAGTTGTTGTATCAAAAGACACAGTTTAACTTTTTTTTTATAAAAAGAAGAAAAGGTAAGCCACAGACTGGGAAAAAATATTTGTAAAACATAAATCAGACAAAAAGCTTGTATTTAGAATATACACATTTCTTAAACTGAGCAGTAAAACAACCTATGTTTCATAACAATACTGATCAAAAAAAGCTGAGTAGATATTTCACCAAAGAAGGTACAGGGAGACAAAGAGGCATATGAAACAATGCTCGGCTCCTCTTATGAGGGAAATGCAGACGAAAACCAGAATAAAATACTCTTCATATCCACAACCCAAATCAAACCCAACCTGCTGACAATGACCCTGCACGACCGGGTAGTAAACTGTGTTATAGGGTTGCCCAGGCTGTCACAGAAGCAGACTGCCACATTTTCCTCCTGAGTGGGGTCTGGCGGGCTCCAACCATCAACTTATCACTTGACTAATCACTGTAGGACTGTTGTTGTTGTTAAGTGCCATCAAGTCGGTTCTGATTCATAGCGACCCAGTATAGGATTTCTGAGGAGCTACTGGTGAATTTGAACCATGGACGTTGTCGTTCTGCCCTTAACTTACACCACCACACTATATGACTGGAGATCCTCTAACTAGGATATTATGGTTAAAATGTAAAGGTCTGACCACAGCAAATGGTGATGATGATGTGGGAAAATTGGAATTCCCATACATATTGGTGGGAATGTAAAGTGGTACAACCACATTGGAAAAGTTGGGCAGTTTCTTATAAGAAAGAATCCAGCCATGCTACTTACTCCTAAGTATTTTACAGAAAAAAACTCTTAACTGAAGAAAACTAAAGCATTCTCACAAATTTATACATATATATTTATAGCAATTGCCAAAAAAAAAAAAAAAAAAACCCAAATTTCCATCAACAGATGAATGCTGAAACAAATTATGGTCTATCCATACAACAGAATACTATTGTTATTAGTAGATGCGGACTCCTAGCGAGACCCATGGATGCAGAGTGGAATTATTCCATGGGACCTGACCTTTTGGAAGAGGATGCTGAGGCTTGTCTTCAGAGGCACCTCTAGGTGGGTTTGAACTATCACTAGTTGTTGTTAAGTGCCATCGAGTTGGTTCCAACTCAGCAACTCTGTATAGGGTTTCCGAGGAGCAGTTGATGGGTTTGAACCACCAGTCTTGCAGTTCAAGCTGAACTTGTGTTCCAATGCTTATCCTACAGCGCCACACCAGGAATACAACTCAGCAATGAAAAAAAATTATTGAATGGACCAAATGTAGTTAAGTATGAGGCATTCCAAGAGAGTGTATGCAATGCTGCATTTATTCAGTAGGTGGCAGCAGAGTCCAGTCATTCCCAGTTCTATCGTTGTTCCTGTGACTTGGAATCCACTGGACAAGTTGTCGTTACGTGCTGTGGAGTCGGTTCCGACTCATAGCGACCCTGTACAGGTTGTGTTTATTTATTTTGGGGATAGCTATAAGTGAGAGGTAACATTATTGTATATATATGGTGGCGTGGTGTACCGTGGAGTCGGTTCCAACTCATAGTGACCCCTACAGGGTTTCTGAGGCTGTAAATCTTTATGGGAGCAGAAAGCCTCATCTTTCTCCCATGAACAGCTGGTAGTTTCGAACTGCTGACCTTGAGGTTAGCAGCCCAATTCATAACCACTTGTTGTTGTCAGGTGCCATCGAGTCGGAACCGACTCAAGCGACCCTATGCACAGCAGAACGAAACAATGTCCGATCCTGGGCCAACCTCACTACTGCTGCCACACCTGAGTCCATCAATGATGCCACCTGGCCAATCCATCTCGTTGAGGGTCTTCCTCTTTTTCTCTGACCCTCCATCTTACCCAGCATGACA
>NW_006408558.1:19839253-19850194 GCF_000296735.1 Chrysochloris asiatica
CCCAGCTTGAGAAATGCTGACCGTGTTCTTCCTTTTTGGTTTTCTAATTCTAAATCTTTGCATATTTTATTATAGTATTTGGTTTTATCTTCTCGAGCTGATCTGTGAAAATTTTCTGTTCAGCTCTTGGACCTCTTCAATTCTTCCATTTGCTTTAGCATCTCTACGCTGGAGAACAAGTTTCAGAATCTCATCCATTTTGACCTTTTCCTTCTTTCTTCTTAATGACTTTTTGCTCTCTTCACGTATGATGTTTTTGATGTCATCCCACAACTCTTCTGGTCTTCGGTCTCTACTGTTTAATGCATCATAACCACTACGTTACCATAAAGGAGTACTGGTGTGGTGCTGTGGGTTAATGCGCCAGACTGCAAAGCCGTTTGAACTGCCAAGGTTGGCGGTTCAAGTTCACCAGCCACTATGGGTCAGAACTGACTCAATGGCACTTAACAAATGAGAGTGGGAATCGACCCAATGGCACTTAAAAACAAGGCACCTGGTACTGCACTGTTGGATAAGCACTGGGCCTCAAGGTCAGTTTGAACTGCAAGTCGGAGGTTAAACCATACCAGCTGCTCCTCATAATCCCTATATAGGGCCACTAGTAGGAACTGACTCAATAGCACTTAACAACCCCAACACCTGGTGTGGCGCTAGAATAAGCACTGGACTGCAAGGTCAGTTTGAACTGCAAGGTTGGTGGTTCAAGTTCACCAGCTGCTCCTCAAAAACCCTATACAGGGTCACTATGAATCAGAAACAACTGGACGACGCTAAACAATTCCCTTGCCTTAGACATAATTTAAGGAGCTCTGGTAACATAGTGGTTACAAATGGGGCTGTGAACCGCAAGGTCTGCAGTTAGAAACTACCAGCTGCTCCGTGGGAGAAAGATGAGGCTTTTTACAGCCTCGGAAATCCTGTTCAGGGTCGCTATGGGTTGGAACCGACTCTACGGCACTTAACAGACATAATCTACTAAGGGAACTTTCCATTGGCCTAACCCTAACCCCACTCCCTTGCACTAAAGAGAATACAATTGACTTTTGGTCCGGGGTCTGTCCCTTCCTGTTGCCCACACTTCTGGTCAATCTTCATCAGCTTTGAATCAACTTAATCCTGAACCACTTAACCCCTGGTGATCCTCCAACCCTGGCTCCTATCACTTGGCTCTCAACAAATTCCTGCCTCCAAGACTAGGGACCCAAAAGACCATGGGAGATGCTCCTCCAAGATGCAGATTCAGCACCTATGCTGGATGGCATCTAACCAAAGGCCCCAGGCCTTTCAGTGTCTTAATTTCCATAATCAGGGACTCGGTGGCCCAGTCTCACCCCCATATCCACGGCTTGCACAGGTTGGGTATGTTAACCTCTTCCCGTATGGGCATATGACTGACCGAGATTGCAATTCCAGCTCTGCTACTTTGGACTCAAGTGACTCAACCAGAACCTGCCTCCCCATTTATAAAATGTAAACTCGGCTGTATTGGGCTGGGGAGGGAATCGTCCTTAGACCTGAAACTCTAAATCTGGGTAGAGACTGACGGTTATTAGAGGGATGATCTAGAGGGTAGAAGGGCTGCAAGAGATCAGTAAGGGCACCTTCTGCAACACAAGGATGCCTTAGATGAACTTTCCCCAAATGTACTTTCTCAAGTGACCAACTGGGTGTGCTTAACCTCTAACAGCTGGGAAAGTGTATGTGGTTCCATCAACCCAGAATTTCAGAGGGGCCACTTGTTGCTAAATGCAGCAATCCCCCTAAGGTTTCCAAGAAGTGATTGATGAGTTTGAACCACCAACCTGGTTTACAGCCTAAGACCCCGGTGGTGTACTATTATGCATTAGGCTAATTGCAAGGTCAGTGGTTCAAATCCACCAGCAGCTCCACAGGAGAAAGATGTTTCCTGTTCCCAAACTGCTTTACACCCCCAGACTTTATTCAAGTTTGCAGTTAGAACCCAACACAAGGGGGCACCTATCACCATGTCTTTGCTGTTTAAAGCGTCGTCTTTGACTCATAGCAACCCTGTATAGGGTTTCCCAAGAACATGAGTCTGAACTACTGACCTTTCAGTTCAGTACTTTACCTACAGCACCACACCAAGACTACCAACCTTGTATATGGTTTCTGAGGAGCTACTGGTGGGTTTGAACCACTGGCCTTGTGTTAGCAGTCACGTGCTTCTCCCATAGATCAGGACTCCCTAAATGAGTAAGCCTTTCAGAAAAACCTTCAGTCCACAGCTATAACCTCCCACTGCTTATGGACTGGCAAACCGGAAGTTGCCATTTAAGTGCTGAGCCATCTTCCAATTCCTACCAACCCTGTGTAAGGGTTCCAAGGAGTAGCTGGTGGGGGGTTTGAATCCTCAACATTGTGGTTAGTCTAGTGCTAATCCTAGAGCACACCAGGACACCAACTTCTGTTGGGGTGCCAAGAGGGAATTTCAGCTAGCCATTCACTAACCCTCATTTCTAAAATTCCCACTCTACCCTACTTCGCATGAGTTAAAGTTGGAGCAAATAGAGTGTAGAATTGACGCGTTTGAATTATGGTAGCGAATACTAAAGTACCATGGACTGCCAATAGAACAAACCAACCTGTGTTCCAAGTGCAGCCAGAGTGCTCCTTGGAAGCCAGGATGGCCAGATTTGTCGCTCATATTTCAGACAGGCTCAGGAGAGCCCAGTCCCTGGAGAAGGTATCATGTTAACCGGGAAATGTTTCGTTCTGTTGTGAATGTTAAGACGCCATGAGTTGGGCTCAGTGGCAGCTAACAACCCTGCTTTTAAGATTGTTCTGTAAACAAGGGTGCAGTATCCCTATCCCACAGGTTCAACAAGAAGCTACACACAGAATAGTCATCTGCTCCCATCCACTCAGGGAGATTTAATTCAGACACAAAAGAACCACACCAGTAATGAGTTTTTTGTCTTTTAATTTTGTAAATTACTAGGTTTTCAGTGGTGAGCCATCTGTGAGCCATCTGCAGACATTAACCGCACAAATAATTCCTATAATTAAAAAACAAGCTGTCATTTTTATTACCAAGGAGAACTTTATAAACAAATGCAGTCTTCTGGCAGTCTAATTTTAACAGTATTTCTTCACTATTATCTTCTCTCTCTCACAACACAGGTTAAGAGAGCCCAATATTCAAGAAAATGGAACATTCTGAGGACAGATCAAAGCAAAGACGCCGCAGGGATTTGAACCCCGTCCTGGAACCCAGGAGTGCCAACCACCAGCATCTTTTGCTTTTTTTTTTTTAAGCTAGGAAAAGGCCAAAAAGCAAAACCTGAGAAAACAAAAGCTTTTTGTTTTCTCAGGAAAAGAAAAACCTTCACAGCCCTACTGAAGTGCACTGGAGAATCTGCTTCAGCTAAGGTGCTAGCCTGGTCAAGTCTGTTTCTGTTATAGTCACCTGAAAAAGTCTTAGCAGAGAATTTTGCAATCCCACCCCAACAACTGCTAAAATACTTTTTCACACTCCCTCCCAAACATTAGGGTTCTTAAACATGTTACTTCTCTACTTACTGGTTGCAGTTGGGTTTAGTTGCTGGATGTAAACATTTTATAACTAGCTGTGGTTTTAATGACAGTGTTCTGTTAATTTACAGGCACAATTAACACAGCCTTTTCTAACAATGCAACCCACCAGAGAATCTTGGCACCATTGTTACCTTGAAACTCGACTAGGGCTCATGCCAAGGATCCAAGCTACCAGCTGCATCAAGGTGAGGGGTGAAGGGTCTGCGCTAGGCCAAAGGCAGAGAGTAGCGATGTGGCAGAGAAGTCACTTGAAGGGGAGACCTTGCTTTTAACAGGTTTCTGGAAGAGCTAGGGAAAACTGGTTGCCCGCTTTCCCCCTTTCCCTCCCCTTCAAGTTATTGGAGCTTTGGGCTTTAGAAGAGCTGCTATGAAAACTGCTCATTTCAATGTTAAGACAGCCCAGGGGTACGGACACGAGGTACAAGTGCATTCAAAGGAATGCCATCATTCCCAAAGTGATGATGAGGCAAGTCCTCATTTCTAAAAGAGGACGCCACCATGCTGGTTGACCTTAGTATAATAGTGCTTTGTTGTCTCTCGCCACAGGAAGAAGGCTCCAGGGTTGTCCTACTTTAAAGCCTTCGGTGCCTTTAGTGAGGTGTACCTGGAAAATCTTAAAAAAAGGCTTAGCGCCCACCTCACCCCCTCCACCCCCATTGTCAAACTTGCTCACATGCTCTCAGCATAAAGCTGAACAAATCTGATGCACACACTGACTGCTTTTCCCAGAACTGATCTAACTTTGGAAATAGAGAAAAAGCTTGTTCACCTGTTGTCCTCATTTTGTCCACTGGTGGATTCAACTGGAAGCTCCTTCTAAGTAAAAGCTGAAGAATACCATCTGAAAACACTAGTGCTTCCCAATCCCCACCATGGAATGTTGGGCTGCTTAAATATTTAAAGTAAATTATAGCTATGTTTTCCTTACTGGGTCTGGCTTCTCTGGCCCTTCGCATATCGTCCTGTTTTGAATGTTCCTGCATGTAAGAATTAAGACCAAGGGAGGGGAGAGAGAAACCCACAGAAACAATACACTAAGACCACTGAACTGTTAAAACATTCACTTGCCAGTTTAAATTTCTTGAAGACTTGCTGGTTTGGAATTTATATCCTTGTCACTGATTTTTAAAGTTGCATCTGGAAAAGACTAAAGGCTTCAGTGCCCTCCCCACCACACCCCTATCAAAAAAGGAACAAAAAAGCATTTTACCTAAAAGCAGCACAGCCAAACGTACTCTGCTTCATTCACAACCACCACTGCTTAAAGCTGCAGAAAGTTCAACACTCAGCCAACACTCAGCTGATTGTCCTTTATCACTCACTACTCCAAACATCGGGGGGCAACACAACTTTTACTCATATTCCAGTCGTCTCACACTGTATCCTAATAGCAGCAGGTCAGAACAGTACTGTGTAATCACTTGCCAATAGAAACAGACCTTAGGTCAAGACAACTGCATTCTCTGTAAAAAAAAGCTAGAACAAGTGAGCCCCCCCACCCCCACCGCACCAGATCCAAGGTGAAATTTTTACTTGAGTATGCTGATCACAACTCACTGCAGTCTCACACTCACTAGAAGAGAAGGCAGAGGCAAGCCCTTATATGCAAGTCAAATTCCTGAACAGCTTCATGAAGAATGGAATGACACCTCTGCAAAGGAAACTCTTAACAAACCCACGGGCCCCACAAAAAAACTAAAAGTCAGTAGTGTCCACTGACTAACACTGGATGAAAGGATTAAAGTTAAGCATTGAAAGTTAACATGCAACTTGGAAAATGTGGCTGTTCCGTCTATTTACAACCCTGACTTTCTGGAAGAAAAAATGTGTAGTTTACCTGTTTGTTACTCTGATCATACTCTCCCACCTGTCTAAGAGGTATTTTATTCCTTATTTATAGGAATGCTATTCCCATGTGCCTGGAATTATTAAATTGCTCATCACTTTACGAAGAATTAAGTTTTGTCTTTCCTGCCTTAAAAAGTTAAATTCGTTCTTCCGCTCAATTCCTGATCTTGTCCATTAAAGAGTGTTCGCAGACAAGTTTCTGAAAGATTAGAGAAGAATCCCCCCAAGATTGCCCAACAACTAACTACAGACAAAAAAAAAACCAACTTTATTTAAATAAGGAGACAAGTTTCTAAAAGCATACATTCGCTAATAAAAAAATAAAACTTTTTATTATTGGGAACGATTTTAAATTAAATTAATGGCTTTCTGCACAAACACTATACAATTACAACACATTTAAACTTGAACACATCTGCTTCTTGTTAACACATTATGCTATCTTGAATAGTTTGATTCAATGTTAAAACAAGTTTCCTTAGTTCTGTAAGCACTAGCATAGTAAGGCCACTAACCTCTCCTCTTGCAGGCTCTGAAGGAATTACTTGCCTCTGATGGAGGTGTGATCCCATCATCATCAAGGAAGCCCAAAGGCTCTAGACCTAATTAAGAGGCTAGATGGGAAAATCCCGAAATCCTGGAATCCCCTAGGGAAGGGATCAGGGGTACTTTTAGGGCCTCCACAGCTCTTTCAAAAATAGGCACTTAGCCCTTGACATGCAATTCTGCAGATGCACTTTAAACTTATCTGTTAACAGCTGCCTGCTGTTTTCTGCTCCGAGATGAAATGAAGCAACTCTTCTGATATTATGAAGAGAAACCTGTCTGAGGCAAACGAAAGATTGGCACACAGCACAGCCTCATCTCAATCCACTCATCTCTGAATTATTTCAGCTTCTTTTATTCCAGGAATAATATGGTATAATCATTTTCATTTCATTTCACTTTTTATTCTGCTTTTGTAAAAGCAGTATCCTGAGACATTCGGATCTTCACTGGTAAGCATCTCATCAATTCACTTTTTTTTGTGGTTATAAGCTTCATCAAGCCAAGCTATTATTTTATAATGGCAGATTCCGTGTAACTTTACATAGGTAGTTTTCATTTGCTTAATTTTTTTTTGCATATGCAGACAAATAAGTTCTCTGTGTTCATCAGTAGTAAACATCTGGTTATGCTTTTTCCCCAATGGAGGTTATGAAATGTAATCTTTTCTGCCTTTACTTATCATTCACCAAGGAGCTGTTTGTTCCCTCTGCATCTAGGCCATCATTGCCAGGCTGGTTATGACTCAGAAGATGTTATCTGTAAAAAGTCTACAGAAAAAAAGGTTTCCCCTCCCCTCATGGAAATGCCCACCCTCTAAAGACAATTCAAGCTGAACTATCACAAGTCCTAAGTCGGTTATTTACAAATATTTAAGATGCAATTTTAAAACAGACAATTTGCATTGAGGCATACCTTCACATCTTGTTTTGCAGTCAAAGGAAAAAAGGTATTTCCTATGCTAAAAACACTTGCTTACATACAACTGAAAATAGAATCTTACTTGAAATAACATTATCTACCATCAGAAGGAATCCCTTCAGGATCATTAAGCCACTTCCTTTGCTCTGAAGTTCCTACAGTAGTATTAAGTTATATTAAATCACCTGAAAAAAATTCCAAAAGAGAACCACATACTACCATATCCAAAACTTAGCATTTTTCAAAAAAAATCCCCCCCAAGATTTTACCTTACATTACACATCAGCTGAGTAGGCCAAACCAAATGTTTCTTGCTCAGCCCCTATACTTTGAGAACAGGTAATACACCAAATTATGGTTTGTACTTTCACTGCCCAAAATTTTCACACACTGGTTAAACAACCAGTAACAAAATGAAGGAAGCAAAACTAGAGGCATTGGGAGTTACTTGCCAACTCTGAAGTTGAGATTTCTTTAGTTTTTCCATCCTAAGTATTTAAGTTCTGAGTTATCTGAAATCATAAACTCAACAATTACCTAAACCCAACCCTCCCAGTCCCAACCATAACAGGCACTGCCAACTATTCCCCTTTGAATTTAAGAGTATTTTATGAAAGTCATTATTTAGAAACTTAACTTCAACATCTGGCCTAGTCAAGCTCTTCTGAAGGTCTCCTGAGATGACCGAATATGAATGAACCAAAGCTGCTCTGTGCTGTTTGTTACTTTTCAGCTTCAACTGGGAATACTCTTCCAAAGAAAAAGGCAGCTCCAATCCTTGGAGATGTTGGTGCCAACAGCTTAGCAGTAAATCCTTCTCTAACCCAGTTTTGTCAATAGTACTATAGCATAGCATCTGTGGAGAATCTTAAAAAAAAAACATTTCCTCCCACCGCCCCCTTCTTTTCTCTTCCCTGGTTAAGATCACCCCAAAATACTTTTAGTAAAAACAAGTTTAAGGAATTAAGTACTTTCTTAAAAATCTGATGAAAGGGGGAAAAAATTGTTAAACTACCAGCCATTTCTCCAATGGACAGCTCCTCCACAGACCTCAAAGTGAAGGCTAGTATCTAGAACTGTTAATCTGGTGTTCTGATTATCCTGATACTGGATTTTCTTTTTTTCTGTGACCTTGAGCCATTTTGCCTTTGCGATTCTAGACAGACCTAAGGGGAAAAAAACTCAAAACACATTGCTCCCCCCACCGTCCCCCACAAAAAACAACACCCCCAACAAACTCCCTATTTCAAATACTGTTAATTCAGGGTAAGGAGAAAAAAACAGGACATCTACTGAAGGTCATCTACTAAAATGATTCCTCGTTTTCAACCCGAGCTAAAAAAAAAGCTGCTTACAAATTTGCTGATATTTTCTCCTCAAGGTTGGGTCTAGCCATTTCGTTTTTTAAAAACAAAACAAAACACCAACTTGCCAGCTACCATTCCTCCGGGACTTGGCAGTCTGCCCTCAAAAGCGTCAGATAAGATGCATGAGAACACAAGCCTGCAAAAGAGAAACCTACGACACCCGCCATCGGCCTAGACCCTCACATCCCTTCACCGAAAACAAACGCCCCGTTACCGTTGGGAAAGCAGTGACAAAGGTGGGTTACGGAGAAAACATGGACTCAGAGCCCAGCTGGACTCGCCTGGACCGCTCGCTTGTTCCCTGGCTCCTGCCGGTATAGGCTCTGCTACCATCTACGCGCCGCCGCTCCTTCCTGGCTTCCTCGCCTAGCTCCTCAGCAGCATGCGCGCCTCCTTCCTTCTTCCTAGCTCCTCCTCCTCCTGGCCTCACTCCGCAGGGATCCCGGGCTGCTCCTTCCTTCCTACGCCACCTGGCACCGCCGCTGGCCGCTCCACCGCCATCACCGTTCCCGGCCGCACTCCCACTAACGCTAGGCCTCTGGGCTCCCACCTCTGCTCAGTTCAGGCACCGTGGCCGGATCGGTCTTCGCTCCAACTGCACCCATTTCGCAAAGTCCTTTCCTCGTTTACGGAAACACTAAGCTCAAAAAACTACCTTCTCCTTCCACCACACGCTTCTTACAAGAGTAGCTCAGTCCTTTTGCCTCCCTTCTAGCTTCGGGATCCTCTTCTAAGTCGCTCCTCGTCTTCTGACACCCTTACTGCGTCTGCGTCCCCGAAATTTAACTGACGGGCTTTGGAAAACAAGCCTACCTATTTTTATTTCTTCCACTTTATATAAAGTTTCCTATTTTTCCTCGACTGTCTTGTATGCTTCTGCCCAATACCTCTTTTCTAGCTTCGTTTTTTAAAATCAGGAATACTTCAATTTTATTATTTTGCTATCTTGATATTCTATCTTCTAAATTTGAACTTCTTATTTGCTTAAATCTTTTTCTTCTGCTTTCTACCTCTCCGTGGTTTGTCCTCTAAATTGTTTCCTACATTTCTTGGATTTTTAAGATTTGTCTTCTAAATACTGTTTCTTCAGCTTCCTACCACTTGGATTAATTTTGTCTTCTAAATACTTTTACTTCTGCTTCCTCTCTCTTAGGTTTAAAATTTTATTTTGTCTTCTCAAATAGTTTCTGCTTCCTATCGGATTTTTACATTGTCTTCTACAAAACTTTCTTCTTCCTAATCTCTCAGATTTCTGGTCTTCTATTTTTTTTTCTTCTGCTTCCTACCTACCGCTCTTTGTTTCCTAAAATAGCTTTTCTTCTACTTCCTATCTCTTGTATTTGTTTTTCTTTAACTTAGATTTAAAAGTGTTCTCTAAACACTTTGCTTCCTGAGGGTTGTCTTCTAAAGACGTACTTGTTTATCTTTTAGCTTTTTCTTCACCTTCCTGTTTCTATTTCTAATAGCTAGTCTTCTTTCTCCAAATTGATTCTACAAGTTTCACTATTAGCATTTTTTCTTAGCAAATACTGTTTAGATATCTAACTCGGCGTCGAACGACAATCTTTACTGCGCCATCAATTTGAATGCCTCTTATCGCCCTTCAATTTAAGCTTTTGTATTATTCGCTCATACTTGAACTTTTAAGTTTAAATGACTGTTTAACCTGAATCTAAAAGGCTGATTCTTCTCTGAATTCTCAGCTGAGCCCTTTTTTTAAATGACTCATTCAGATGCTTCATCTCAACCTCCATGGTATTCTTTAGTTTTTCGTCTTCCTTTCTTAAAACTATTTTTTATAAAAGTCTTCATTTTTTTAAAATTAGACATTTTTAAGTTACCTTAACAGCACAATGCTTAAGATTTACTATCTAGAACTCGGCATTAATTCCTAGCTTTCCTTCTTAACGAAAAAAAAAAAAAAAACTTATCTGCAATCTCCTTAGCTGTCTCCTGCCTCAGCTCCCTGTGCGCTCGCTGCCTGAATGCCTGCAGCACTGGCGCGGAGAGGCGTATTTATAGACCAGAGACGACTCACACCCGACCAGAATTTAATAATCTTCCGCGGCCTTTGTGAGAGAAGCAAAGGTAGTTCCTGGTTAGCGTTAAAAATAGAGTCTGGCTACAGGACTTTGCAAAGCTTCCATAAGTATGTGCAATTTTCTTGCCAGTTAATACCCAGAAATATTAGAGTACATTTTAACTGGTATTTTAGGCAAAAAGATCATTTTAAATAAAAAGTATAGTGGCTATCAAGCCTCTCAAATACTCGGAGCCATTACTTAGGAATTTTTTAATAGCTCTTAACAGACCTTTTATGTTTTCTTGGCGTGTACTGTAGGTACTATTTACTGCTTTTTGAAGGAAGGTTAAAATGGGTTTGTTGACAGCCTCCATTTTCATTATGTAACTGAGTCAGCCTCATAAATGCAGACCGCAGCCATTTTAGAAGCAGCAGACTGAATTGTCTGGAGTTTATTCCCAAACTGCCTGAGACCCTCTGAATTGATGTTTCACCACACAAGTACTTGAGGAATCTGAGTATATGGAGTTATCTGAGAGTTCTACTGATTGTGAAAACCCACTTCTAGAAACTTTTTCTCAAACCAATTATTGCTCATAATACAAGCTACAGAGCTTTAAAATCTGAGGCATTGGACTCTTCCTCAGAGCTTACGTGTGTGTGTGTGTGGGGGGGGGG
>NW_006408558.1:19850294-19871391 GCF_000296735.1 Chrysochloris asiatica
GATATGTCGTTACTAAATGGTAGGTAAACGCCTACACTTTTGGCTGCCTAGCCATTTTAAGTAAGAGTCTAATCCTGAATTAAGCTACTTGTTCCTTCCCAACTCTCAAGAATACAAATCTGCCAAAGTAGCTAAAAGCTAATGGTTTTGTCTAAGGAGACACATCCAGTGGGGGAACATGGTCTCAAGTGGATAATATCATCCAACTTTAAGGCCTGTTTGAGTGGACAGGGGAAAACGCTTCTCTGTCAACCCAAAACCCTTTTCCTTCTGTCCAGTTTGCATAGTTTTGCTTAAAATTCATCTCCTAAATTTCCCAACCAAAAGGGAAAGCGAAGTTTAGCAAGGGGTCTCAAGGAATCTTGGTGAAACAACTTCTGTCTCAAAAGCAGGATCTGGAAAAGGTAAGGCCGCTGGGGTGGAGGAAGAGCAAGGGAGAGCTTCTGGGACGAGCGTCTCCACGCCGTTTTACAGCTGTCTGCTGAAGCAGAAAAACCAGGGAAGAAAGCTGAAGCCGATCGCTGCCACAGATAGCCCCCTACGTCCCATCTCCCAGATGAATCGGTTTCCAGAACCCTGGGGCTGCCTAGCAATAGAGGGGGAACGAGGGAAAAGTGTATTCTGAAATGCAGTGCTACCCGCGGGCCTTTTTGGGAAGCGTCTAAGGAGAACATGGCGGCGAGGACAAAGCCTTGGAGACAGTGGGGGAAGGGCATGACAAAAGTACCTTCTTCCCTCCGCCCCCCTCACCCCGCGCAAGGATACGCGATTCGTAAACCGCCACCTCCCTTTGTGAGGCGTTGGCTCGCGGGCGGGTGCCGCCGGTTCTAACCGGCTCTAGCCGGTCCCAGCCGCCTCCGAGAGCGGTGGCGGTTGGCGCAGTATGTCACTGCGCGTGCGCGCCCCGCCCCCAAGGCCTGTTCGTGTCTGAGGGAATGGCGTGGGGGAAGGGCTTCATCAGGTCCCTGGCGCTCTGGGGGCTTCCGCGTCCCCCACTTTTCACTGCACTTTCTTTTTAGGATTCCTGTTCTTCCCTTTCTAATCGAAGATTTCCATTCCTTCCTCTCTCGTGTCTTTATTGTCTCTCCTGATTGTCTTCACGTCATAATTAAAATTTAGTACATGACCCCTTTTAGTCCCCAAATGCTGTTTCTTAATCATTCTTTAGGTATTTGTACGCCGCCTGGTCCTATGAAGTCCAGAATGTTCCAAATGAAAATGATCTCTGACAAACCTAGCAGTGAGATAAAATGGAGGGGTCCAGGACACTAGATTGAAAACCAGGAGTCGGGGACAAAGCAGTGGCATGCTGGCTCCTCGGTGCGTGCCTTCAGAGTACCTGGAAGGTGGCAGCAAACTATACAGGATAGTTTAGCAACATTATATAGGGTGGCACTAAATAATGACCAAAGAATTTTATAAAGTCGTTACTCTCTATTTTTAAAACCTCTTTGGCTCCTGGAAATGGCAGAGGGGCTGGTGGAGCGGAGAGTTTGAGCCTGGCCTGAGGGGCTCAAACAAATGAAGACCCAACCTAGGTCCTACCTCACTACCTCCCAAAGAGCCAGGTCACTTTAAGGAGCTTGGAAACATTGGCCCTGGCAAAGCTGTTGCTTTTTTTTTTCAAAGCCTTTAAAAGTGGAATATTACGGAGAGCAGAGACTTTCCTTTGATTTCTCCAAATCCAATCTTGATGTCTGTTCTGGGAGTGGAAAAAAAGTTAGAATTTTAGCCACCCAAGGAAGAAAACTTAGTTGGGTCACCTCATTTTACAAATGAGGGTTCAGAAGCCTTGGGGAATTTGAGACTCGCCTAAAATCTGACACAGCTAATTAGTACCAGAATTTATTCATAACAAATATTTGACCTCATGCAGACTTCCTTCCTCCTCATAAACTGCTATCTCATCCCTCTCGGTGCTCTGTCATCTATCTGCAGTTTGTTGTTGTTGAAGGCTGAGGGAGGGAGGATTTAGGGCTCTTTATAAAAGAGTCTCCCCCTCTGGAGCCCCTGAAGTGGGCAGTGGTGGGGGTTATGTGCTGTGGAGTCCGTTCCAATTTAAAGCAACCCTATACAGGGTGTCCTAGGCTGTAAATCTTCACATGAGCAGAAAGCCTTATCGTTTTCCTGCTGAACAGCTGGTAGTTTTGAACTGCTGACACTGAAGTGAGCAGCAGCAAGAGACTTAAAATAACTGCTGATAACACTAAATTTGTCATTTCCATTCCCTTTGCAGATTATAGCATTTTCCTTATACTGTTAGTTTTTTTCTTGTGCTATATATGGTGTGGCGCTGTAGAATAAGAACTGGACTGTGAATCACAAGGTCGGCTCTTCAAACCCATAAACGGCTCCTATGAGTTGGAATTGACTGGCAGGCACTTAACAACAACATATGTTATTTAACTGATTTTCTCTGTGTTTGGGGAAAAAAATACAGAGGTTTATATGACGTTTTGCTGTTTGTTAAGTGCCATCGAGTCGAATCTGTTCCGACCCATAGCGACCCTGTATAGAGTTGCCAAGGAGTGGTTGGGGAACTTGAACCACTGACCTTGTAGTTCAAAAGGTTTAGCAGTCTGGCGCATTAACCCACAGCGCCACACCTTGAAGCTTAGGACTGAGGAATCTCATACCAAAGACTACAGGGTCAGAGAGAAGATTCTGTTTTTCCCCAGTAAGTAAGTGAAAAATACTTGAGAAAATTATATAGAAAATTACATTCAGTATAGCTACTGAATCCATATTTTGTTGCCCATTTTTACTGTTTAGGCCCAAACATTTACTCCCTTCATCTCTCCTACCTTTTACATTACAAAACAGTCCCTAGTAGTCTCCAAAATATTCTGGATTCCTTCCACGTCTTTGTCCAGTCTCTTCTTTTCTGGAAGACTTCTATAAACAAGATAGTCTAAACTTACCATGTTCTTTGGTGAGGAGATTAATAATAAATATTTGACTATATGTCCTTCTTTTAACGAAGGATCCCTGTAATAAAACTGTTTTCTGAGTACACCTGCATGTCACCTTCTCTCTGTACTCAAGCTATGTTCTCTCTAACCTCACAGCTTTCGACAGAAGTTGCTGTTGGCCAAAGCTACTTCCATATCCTGTTTGTTTGTTATTTTTGCTCCTCTACCTCAATCTCAAACCCAGGACACAAATATGAGAGGGAAAATCCATTTTAGCTGGGCATCTCATGCTCCCCACTCCCAGCTCTCAAAACAGCCCAGGCTAAAAATAGGAGGAGGCTCTCCCGTTCTGGTTTCTGGCAATGACTAGACTGATAAACAACCATGTGACCTTGGGCACTGAGCCAAATAACTTCTTTGTGACAATTTCCTTATGCGTAAAATGAGAGGAATTAACGAAAGAAGTAGTGACACTAATCCTATTCTAAAATAGAAAACAAAAGAATGGGAAGACACTTTGGAAGGTTTTAGGCTTCCGGACAATGGCCTCAAGAGGTGGAGGCTGCAAAGGACTAACGTAGTACAATTTAGGTCAGGCTTCCAGGTAGGCTGTCCTTCAGGCCCTACCTAATCTTCTTTCCTGACTCATGCCAAAAACATCCAGAAAATGCCAGTATCTACTTCATCCTGTTCCCTTTTTAGCAAAGCCACTCAGGCTTAGTCAGGAGAGAAGCTTCTGAGACCCTTCATTTGAGGCCCTAGGGTCCAGAGACCAGTGTCAGTGAGGCTTTTACTGCATCTGAAATCAATCCAGGCCTCCGAGGTTTGAGTCTATCACTTAACAACAACAAATCTTATGATACCAAGAGACTGTTGCTAAAGCGTTCAGTTCCCTCATCTTTCCCAGCAGCCAGCTCCTGCGGCAGGAAAAAACCTACAGGGATGTCGCAGCTCAGAACTCCATTATACAGAAGATTGTTGTTTTCTAGGGGGCTGTGGACAGCTAAAAATGTACTGGGAAGAAAGTCTAAAATTAACCACTGAAACCCACCAGGTCTACCCATTACCAGCCACACAAGAGAGTTAAGGGCAGGTCCCTGAAAACGAGCTACGGAAACAAGAGTGGTTGTGTCATTCATTGTCCATCTGCTCTTCCCCAAAATGACGACGGCATTTTGGGGTAGCTCCGGCCTTTCCCTCATAGGTGTTGAAAATTGCTAGGGCAGATGAGTAAGGTAAACAGACTTCCTATCTACCTGGGAGAAGTCACCATCTTCAAATTTATCAGCCTCTAAAATTTAGCTCCTAGAAAGAAAACAAGAAACCTCTTTGATGGGGGAGAGACAGGGACAAGGTGTCTTAAAAGGGTGTCTTTTCCCTTCTCTACAGCCTGAATGCTTCACTTTCAGACTCACTGTTCCCTTCTCTAGTTTATCTATCCCATAATGTCCTTGGCCCTGGGCCCTGCAGCCTGTTGGTGGAACTTTCCAGAAGACCTGACTGTAGAAGTCCAATTGTAGCTTTGTGGGCTGTGGAAAGACAGATTGACAACAATGAGCAAAACCTGACTCTTTGAAACTGGGCTGATCACTCCCCAGGTTAGAAACTGCACAGCTCTTTCTTGATTTCATTTCAGGATTTCTGGACTATCCTTTCCCAGACTGTTTCCCACCACTACTACCACCATCAGACCACACACACACACACACACATACACACACAAGCAACCACCCCATCTTTTTAGTTAATTCCTTTCTTTAGAAATACCATCCGTCTGGCCCCTTCTCTTTAGCCCAGTTTGTCTTCAGGGGAGATTTTCTATTGACCTCCTATCTCTGAGCAAAAGAACAATCTGACATGATTTTTTTAGTCTCTTTATTGTACTCACTATCAACACTCACGGAAACAGCAGTCAAGAAATCAAATGATGTGTTGAATTAGGCAAATCTGCTGCACATGACCTTTTTAAAGCGTTGAAGAGCAAAGATGTCAGCTGGAGGACTAAGGTGCGCCTGACCCAAGCCATGGTGTTTTCTATAACCTTGTATGCATGCGAAAGCTGGGCAGTGAATAGGAAGACCGTAGAAGAATTGATGCCTTGATGCCTTTGAGTTATGATGTTGGAGGAGAATATTGAAAGTGCCATGAGCTGCCAAAAGAACCAATAGATCCGTTTTAGAAGAAGTGCTGCCAGAGTGCTCCTTGGAGGGAGGCCAAGATGGCCAAACTTTGTCTCTCATACTTTGGACATATTGTCAGGAGAGACCATTTGCTGGAGAAGGGTATCATGTTTGATAAAGTAGAGGGTCAGAGAAAAAGAGGAAGACCCCCAACGAGATGGATTGGCCAAGTGGCAGCATCGATGGACTCAAGCATGGCATCATCTCCTTCCAGGTTTCATAACAATCCTGTAAGAGAAGTGCTGCTGTTCTCCCCCTTAGACAGATGAGGAAACCGAGGCTTAGCAGAAGCTGGTTTATCTTGGTATCACTAGTGTCCCGGCACACAGTGAAGCTCAATACCTGTCTTCTGAGGAATGAGTAGATTAATGGTGGCTGTGTGCCACTGAGTCAGTACCTACTCATAGTGAGCCTGTGTGAGGGGCTCCAAGGCTGTAAATCTTTACGGGAGCAGAAAACCTCAACTTTCTCCCGCAGAGCAGCTGGTAGATTCAAAGATGAATGGATTAGAATAGTATACCTCTTTTGAAATTTAACACATACCACATACACCCCAACCAGAATAGTTAAAACAACATGTGGAGTAGATAGTTCCTAAGTGCTGATAACCCCAGTATGGTGTGTGTATAAGGACAATGGATTATTGTCCTGGAATGTCCCATCCAGGGACTCTTGTAAAAAAATAAGCCCAGCTCTCGGGTACCAATGGGAGGTTTTTAGCAGTTTGTTGTTGAACTGTTAGAGGGTATCAGTAAGGAGATGGAAAGAGACTAGAGACTACGTGATGTGCTTCAGTAGAAACACAATACATTTCGATTGGACACTAATGTGACTGTCCATCAGGAATGGACTGAAATTGCCTTCAGTTGGAAACTGCAAAGTGTTCCCCTCTCTGAAGAATGTCTGGAAAGATTGCTCTGTAGAAGCAGAGAGGACACCAGCAGTCAACTGTGGAGCACCAGTGGAGCGGAGGGGGACCCAGGGGAAGGTGCTGTCCTTGTTGTCATTCTTGATATGACTCACCTGTTAAGTCCAGCCCTCAACTGCCCCAGGGGCCCCTGCTCACTCCCTGGTGAGCTGTTAAGTGGTTCTTCACAAATAGCCTGAAGGAACAATGAGGTGTACAGTAGTTGCACCCACATTGTTGTACAGTCCCTCACTGGCGGTCTCTGGCAGTTGTTGGTGTTGCCACTGCCTACTCAGCATGATGCTTAAACATTTCATGCCTTACATACACAGTCATGGTCATTCTTCATCAAAGCAGCTGTGGGTCACATCTCACAGAAACAAACAGAAGTCACCCAGCTCTAGAAACTAAGGTCTATGTCTCAGCATATGATAGGTACAAACAAGAACGCAGAGCATTATGGGTCCTTCTCCCATATGTAATAGTAGAATCATAAGGTCAGCAGATACAAGTCCACCAGCTGCTGCTCCTTAGGAGAAAGATGAGGCTTTCTGCTCCTGTAAAGTTTCACAGCCTCGGAAACCCTATACAGGATCGGTCTGCGTCAACGGCACACAGCCGCGGCAAGGTGTTTGAAGTGGAATAGACCTTAAAGGACACTAGGTAGTGAGTTCCTACCACTACAGGTAACCAAGCCAAAGCTACATGACAATTTCCCAGGAGTATTCCTACTTTGAACAGAGGCAGGACTAGAAAACCTGTCATATTTCTTCCAGTCTTAAACTTCTCTGCTTCTAATTAACACAATTTTACAGTTGACGAGGCGAGTCTGAGACCAGGAGGGTCACTTTTCCACACAGCTTTTTATTTAGGGATTAAAGGCACACATTGTCAAGGAGGACCAGTCCCTGGAGAAGGACATCATGTTTGGTAAAATGGAAGTGTTTCCAGGAATGCTAATGGCACCTCTGTCCTAAAAGAGAGGGCGCTCTTGCCTTCTACAGATTAAGAATAGTCAGGTGAGGCAGGGTATCCATAAGAGCAAAGGTTTATGATAGGAAAGAGGCTTGCAAGCGAAGATGAGGAGGGTTTAACACAGTGTTTAACACCCCCACCCTTCCCCATCTCCCAGTTGTTGTTAAGTGCCACAGCGACCTGTATAGGGTTTCCAAGGAGCAGCTGGTGAACTTGAATTGCCAACCTTGCAGTTCAAACAGCTTTGCAGTCTGGTGCATTAACCCACAGAGCCACACCAAGACTCCCATCTCCCAGTATAAACTTTAAAAAAAGTTGTGGGTAAAGGCATCGTGTTTATTCATAGGGATAGGTGGGGATTTCTAGGAAGTGGCTCATTCAGGTGGGACCAACCATAGTCGCTAGAGAAGGATCTCATGTTTGGTAAGGTGGAGGATCAGAGAAAAAGAGGAAGACCCCCATCAATGGACTCAAGATGGGCAGCGTTTCATTCTGTTGTACACAGGGTTGCTATGAGTTGGTACCGACTCGATGGCACCTGACAACAACAAAACAACATAGTAATTAGGTGCCTGCACGCATTTCTTCAAAATGGATTCCACTGCATAGGCCTCTGGTTGTTGTTGTTGTCAGGTGCCATCGAGTCGAAACCGACTCATAGCGACTCCATGCACAGCAGAACGAAACAATGTTCGATCCTGGGCCAACCTCACCACCGCTGCCACCCCCGAGTCCATCAATGATGCCACCTGGCCGATCCATCTCGTTGGAGGTCTTCCTCTTTTTCTCTGACCCTCCACCCTACCCAGCATGACATCCTTCTCCAACGATTGTTTCCTCCGGACTACATGTCCAAAGTAGGAGAGACGAAGCTTAGCCATCCTGGCCTCCAAGGAGCACTCTGGCTGCACTTCTTCCAAAACAGATCTATTGGTTCTTTTGGCAGTCCATGGCACCCTCAGTATTCTCCTCCAACACCACAACTCAAAGGCATCAATTCTTCTACGATCCTCTAGAGGCAGACAAAACTTATTCTGGAATGTCTCTGGTTCCAGGCCAGAATTGACTCAGTGACACCTAATGACAACACAATATAAAAGCAGATTGCCACCCACCTCCTAGGAGTTAGCAGTAGAAAATGTCAATCCCTAACCAACACATATTCTCTAGCGGGAACGCCCAACTTTTCTTCTGGGAGATTGTCCAAGGTGTGGTACTGAATTCAGTCTGCTCCTGAGCAAAAGAAATGGTGGGAAGTGCTATCAGAGGAGCAAAGTCCAGGAGGAGCTCTAAGGAAGGAGAGGTGGTTTTCTGTCTGGAAGATTCCAGAAGTACTCATGGAGGCAATGACCATAAAGGATTAGTAGACTTTAACAGGCCTCCTTGGGGACAGGGCTTGGAGTGTCCTACAGGCTTGTTTTGGGGTGAGAGAGTAGACTGTCTTGGTTAGGGGGTTGCTGTGGGTGTTGAGGGGAAGTGGAGGAAGCAGGAGGGGAAGCCTGGAGAGGTCTGGAGGGCTTGAGTCTCCTGAAAAGGGAACTTGGACTCTGCTCTTGGAACAGAGGGCTGACTGTGACAGCTGAGAGAGACCATGACTTTGGGAAGAATTGTAGACACAAGATAGCAGAGCTGGAAACAATAAGGCCCGAAGTCAAGGAGGTCTGCATTGTGGTGGGTGGTGGCTTTGGGACAAGTGACAGAAGATAGAAGTGGAAGATCTGCCTGGGTCTGTCCCAGCTCCAGCCCCACATTCTCTCTTTGTTTCTTAGCATTCCCCACTCCCCATCCCTAGGCCCTGTCCAGATTCACATCATTCTTTTCTCTCAATGAGCCATCTGCTTGGAATGTTCCTTCCGGAACTCAGAAATGACTCTATGACCAGCATGTCACCACATAGTTACTCTCTGTCACAACCTATTTTCCTCGATGATAATGTGTTTGTATGCATGGCTCCCTGGTTCCTCTTCCAGGTCAAAGGTGATTCCAGGATTTGGTAGCCTGGCTGACAGGGAAAGTGGGGTGCCACTGCCAGAGACCCAAAAGTAGGGAGCGCTTTCTGCTCACTCCTGAGCACAAACCTGAAAGAAGATCTGTGACAACTTCCCTGCTGTGGGGGAGGGAGAGGGACATATGGAGGTGTCACTTGGCTGTCTGAGAACTCAGCTTTATTACCCTACAGTCCCAGCACCCCCAGCTACTGCTGCTCTTCAGAGAATAGTTATCAGAGCTGGGGTGGGCCCCAGAGACCTGAAGGGGGGAGGGGCAGAGGAAGAGCCAACCAGCTTCCAGTATTTGCCAGTTCTTCTCCCCAGGGAGTAATTTCTTCCACTTGGGAGTTTCTAGAGGTGCCCCCAAGAAAGTAGAGCACCTAGAAAAGTTCCTGGGAGCAGAAGTGGTGCACCCTAATCTTGAGGTGCACCTGGACTTGTCCAGTCCTCCTGCCCCAGACCTGGGGAAGGCACACCCACATGGAGCTCATGGCCTCAAACATGAAGGAAGAAGCTCATTCCTTCTTTCTCCAGGAGCAGCTCAATGCCCAGCAACCCCAAAGTTCTGACATTTCCCTTCCCCAAGTCCTTCTGGGACTGAAGCTGGGACTCTGAGGCTGCCCACACAAACAAAATATCTTTAGGTTCTGCAGGGCCTGCAAGGCAGGGTGAGCTGAGAACTGAGTGGAAATTTCCATGACAATTCTGCATTCTGCTTAGATGAAGACTTCAGTAGTAGCCCAAGGAGTAAACAGAGACCCAAGAACAGTTAAGATACTCCAGATCACAAAGAACCACCTTCTCCATCCTTTAAATCTTTATTCTCTTATGGCCCTTCCCCTCCCTGCCTGCTCCAATCCCTCCCTCAGTCCAGCCTCCTTAGTGGACACTGTCTCCAGTTCTCCATGATTGCTGACCCTTTCATTTCCAGGTTCAAATGCACTCCTGCATCTTGAGGTGTCCAGAATAAAGGTCAACCTGGTGTCTTCCCTCACTTCTCATTGGCTACCTTCTGCCCCCTGCATGCACTCTGATCACATGATCATTCCCCAACACCCCTCAAAGACATGCCACTTTTCCCTGCTGGTGGGAGCCCACCTTTAGGGGTCAGGTGGCGTCCCTTTCCTTGTCGGGAACCTTCCTCACTGAATGGCCAGCCCACCACGCTGACTCCTGACTCCTGTGGGAAGTGTCCTCTGTGGCACTTGATGACCATGCCCTTCCCTGAGTGTCTCCTCTGCTGTCATCTGGAGCCATGGCAGATGATTGTTATTATTGTTTGTCATTTAACAACCTTGAAAACTGTGACCCTCTGTGACAACCAGGTCTGGGCAGCACTGCCCGGCCCTGAGCAGCTTCCACCCCACACATTCCTCTGATGGCCTTGTGGGGAATGATGGTTAGTTAGTTTGACCTCTTTTGCCAACCCCAATCAGGATTCCCACAAGCCCAGCTTTAAAAGCTGAGTGACAAGGACTCAGCCCTGGCCGCAGCTTCTCTTCCGGCCTGACTTGGTCATCAACCACGCCTTAGCTTCAGCTCAGTCACTTCAGTGTCCAGGAGTCCTGCAGGCGTTTCCTCCCTGCTCTTGCCTCTCCTCCCTGAAAAACTTCCATTGGTCCTGAAGGACTCAGTCTAAGTGTCACTCTGGGAAGCCTTTCTTCAGTGTCCCAGAACACCATGGTCCTCTGCCTATCTGCCCCTAGCCCGCACTCTGGGGCTCACCCACCCATCTGCTCTGCAGTACTGGGAGCATTAAGAGGGTGTGGGGCCCACACACTCTGCCGACTCAGACTCTTCCATTCCGAGGCTGTGTGTACTCCGTGATCTTGGCAAGTTACTTAACCTCTCTGAATTTGTTTACTCCTCAGTGTACTCAGGGTGATGAAGACGTCAGACTCGAACTATGTGCCCCATAAAGAAATGCTGGTTGTCTTTAGCTACCTTCTCCTGCTTTCTCCACAGCAGGCAACAGGAAGCAGCTATTCAACGGGCTGCAGCTGAAGGCTGCCTCCCTCCCCTCCCGGATGCCTGCTTCCCCCACCCCCACCCTCCCGGATCTGACTGGAGCCAGGCAAGTCTCCGGAAGGGTTTAGGTTTAAACTCTAGCAGTGACTTCATCCCTGCCTGAACACAGGAAGAAGCAAAGAAAGTGGGGGAATAAAAAAAAAAACCAGGCCAGCAGCTGGGTGGAATTTTCCAGTGTTCATAAACTGGACCAGTCAGGGTTGCCAGGGAGGTCACCATGGAAACGGTCATGTGCGCCTGCCTTCTGCTTATTCCAACCCAGCTCCAGGATGAGGACATAAGCTCCAGACTTCCCTATTGGCCGCCATCTTCCTCTTGCCACTGAAATCTGGCAGGAGATTGGTCGACTGCCGTTGCTGGGCTGGAATTCAATGGTCTCATTCCCCACCCTGCAGGAACTTGCTATAAGCTTGTTGTTTTGAACCTGAAGATGAGAATAGGCTGGCAAAGATGTTACCATAGCAACTGCCTTCCTTTCTGACCTCAGAAGTTAGCAATGGACTTTTTTGGAAGTGAAGTACTTTTCCAAAGGCAGAAAAGGATTACAGCTGTTTTACACTAACCTCCTTTTGAAGGTGACCTCCCTCCTTCTTCAGGGTAGTCACAAACATGGGGTCACCAAGAGTCAGAATTAACTTGATGGCATCCTATGACAGTCATTTATGGCTCTGGTCGCCATCTCACCACTGGAAGCTTGGATTTTTTTTTCTGTGAAATGGGATGTTCATTCCAAAACTATCTTCTAGTGTTTGGGTGATTTTAACTGGGCATTTTGCAAACTTGACAGCTTAGTGCACTAGGGCTTTGGCAATTGATTAGCGCTGCCTGTATGGGGATCTCCAAAGACACTTACTCCTCAAAGTCCAGGGTCCTGGAAGAGGGGCGTTCCCTTGGAGTGTTCTGTGATCAACTGTCTTCTGGGACTGTTGGCAATTCACATGGCCTCCTAGGGGGCTCCTTTTTCTCTTGTAAAAGGATTCCTCTCGATGGTTGCTAGAGACCCATTCTAGCTTTCATATTCCAAGATCCTAAATCAAATGCCTGCCTGCTTTCCACTAGGAACCTATGAAGCTCCTTGTCCTTACCGGAGGTCACAATACAAAAGCAAATGCCAGGCACAATCTTTACAACCTTGTTGTTATTAAGTGCTGTCAAGTTGGGACCAACTCACAGTGACCCCGTATAGGGTTTCTGAGGAGAGACTGGTAGGTTTGAACCACCGACATTTCGGTTAGCAGTCCTGTGCTTATCCTGCAGCATCACACCAGGAGTCCATTTGTTGTTAGGTACCATTGAGTTGGTACTGACCCATAGTGACCCTGTACACAACAGAATGAAACACTGTCAAGTCCTGTGCCAGTCTCACAATCATTGCTAAGCTTGAGCCCATGCTACTGCCACTGTGCCAGCCCATCTTGCTGGGGGTCTTCCTCTTTTTCACTGACCTTCCACTTTACCAAGCATAATGTCCTCCTCCAAGGACTGGTCCCTCCTGATAATATGTCAGAATTATGAGAAACAAAGTCTAGCTATCCTGGCTCCTAAGGAGCGTTCTGGCTATACTTCTTATAATTCCAAAGTGTATGCTTCTCGCAGTTCATGGTACTTTTAATACTCTCCTCCATCCAACATTGTAACTCAAATGCATGAATTCTTCTCTGTCTTCCTTATTCATTGCTCAACTTTCACATGCATATGAGGCTACTGAAAATACCATGGCATGGGTCAGGCACACGATAGTCCTCAAACTGACATCTTTGCTTTTGAACACTTTGAAGAGGTCTTGTGGAGCAGATTTGCCTAATGCAACACGTAGTTTGATTTCTTGACTGCTGCTTCCATGAGTATTGATGGTTGATCTGAGCAAAATGAAGTTGGTGACAACTTCAACCTTTTCTCCATTCATCTCCATGTTATTTATTGGTCCAGTGGAGAGAATTATTGTTTTCTTTACATTGAGATGCAATCCATACCAGAAGGCTGTGGTCTTTGATCTTCATCAGTTAGTATTTGAAGCCCTCTTCCCTTTCAACAAGCAAGATTGTATCATCTGCATATTGCAGGTTGCTAATGAGTCTTCCTCCAATTCTGATGCCATGTTCTTCATAAAATCCAGCTTGTCTCGTATTACTTGCTCAGCATACAAACTGAGTAAATATGGTGAAAGTATACAATCCTAGCACACACCTTTCCTGATTTTAAACCATTCAGTGTCTCTTTGTTCTGTTCAAATGACTGCCTCTTGGTATGTGATAGGTTCCTTATGAGTACAATTAGGTGTTCCAGAATATTCATTCTCTGCCATTTTGTCCATAGCTTGTCATGAACCACACAATCAAAAGGCTTTGCATAGTCAATAAAACACAGGTAAACATCTTTCTGTATTTTCTGCTTTCAGCCAAGATCCATCTGATGTTAGCAACGATCTCCCTGGTTCCATGTCCTGGTCTGAATCCACCTTGAACTTCTGGTAATTCCCTGTCAATGCACTGTTGCAGCAATTCTTGAATTCTCTTTAGCAAAAATTTACTTGTATGTGATATTAATATTATCCAGTGATTTCCTCATTCCATTGGGTCACCTGACTTTGGAATGGGCACAAATATGAATCTCTTCCAGTCAGTTGAACAAGTAGCTGTCTTCCAAATTTCTGGCACAGATAAGTGAGTGTCTTCATTGCCGCCTCAGTTTGTTGAAAGATTTCCATTTAGATTCCACCAATTCCGGGAGCCTTATTTGCTAATGCCTTCAGTGTACTGTAACACTCTTCCTTCAGTACTATTGGTTCTTGATATGATTGAACATTCTTCCTTCAGTATTATCTCAATCTTGAAATGATTGAACATCGACTTTTTTTTTTGTACAGTGACTGTGTATTCCTTCCACTTTCTTTTTTAAATGTTTTATTGTGAATTATATGATAGTTTACATGGGAGAACTTTAGTTTTACATTAATTCCATCGTATATCATCTCATTGCATGGTTCCAATCCCCTCCATGCATCATCAAAGGGTATATCCCAGAAACCCGCCCCCTACACTTCACCCTCCTCCCCCCAGTTTTTGGCCCACAGACCCTTTCCCTCTCTGGGTCCAAAGTCCCCAGTCGCTTCATCACTCCACGTTGTCGTCTCTGTCTCTATCTCAGGCATCTCTGTTTCTCTGGGTAGGGTCCCGCTCTCAGCTCTTCTCCGTTGATGGTCCCAGAGGCCTCCGCTCCTATCCTGGAGAATTAATCACTCGCTTCCTTGTTACAAAACGTCTACCTTTGCATTTCCAACTCTCATAGTCCGTCCTGATAAGCATTATTCACTACAGTATCACAAGTTACCCATCTGTATCTCCTTTTATCAGCTCCACCCAGTCCTTCCATTTTCTTTTGATGCTTTCTGCATCATTGAATATTTTGCCATGTTGGTGTTGTTGTTAAGTGCCATGGAGTCAAATTTCAACTCATAGTGACCTTGTATAGGGTTGTCGAGCAGTGGTTGGTGAGTTTGAACCACTGACCTTGCGATTCAAAC
Organism: Chrysochloris asiatica; assembly: GCF_000296735.1. Lineage (NCBI taxonomy): Eukaryota > Metazoa > Chordata > Mammalia > Afrosoricida > Chrysochloridae > Chrysochloris > Chrysochloris asiatica. The sequence continues at coordinate 19,864,808 of NW_006408558.1, forward strand.
CAACCTTGCGGTCCAGTAATTATTCTACAGTGCCACACTTGGACTACACTTGCCCATAGAATTCTTCAATATTGCAAGTCGAGGCTTGAATTTTGTCTTCAGTTCTTTCAGCTTGAGAATTGCTGAGTGTATTTTTCCTTTTTGGTTTTCTAAGTCTAGGTCTTTGCACATTTCATTGTAATATTTGACTTTGTCTTCTGGAGGCGCCCTTTGAAATTTTCTATTCAACTCTTCTATCTCATTTCTTCCATTTGCTTTAGCATCTCTACCTACCCTAGTGAGCAGGTTTCTGAGTCTTTTCTGACATCCATTTTGGACTTTTCCTTCTTTCTTGTCTTCTTAATGACCTTCTGCTTTCTTCCTGTACAATGTTCTTGACACCATCCCACAACTCTTCTAGTCTTCAGTCTTTAGTATCTAATGCATCAAATCTGTTCTTCAGATGAACTCTAAATTCAGGTGGAATATATTCAAGGTCATATTTTGGCTCTTGTGGACTTGTTTTAATTTTCTTCAGCTTCAGCCTGAATTTGTATATGAGCAATTGATTGTTCCACAGTCTGTTCCTGGCCTTGTTTTGGCTGATGATATGGAGTTTTCCACCTTCTCTTTTCACAGATGTAGTCAATTTGATTTCTGTGTATTCCACCTGGTGAGGTCCATGTGTATAGTTGTCTTTTATGTTATTTACAATGAAGAAGTCATTGGTCTTGCAAAATTCTATCATGAGATCTCCAGCATTGTCTCTATCACCAAGGCCATGTTTTCCAATAACTGATCCTTCCTCTTTGTTTTCAACATTTGCATTCCAATCACCAGTGATTATCAATACATCTTGATTGCATGTTTGATGAATATCAGACTGAAGAAGTTGGTAGAATTTTTGAAATTTCATCATCACTGGTTTTAGTGGTTGGTGCATAAATTTGAATAATAGTTGTATTTACTGGTCTTCCTTGTAGGGGTATGGATATTATCCTATCACAGACAGCATTATACTTCAAGATAGATCTTGAAATGTTCTTTTTAATGATGAAAGCTATGCCATTCCTCCTCAATCTGTCATTCCCAGCATAGTAAATGATTTGTTGTTGTTAAGTGCCATAGAGTCAGTTCCAACTCATAGTAATCCTATACTATATAAGGTTTCCGAGGAGCAGCCGGTGGGTTTGAACCACTTACCTTGTGGTTCACAGTCCAGTGCTGATCCTATAGTTCCAACCATAGGAGGTATTATTATTACCACACCATTACAGAAGAGAAAACCTGCCAGTCACACAACCAGCAAGTAGCAAGGTCAAGATTTAAAGCCTGGTGTTTTGATGGTAAGTCCACATTTGTAACCTGGTATGGCTATCTGTCCAGTACATTCAACTCTTGAAGGGCTATCTTCTTATATTTCATGATGTTGTTGTTGTTAAGTGCCGTCGAGTTGATTCCGACCCATAGCGACCCTGTGTAGGGTTTCCAAGGAACAGCTGGTGAGCTTGAACTGCCGACCTTGAGGTTCAAATGGCTTTGCAGTCTGGCGCAGTAACCCACAGCACCACACCAGGACTCCATAATGATGTTAGGGAAGTTTTTTTCTAACAACTCTTGGACAATGTCTTCTATGTTTTTTTTTTTTTCTTTTGTCTTTCTGTTCTGGAATTCCTATCACATGTAAGTTATTCTTTTCAATAGTGTTCCACATAAATCTTAGGCTTTCTTTGTGTTTTTTTAAATTTTTTTATTATTATTGTTCCTCTAGAAGACGAATATTGAGAGATTATTCTTCAAGCTCAGTAATTTGGCTTTTCATTGATTCAATTCTATTTCTTTGTCCTTTTAGTATATTATCCATTTCTGAAGTCTTTGTGTTCATCTTCAGGCTTTCTGGTTGCTCTTTTTGTTTGGTTTCTCCCCACCCTCTTTTTCCCCCTAATTCTTTTGTCAGTTTGTTTCCTGAGGTTTCCCATAGTCTTGTCTATGCTTTCTTTGATTTCATCTATAGTTTTCTCATTCTTTCTCACAATCCATTGAAGTTGCCTAATTAGAATTCTTTTACATTCTTTATCAGGTAGTTCAGACACCATTTCTGGTGTTATATTTTCAGATTCTGTATTTTGGTCTCTTGTTTGAGGCACTCTCTTGTTTCTCTGTCTGTGCTGAAATTATCTGTTTCCTCTGAGACACTTTGGTTTAGGATTGGTATTTAGTTGATTGGAATTGGTGTCTCCGGTAACATAGTGGTTATGAATCGGGCTGTGAGCCACAAGGTCAGCAGTTTGAAACTACCAGCTGTTCCACGGGAGAAAGATGAGGCTTTCTGCTCCTGTAAGATTTACAGCCTCGGAAACCCTGTACAGGGTTGCTATGAGTTGGAACTGACTCCATAGTACGTAACAACAACAACTGGTGTCTTAGTCACTCACCACCTGTCTCCTGATGAATGTGGTGGAGACTGGAAGTGTGAATGCAGTTAGTTCTCTATGTAGCATAGGTCAGGCTGGGTTCACATGCCTCCAGAAGCAGGGGCACTAGGCCTGATGCTCAACTCCAGGTAAGCGGTTAACACGTCTCTAAACACCTCTCATTATAGCCTATAGGATTCCCTTCCTTACCTTTTTCCCTATAGTTTTTAGTTTGTTTATATAAAACATTAGATTTATTGGTCTTTTCTTGGGAATTTGATGTATCACCACTGCATTACAACGGAGCCATTAGTCTTGCAGTTTTTGTTCATCTCATTAACATTGGCTGGTTAGTTTTCATGCTGCTGAGGAATCAAGTGTTTCTGAGAAGCCTTTTGAGAAATATGAAAGCTCCTTTTGTATACCAAACAAAGCTTTATTCACTAACTTTTTTATCATTCACAATATTTATCTCTGTAAGATTTGTGGAAACTGGTTTTGCTTACAATTTGTTTATGGCAGTATCTGACATGTTTGCTTTTTCGGTTTTCCATGGCCTAAATTTTGCTGATACATCCCTGCAGTGTGGTCTAATACACTCTTTTGTACCCTCTGCATTTCCTGTAAACTGTTCATTTCGATCTAGAGCTTGAGCTGAGGTGGGCTCCTTTTTTTAAAAAAAAGAATACTACATAGATAGCATTGAAACCATTCAGCTTAAAAATGAAATCACTAGCTAAGTAATCCAAAAGGTTGGGATGCACACTGCACTGAAGCACATTCAGCCCATCTGTCCCTCTTCAGTTCTAGGCCTTATCGCTGGTCTAGCCAGAGCCTTAGAAAGTATCTTCCGTGGCGCTATGCTCTCTCTTTGCCCCTGTTGAGATGCCTCATGAACAATCTGCGTAGGAAATTGTAATCACAGCTGCCACACGCCTTTATGAAGCCTATGTGAAAAATGTCTATTAAATGCCAGCCAAAAGTTGGCTTTCCTTGAGAAATTGAAATGTTTGTTCCTTATGGACAAAATGAATCACATATCTAATTCTGTTCCCTTTTTCTTTAACTCCCAGCAAGTTCAAAGCCATAACTGAAGTATAACTTTGACATTGTTATAGGACACTATGGCCTTTTTCCTTTTATCTTTGAAGACTAGCTGAACTTTCTCTGGCAGATTTTTATCTACATAATGGACAAGTTGGAGGTTTGAGTCCACCCTGAGGTGCCTTGGAAGAAAGTCCTGGCAATCTAATTCTGAGCCATCAGTCATTTAAAACCCTGCAGAGCACAGCTCTACGGACACACATGGGGTCACCACGAGTCAGCATTAACTCAGCAACAGCGAAAAAACACATACCTGTCTGTATCAATCTCACTTTACAAGTTGGCTCCAATTCTTTGTGTAAAAGGTAGGTATAAAGAGACAAATTTAAAAATTAGGAGCAAAAGTACACCTGGTTTTCCTGACTTCTAGTTCTGTATCCAAGAGTCTTGGTGTGTACGATAAGTACAACCTGCAAGGTTGGCAGTTCGAACCCACTAGCTGCTCCTTGGAAACGGTATACAGGGTTTCTATGAGTCAGAACGGACTCAATGACACTTAACAAGTTGTACACCCACCAATTCTTTATATGATCTTGGGACAAAACATCATTCATTCAACAAACACTTTCGATGGAAGGCACCAAGCTTAAAAACGAAACCACTGGCATCAAGTCAATTCCAACTCATAGTGACCCTTTATAGGGTTTTGGAAAAACTGTAAATCTTTATGGGATGAGCTAGCCTCATCTTTCTGTAAACGAGCGGTTGGTGGATTTGAAATGGCAACCTTGCAGTTAACAGACTACTTACTGATAGCACCAGGGCACAGCTAATGAAAGTAAGACAGAGAAAAAAAGGTTTCTGCCTTCCTGGAGTTGAGTGGAGGAGTCAGATCACAATTCCAGTGAAAAAAACAACATTGTAAGTGACTGGTGTGGCCCTATAGGATAAACACTGGACTACTAACTGCAAGGTCGGTGGCTCAAACCCAACAGCCGATCCTCTGAAACCCTATACAGGGTCCCTGTGAGTCAGAACCGACTCAATGGCACTTAGCAACAACAAAGACTGTAAGGTGATGGAATAAAAAACGGCACCAGAATAGGACACCAATTTCAGATAGGGTGAACAGGAAGGTGAGATTTGAGTTGAGGATAAGAATAAACCAGTTTTAGGAAGAGCTGGGAGATTCCATATGGAGGGAAGAAGGGCAGGCGGATGAAGTCTGGGACACAAGGGAGATGGGCTGCCTCTCCAGTGGGGAGAGTGCTTCCTGGGGCTGGGTAGGGAGAGACAGGAGTGTGAGGCCACGAAGAGAAGCCCTAGTTAAATAAGGCCTGACAACTGACTGGGACCAGCAGCCGGTGGGCAGGGCTGTGGGCAGGGCTGTGGGCAGAAAGCATACCTAACCTTTCCATTAAAACCATGTCTCTCTAGCCCCACCTCTCAAGCAATGGATCGTGAGTCTCACCCCTAGGGCTTCTGCCACATCACCCCATTCCCTAATCTGGGCACACTCCTCCAATCCAGAGGCTTCTTTGTTTTGTTTTGTTTTTCCATGCGAATCTGACGTGGCCTGATCCTTCCAGGGCGCTTCTGGGGCTTTCGGTTCTGGTTCACAAACTCCCCTCTCCAGCCTGCATGGTTAGGTTCTCCAGTCAACACCACCAAGGCTGGGATCTTGGGAGAGTTCATAAGCGGGGCCTAGTGCCACCTCACCTCACACTGGAAGGCTGAATCATGATCCAATTAGACCTCAGAGGACCCCGCGGGCCGCCTCCAGTTTGACTCGTCTAAGACACCGACATCCCACCAGCTTCTTCCTCAGCTGCTAAGGTCACCTGACACCTCATATGCCTACCCTGGGAAATACACACACGGGCCGTCTAGTCTGAGTGCTTCCAGAAACGCACCTTAAACACCTCTCCACTCTCCCTTTCCCCCTTGTCTTGTGCATGGCTCGGGGAAGACCCCTTCCCTGGACCAGTTCTGTTCTGAGGCGGCAGGGAAGTAACTAGGCTGCACCTCCAGGGGCTGGCAGCCTGGGGGTAAAATCCCGATTTCGCAGTTTCAGCCTCTGGAAGAGGGTCTATGTTGGCTCGGGCTTCAGAGAACCCCTTCTCCTGGTAATTTGGCCTACTTTGGTCCTTTAATAGTACCGAAGCAGGTATTGGAGTTTCCTTTTCCAAATCCGCAGAAACAGGTCCTAGGCTGGCGCAGCCTAAGGTACTGGTCTGCTAGAGATGGTGAGAAAGACCCTCGTGCTGGGCCCTTTTATCTAGGGGTCCCTACTTCCGGCAGTGGTTGGAAGGACGCGCTCCAGACTTTTTCTCCACCTCCTCTTCCGGTTTGCTGCGTCAACAACAAACTGGTAGTGCGTCATCCTGACGCCCCCTCCTGGCGCTTCGTCACCTGACATTTCATAACCATCCAAGTTCAACCACCTCTAGTGCTCAGTTACTGGCCCCCATGGCAGCTGTCTCCCCTGGGCCTCTCCCCATTTCTGTTTAGTCGACCACAGCCATCATTCAGCTTCCTGTTTTCCTCTAGGACACGCCTAACTTTAGTGCTCAAGTCCTGGTGTGGCGCTGTAGGATAAACACTGAATCTTAAGTTTTGAGATTCAAACTCCTCAGAAACCCTATACAAGGTGACTCACCAGCATTTAACAACAACAGTGCCTTTAGGCTAAGTTGAGATCTGAACATGAATTCACTCAACTTGGGAGAAAAGGCTGGGAGTGTCCGCACTAGTTGTTAGGTGCCATTGAGTCGGTACTCACAGTGACCCTATGCACAGCAGAACGAAACACTGCCCGATCTGGAGCCAGCCTCACTACTGTTGCTACGCTTGAGCCCATCGAGTGAAGTTAGACTTGGGTTTTGAAAAGTTTGTGCAAGATGGGTACCCAAACAATTGTTGGAAGAGCATAAACAGAAGTGTTTGGACATCTGCAAACAAAATTTGAACCAATACACTAAGAAAGGTAAAAGGTTCTTTTAAAATATCATTACTGATGAGGAGACATGGATTCATCACTATGAGGCTGAGAGTAAACAGCAGAATATGGAACAGAAACATCTTCAACTGCCGACCAAGAAAAAGTTCAGAAGTCAACCATCAGTCAGAGCTCAATTAGAAAAAAGA
>NW_006408558.1:19873016-19874130 GCF_000296735.1 Chrysochloris asiatica
AAACTACCAGTTGTTCTACAGAAGAAAGATGAGGCTTTCTGCCCCTGTAAAGATTTACAGCAACGGAAACTATACACAGGGTATAGATTCACTGATGGATGTTACAAGTTAGTTCTAAAGTGTGAAATGTTGGAACACCAATATGGGTTTAAAATGAGCCCCTTAGAAGCAGGAGGGGGAATCTCTCTACCATCAAAGGAGAAGAATCAGGATTGGTCCTTTGGAACCAGAGTTCCCTGCACATTGAACCTCTTTGACCCGGGGACAGAGAGTTGTGACACTGGGGAGTGGCAGAGAATAGCAGCAGTACCAAGGACCACAGCATGAGACAATGTGATGGGCATCTCAACCCCATGGAACAAGAAAAGCTGTGTGACTTGGGCAGGAGAATTGCCGGCATTTAATTGGGGGAGCTGGGTTTGCTGACCCACGGACCTAGAGCCAAAGGCTTTCCTGAGGAGGCTTATGGGTGGAGTGCTGCGTCCTGGGGGCATTCATCAGCAGCCCTGACAGGGCAGAGAGAGGCTGGCCTGTGGGCATGACTGAGGACAACCTGTCCTGACTGGAACAACCCTGCCTTGAGCATTTCTGACCCTGAATTTTTTTTTTTTTTTAACTTTTTATTGTGAATTGAGTGAAGATTTACAGAGCAGATCATCAGTTTTACATTCAATAAATCATATAATTTGCTTCATTACATTGATTGCAATACTCTCCATGTACCATTGTTGTTGTTAAGTGCCATCGAGTCGGTTCCGACCCATAGCGACCCTGTAAAGGGTTTCCGAGGAGTGACTGGTGAGCTTGAACCACCAACCTTGCAGTTCAAATGGCTTTGCAGTGTGGCGCATTAGGTGAGCCACACCAGGACTCCTTGTACCATTAGGTAACACTATTTACCTCTGTTCATTTTCACTCTTGCATTCCTCCCTGTCTCCTGGTACCTTCATCTTTTCTCTGCTAACCTCCCTCTTGTATACTGCCTGCCCTGTCACCCATATTAACATGTCTCGACCCTCTAGACAATAATTTTCCCTCCTCTGCCTCCACCCCACCCCCACCCCCGCCAGGTGGCTGCACACAATAAGCACTGGACTGCAAACCACAAGGTCCA
>NW_006408558.1:19876055-19882590 GCF_000296735.1 Chrysochloris asiatica
ACTGTGAACCCGGGTGGAGACTTGGTCAGCCAGCAGCGAGGCAAGACCTGGGGACTCATGGGCTCAGATTCAGTGACACAGCCACAGAGGATTAGAGTGGAGAGTGGGGCAGCCAGCCGATAAGAAGAAGGCAGACAGACGCAAGAACACCCACACTTGCAGATGATACCCGCTTGACCTGGTTTCAATCACTGGATGAACAGAGCTCAACCCGAAGAAGAAAGAAGAGGAAAAAAAGCGTCATCTGATACAATTCGATAAACATGACCTACACCTATAAATGCAGTAGCTCAAAAGAGGAAGCAAATCCCTGCTGTAAAGAACTATTCCCACCCCCTCCACACAAAGAGTAGACAGGGATGGGCAACTTGGACATTGGCTACCCCAAAACGGGGGGAGGGATTCAAAGGTAAGAAGTGACTGGCTTACAAGCTTTCAAGAGGGAACTTAGATACAAAGGACGTGGAGGAAGGTAGAGTCTCCAGTGAATAGTATTTAGCCTGTTCAGGAAGGGCTGATGAAATGAAATACAGATGGGTCTCTTATGTTGCAATAGTGAATAATTGTTATCAGGACTGATTGTGAGGGTTGGAAATCTAAAGGTTGATATTTTATAGCAAGGAGGGGAGTGATTAACTTTTCAGTCTAGGAGCGGAGGACCCTGGGACCATCAGTGGAGAAGAGCGAAGAGGGGGATCCGATCCAGAGAAGCAGTGAGGCCTGAGATGGAGGCAGAGAAGACGAAGTGTAGAGATGGAGTGGCTGGGGACTTGGGATCCAGAGATGGAAAGGGGCTGAGGACTGTGGTGGGGGGTTGCAGGCTTACAGGGTACACCCTTTGGTTGGGTGAGGATGCATGGACGGGATGGTAACTATGCCAATGAAATGATAGATGATGGAATGAATGTAAAGCTAATGTTCTCCCATGTAGACTATCACACAACTCACAATAAAACATTTATTTAATTAAAAAAAGTTATTTTGAAAATCCATAATGTGTGATTGAATTTTGTCAGAGAGGAGTGAGATGAACACCCTCTGTCAATTTAAAATTCTAAGTATTGCTCAAACTGACAGATCAATCCAATTCTTTGGAAACAGTTTTTTTGGTTTTTGTTTTTAATTTTCACATTTGCTCCCTTTACATCTTATTATAGACTTAGGTTTTCTCCCTCTGTTAGCTTTTCTGTATTCGCTTTCTTCTTTGTGCATTTTTATTCTTAGTGTGTTCAGATTTAGACTCTTAAATAACTCCTGTTTTTATAAGTCTTCTGGAGTGAGTCAGCTTTGGAGATAAGTTATTTTGGTCTTTGTTCCATTACCAAACATCTTCTTCTACATTTTCAGGTATGTGTGTATTCAAGAATGCTGTTGTTAAGTGTCGTTGAGTTCCGACTCATAGCAACCTTGTGTTCTAAGCAGCGGCTGGTGGGTTTGAACTGCTGACCTTATGGTTCAAACCGACTTTGCTGTCCAGTGCATTATCCTGCAACGCCACACCCGGACTCCATATTCAAGGGTAGCTCTGTAAAGTTTATTCTTTCAAATTCAAAAGATTCCCCATCAAATGACTAGTTCCAGAGTCACCCAATGCATTGAACTGGCATAGACTGTTAAAATGGTTCTTTAAACCTCAGATACAGTTCTAGGTAAGGCATTACCAAGAGACTTATCGTCACCTGAATCAAAATAAAATCTTAGTATTCCATGAAGAATAGCAGGCTCTTTTGTTCAGAATGATTATACTCGTCCTGTATATTCTTCAGCTTCCTGAAGAGGAATTTCCTTCCACTGGCATTTCACGGACTAACACACTAAAATTGGATAGTTCCTCAGTAAGTTCTTCACAGGTAATTAATTCCCCAGAGCTATCATCACTTTAAGGAGCTCTGGTAGTATTGTTGTTGTTAAGTGCCGTCGAGTCGGTTCCGACCCATAGCGACCCTGTACAGGGTTTCCGAGGGTGTAAATCCTTACGGGAGTAGAAAGCCTCATCTTTCTCCCGCGGAGCAGCTGGTAGTTTCGAACCGCTGACCTTCAGGTTCGCAGCCCGATTCGTAACCACTACGCTACCAGAGCTCCTTCTCTGGTAGTATAGTGGTTAGTATAGTGGTTATGAATCGGGCTGCGAACTGCAAGGTCAGCAGTTCTAAAGATTTATAGCCTTGGAAACCCTGTACTCCACGGCACATAACCACCACCACCATCATTTTAAGAGTCCACTCCAGAGGGACATACTTCCTGGTTCTAGGGACATACTTGCTGGTTCTGAGCAAGCTTTTGCATTTGTTGTAAACTAAATTTTGTTTTTAATGCACCACTTCTCTCCTCTAACTACTTCCGTTTTTTCTTAACTTTTTACATCATTGGTCTCATACAATTATTTGTCAGTATAATGTCCTCTAGGTTCATCCATGTTGTGAGGTATGAGAGATGGAATCTGGCCATCTTGGTACCCAAGGAGCATTTCGGCTATACTTCCTCCCAGACCCAGAAGATGATTGATGCAAAGACACATGGAGCTCTCCAAGGTACACGGGACCCACAGATGTTGAAAGGAGACAGGACCTACTTCTGAGGAGTCAGCCATTGCAAATCCTCTGGAGCACAGTTCTACTCTGCCACTGTGGGGTCACCCTGAGTTAGAGCCAACTCAACGCCAACTGATTTGGGGATCCTTTCAGCTTTGAGAGAAGAAATGAGAGAGCCAGCCTCAGCCAGCAGTAGGACTATTGTTCCTTAGTCACTATTTCATCAATTTTCTGGGCTCCCTCTTATACATGAGTAAACCCAAGGCTCCCTCCCAAATGTCAGAATTATTTGGGGCCTACAGGGGAAGGAAGTTCTTGTTCTCCCCAGTATACAAATTCTATACATTCAAAGGAGTCCTGGTATGGCGCTGTAGGATAAGCACGGGACTGCTGACCACAAGGTCAGCAGATCAAGCCTGCTAGCCTACCAGCTGCTCCTAAGAAACCCTATACAGGGTCACATTGAGTCAGACCCAACTTGATGGCACTTAATAACAACATACATTCAAAAGTGATTCAAAGATACATTTGGAACACAGGATGTAACAGCCAACAGGTAGAATACACAGCTGAGAGAAGACCAAGATAAACATTTGAAAGAAAAGGGGGTCATAGCATTTATTCAAAAGAACCAAGGGGGTACATGACATTGTGGGACAACAACATTTAGAATATGTTGGTTAGCTGAGTTTTGTTTTTTACTTGTGAAATTATGATAAATTCACAAGAAGTTTTAAAAAGAATATCATTCACCCCAATGCCAACAGCTTATGTAACTGAGTATATTTTCAAAAGCACTATTATATATTTACATCAGTACAATTCACAGATCAGATTTTAACAATTTTACCTGCACTCATTTGTGTGTGTGTGTACAGCCCATTGCAATCCCAACTTAGTGACCGTATAGGACAGATTAGAACTGCCCCACAGGAATGTAGGATAAGCACTAGACTGCGAACCACAAGGCCAGCAGTTCAAGCCCACCAGCCACTCCTCAGAAATCCCATACAGGGTCACTATGAGTTGGAACCAACTCAACAGCACTTAACAACAACACCAACAACAACAACAATGGGATTTCAAGGTTGGTATCTGTACAGAAGCAGACTTCCACCTCTTTCTCCTGAGGAGTGACTGGTGGGTTCAAACAGTTGGCCTTAAGGTTAGCAGTAAGCACGCTAAGCACAGCACTACCAGGGCAAGGATAATAGTACACAATGTATCTCATGTGTAGATTGATGTAACTGCCACCGCAACCCAGGTATGAAACGGTTCCATCACCACAAAGATCCTTCGAGCCATTTAGAGTCCCATCCCTCCCCATCCTTAACTCTTGGTCACCACTAATCTGGTCTCTACCTCTGATTTGGCCGTTTCCAGAACGTTATGTAAGTGGAATCAGAAACCGGGCAATCTTTTGACGTTAGGGTTGTTTGCTTTTCACTCAACACAATTCCCTTGAGCCTCATGCAAGTTCTTGTATCCTATTTAAAAACTGGTTTACAATTTCTTTTTTGTTGTTAAGAATACACACCAGTTCACCAACTCCTACACGTACAATTTAGTGACACTCAAGACAGTTTTTGACTGTGCAACCACTCTTTCTTCCTTTTCCAAGTTGTTCCTCTACCATTAAAAAAAGTTACAACCCCCTAATTTTTCTATTTATTCCTTCAACTTACTACTCTCAACTAATAGCTCTAAAAGAGCACAATGTTCAAGGCAGACATTCGTTACTACTTAAGCTAAACTATCGTTTGGTTTTATGAAGGCATCAGGGGGTTTAGGTTGTATTCCTCTTTTTCCTGTCCCATGGTACGGGTGTAGAACAGTTAGACTACTCACTCACTGAGGACGTTTGGGCTCTTTTTAAAGATTGACTACAATAAATAAAACTGCTAGGAACATTCATGTACATGCTTTGGAGTGGATGTAAGTTTTCATTTCTTTGGAATAAATGTAATTTCTGGATTGTATGATTAGTGCACAAGTATGTTTCGTTTTTCGAGACTTCCAAACTGGTTTCCAGAGTGGCTGTACCATTTTGCATTCCCACCAACAATGTATGAGAGAGCCAGTTGCTCTGCATTTTTTCCAGTGCTCAGTGTTGTCACTGTTGGTTATCTTAGCTGTTCCAGTATGTGTAGTGGTATCTTACTATGGCAGCTGAGTTTTGTAGAATAGGTGACAAAAATGTTTTTTTTAAATTACAGGTGCTGATTTCTCTCATCACTCCTCTGGGGAAGGACAAACTATGCAACTAATATTTCTCTATTCATTAGGTCATAATAAGTACTTGACACAAGTTCTAACTCCTGATCATCCCTGAATGGAACCTTTAAGGCACTGGGACATGAGATGAAGTACAGGGGTTTTCGGGTCCATCCCCAGCCTCGTGAGGTCACTGCCCTGTGTCTTCATGTGGTTCCTCTGAAATTACTGTTGTGGCCTTCACTCTTTACTTTCTAGGCCAATGTCACTACAGGGCTCTCTTCTGGCTTTTATGGTTTTAAGAGGGACTTGGAGTTGGCAGAGGAATCTGCCTTCTCTTGGATCGGTGGCCTGTTTCACACAACTATGGAGTGTTGTACACGAATGTCTGGGTGGCTGTTCAGGAATGACTTGCAATCAGAGGTAGGCATCCATGAGAGGTGGTCAAGAGCATTTCACAGGGTCCAGTTTATTTGGGTGGGATATAGTTCTTTCTCCAGATTACTTCCTAGACCCAGGCTCTGACTGGAGTTGCAGTATTGGCATCGAGTTTACTATTGGCCTGGCCACAACCACTCAGGATGAATGAAAAGGTACTTGGAATAGAAGGAAGTTTTGGACTAGGATGGTGACACATCCTCCAGAGATGGAAGACCCAGCTGGAATGTGACCTGAGTGCAGCTCCTCTGCTAGCAGAGATCGGATGAGGAAACCACCATGACTCGGAGGTAAGATTGTTACATCAGTGAGTCCTTGAGTTTAGAAGGTGTGTTACTGAGCCCCTTCCTGGATGCTACTGTGTCACCAGAGTTCCTCTCCAGACACAGAGGGTCTTGGTCCCTGGTCACTGATTGCTTACAGCACCACTCAAGTAACAAACTTCAAAAACAGGAGTCAAGAGTTCATGGAGGGTTTGGTGATTCTTTAGAAATCAGATCGGGATTTCCAAATATTTTCTCCCAATCTATAGCTTCTGTTTTTATTTGCTTAATGCTTATTTATTTATCTTTAGCATGCATCACTATTTACCGTTATCCCATTTAGTCCATGCAAACCTGCCTCAGTGTTCTCCTATCTACCTTGTTCTTCTACCCACTATCCTGTCTTGTGTATTTCTCTCCCCAACACCAGAACTATGTGTCTATCCATTACCCTATACTCTACCATCCCACCCCTCCGCCCCCTCAACCCTCCCCCCACACTAGCAACCAACAAATAATTTTTCCCCATTTTAGTATGGGTGTCTTTTCTTAAGCTTTTACAATAATGGTCTTATGCAATATTTACCCTTTTGTGACTGACTAATTTCACTCAGCATAACATCCTCAAGATTCATCCATGTTATGTGGTGGCTTGCAGCTTCCTTGTTATTCTTCAAGGTAGCATAATATTATATTGTGTATATGTACCACAATTTGTTTATCCAATACTCCAATGATGGACACTAGCTATTGTGAATAGTGCTGCTATGAACATTGGTGTGCATATATCTACTCATGTTATGGCTCATATGTATTGTGGATATATACCATATAGAGGAATTGCTGGATTATAAGGTATTTCTATTTCCAACTTTCTGAGGAAGCGCCATACTGTTTTCCAGAGTGGTTGGACCATTTTACATTCTCACTAGCAATCATACATTGACAGAGAACTTCCAGAGGTTCAAGCCGATTCAGAAGAGGCCGTGGAACAAGGGATATCATTGCTGATGTCTGATGGATCTTGGCTGAAAGCAGAGAATATCAGAAAGATGTTTACCTGTGCTTTATTGACTACGCAAAGGTTTT
>NW_006408558.1:19884618-19885950 GCF_000296735.1 Chrysochloris asiatica
TTGATGTGTTGCTGAATTCTGTTGGCTAGGATTTTGTTGAGGATGTTTGCATCTATGTTCATGAGGAATATTGGTCTATAATTTTCTTTCTTAGTGATGTCCTTCCCTGGTTTTGGTATAAGCTTAATGTTTAGTTTAATTTGTTTTCTTTAATTTCTTTTTTTTGAAAAGGAGTTCTTAAATTTTATGAAATTCAAATTTATCCTTTTTTTTTTAATGAACTGTGCTTCTGGTCATTTCTAGAAATCTTTGCCTAATCCAAGGCTATAAAGATCTTTTTCCTTTAAAGGTAACAGAGTTAACTACTACTATATACTGTAGTAACAGTACTCCACAACTAGATATATGGATATATAAGCTGAGCAGGTGTAAGAAGAATGGACTACACTCACAAATATATATAGCTTTGACAAAGGATATTTCTACTTATGTATCTATGTTGTTGTTGTTAAGTGTCATTGAGTCGAACCTGACTCATAGCGACCCAGTATAGGGTTTCCAAGGAGTGGCTGGTGAGTTTGAACCACCGACAGGCCTTTGGTCAAGTGCTTATCCTACAGTGCCACCAGGACTCCATCTCCATTATGAATAAAGTAGAGCACAAAGGGGGCAAAGTTATGAAAACCTGCAGCTATAACCAAGCACCTTAAGGGTCCTTCAGCCTGAGTACTCAGGGCCATAATAGGTCAATTGGCATATGTCCACAAAGATAAGGCTCAAAATGTTCTACATCCCACTTTGGTGAGTAGCAACTGTGGTCTTAAAAGCTTGTGAGTGGCCTTCTAAGGTACAATTACCAGTCTCTTTTCATCCAGAGTATAGAAGAGTGAAAACTGAAGACACATGGAAACAATTAGTCCAGTGGACTAGTGGACCATGCAGACATCAGCCTCCATGACCCTGAGACCAGATGAACTAGATGATGCCTGGCTAGCACTGCCAACTGCTCGGAAAGTGTCACATTAGAAGATCCTGGAGAGAATGGGAGAAAAATATGAACCAGGCTTGCTGGTTGGATAGAAACTGCTAGAATTCCTGAGATCCTTAGTCACACTTGAGGCCTGGAACTGAGTTCACCCCAGTAGCTCAAATTTTAACCAAACAATATACAGGTCTATAAAGAGTCCTGGTGTGGCACTGTGGGTTAATGCCCTGGACTGCAAGGTCGGTTGGAACCGCAAGGTCAGTGATTCAACCTTACCAGTTGCTACTCAGAAATTCTACACAGGGTCGCTATGACTCCACAGCATATAACAACAACAACAACACGGTGAAAGATAACACTAGGGAGGGATGCACTCCTTAGACTAATCAACCATTTGAGATTTAAAA
>NW_006408558.1:19889000-19906570 GCF_000296735.1 Chrysochloris asiatica
GAAAGAGAGCGAGAGCTTGAGTGAGAGACAGGATAAAATAGACTGTCTTAAATGGAGGGAAAAATTAAATAAATATAAGGCAACCATGGGTGTTGGGGAGGGCAATACATGAAAGGCGAGGAGGTGGAAAAACAAGGTAGATGGGGAGCACTGAGACAGGTTTGCATGGCTAAGTGGGACAGGTAAACAGTAATGCATGCTTAACCTTGGAACAAGAGGGCTCTGGGATACAGGGATCTAGGCATAGTTTGAAGAGAGGAAATAATACTAAGATGCTTGACTGTCTTATGAATATTGGTTTTACTTGCCTACTATTGTAAAATAGACACTTGAGTGCAATAGAAAGGAATGTTGGGAAACTTGATTATAGAAAACTTGTAAGCCTGTCTTCAGCCTATAACTGATTGGAATACCTAAAAGGGGTTCCAGAACTTGCCCAGTGAAACAGGCCACTTGCCAAGCCTTTGCAGAGTATAGGACATTAGGTGGTCCCATCCAGAACCTTCTGAGGTGGGACATTCCCACTAGAAAGGACAAGCAGACCAGCCTGGAACAGCTAGAGTGACAGAAGATGCATCTTTAAAGAAAGATCATCAGGAAAAACCCAAAACAAAATGGCACTATGGCTACTGTAAGAATAAGCAAGCTGTTTGCTGGGAAGCCATCAAGGCAAACAATCAAGTTCCTTCAGGACAAACCGCCCTCTAAGACTAAAACTAAGGGAACACATGAGCATGCATGCATGCTTGCCGGAGAGCATATTGGTCTACTGGTGAGTGGAAGAAGGGGAAAGGCAGCAGTTAAGAAATGGGCTGAGTTCAACCACAGTCCACTGACTCCTGCTGACCTGAAGATAAGAGAGAGAAGAGGAAGGGCTGTTGGTCCAATACATGGTGAGACCTGGGTACACTTGAGCGCATGGACAAGGATATAGCCACAGAGGGCTAGAGCTAAAAGTGAAGCATCCAGCTGATATGAAGCGAGGGAAGAGGCACAAGAACACCCAAATTTGCAGACAGTACCCATTTGACCTAGCCTCGATGGCTTGATAATCAGAACTGAACTAGAGGAAAATCAAAAAAAGAAGAATTTTTTAAATAAAGGAAACAAGGGTAAATTGCTACAATTTGATGAACTTGACCTATACTCATGCAGGTAGTAACTGTAAATACTAACAGAGAGGGAGTCTTCACATCAAGTATCAATGCTATCCCCTCTGTACACAGGGTATAGAGGGACAGGCAACTTAGATATTGGCTACCTAAAATGAGGGGGCGATAAAGGCATGAAGTGACTGACTGGCTTACAAGGTTTCAAGAGGGAGTTTAATTTAAGAGTGTGTGGGGGAAGAAAGAATCCCCACTGAACAGTTGTCATCTTGTCTAGATAGGTCTAGTTAAAAGAGACGGGAATAAGATTCTTATGATTCAACAGTAAGTAGTTGTTATGACTAATTACGATTGTCACCACTGTAAAGGTAGAAGTTTTGTAAGAAATATGGGGAAGCAGTTAATCTTTCAGTCCAGAAAAAGGGACCCTAGGACCATCAAGGGAGCAGAGCACAAGTGGAATGCAAGACCTTACCCAGAGAAGCAGCGACACCAGAGGTGGAGGCAGAGATGTGGACATGGAGAATGGCAGCAGCTGAGGACTCTAGATTCATGGGAAGAGAGGGAGATGGTGGCCATGATGCAGATTTGTAGAATGTACCCTCTGGTGGTATAAGTTATTGTATATGCCTGAGTGGGTTTTTTTTTTGTTGTTGTTTTTTAAAAGAGCTAAAGTGAATAGAAATAAATACTGTTATTGATGGTACATGGAGGGGAATGTAATCATTGTAATGAAACAAGGTGTATGATTTGATGAATGTAAAACTGTTGATCTGCCCTGTAAACTTTCACTCAATCCACAATAAAAACTTAAAGAAAAACAACAACCAAAGGGCACATTCTGAAAGCCTGCCTTCTGGCTGCCAGCACACAGCCGTTCTCTTTCCAAGAGTCTAGAGACCACAGCTGCTCCCTCTCTCCATATCCCCATCTCTGCCTCCATCTCTGGTGTCTCTGCTTCTCTGGATAAGGTCTCGCATTCCACTTGTGCTCTTCTCCCTTGATGGTCCTAGAGCCCTCTGTTTCTGGACTATAGGATTAACTACTCCCCTATTTTTGTTACAAAACTTCTACCTTTACCATTATGACAGTCACAATTAGTCATGATAACAATTACTCACTGTTGAATCATAAGAATGCATTTCTTTTAACCAGACCCATCTAGACAAGATGAAAACTATTCAGTGGGGACTTTATCTCATTGGAAGGCCATTCTTATGCAATGCTCTGGTTAAATCTTCATGCCTAAAAGTCTGATGTTGTCTAATAGAGGAGACCTCCATAGGATTGAATATTCCATGGTGGTATTTTGGGCATCCCTCCCTAACATTTTTTTTTCCTTTAAGTTTTTATTGTGAATTGAGTGATAGTTTACAAGGGAGAGTATCAGCTTTACATTTATCCTATCGTATTTCATTTCATTGCAATGATTATTACAATCCTCTCCACACATCATCATTCAACAGCATTTGCTTTCAATCCCTGATTTGTTGTGGGGTTTTTTTTGGGTGGACACTGAAGCACTCAGGAATATATAACCATTCAAACAACCAAAAGGTATACCCTGCAAGCCAGCCCCCTGGCCACCAGCACACAGCCCCTCTCCCTCCTTGAGTCTAGAGTACCCACTAGCATCTGTTTTGAGTAAATTTTTTGCATATGGTGAGAGATAATGATTTTTTTTTTTTTTTTGCATAGGATGTCCAATTGTTCCAGTACTACTTATTATAAAGACCATTCTTCCTTGTGAAGTAGATTTGCCAAATGCAATATGTCATTAGATTTCCTGACTGCTCCTTTCAGGAGTATTGATGGTGGATCCAAGCAAAATAAAGTTTTAACAACTTCAATCTTATCTTCAAATAATAGTTTAGTTAAACTAGTAAAGTATGTCTGCTTTGAGTATTGTGGGCTTTTAAGATGTATATATACATGGGATAAAATGGACAAGAGTAAATCAAATGATTATATAAGGATCTTAGGGGTCAGTAAGTTAATGTTAATGGGGGAGAAACAGCTCAGTCATACTCAATAGCAGCATAACCAGTAAAATATAATCAATATCACTAACTTAACGATGTAAAAAATGTTGAACTGTTGTATGTTTTGCTGTCTATATTCTTAACAACAATGAAAATAAATAAATAAAAAAAGACCACTATTAGGGCTTTTCAAGTCAAGTCACCATATATGTGTGGGTATGTTTCTAGACTTTCTATTATGTTTCATTGATCTACTTGTCTACCTTTATGCCAACAACACACTGTTGTGATTGCTGTAATTTTATAATGAGTCTTGGTAATGTAACTTCTTCTCATCTGATTACTTTTCAAAATTGTTTAGATTCTTCTAGGTCCTTTGTCTTTTCACGTAAATCCTGTGCATTTTCTTATAAAGTTTTGAATTAGCTTGTCAATTTTTACAAAAAGACGACTGAAATTTTGTCTGGTATTCCGTTGAACCTATAATCAGTTTTTAAAGAAATCTGTATCTAAACAACATTGAGTTTCTTATGCACGAAGAAAGCATACCTTTTCATTTATTTAGGTTTCCTTTTATATCTTTCAGGAAACGTATGCATTAGGTTTGTATCCTTTCACCATATAATTTAATCCACCTGCTGAGCAAATAATCAGAAAAGCTGGACTATACGAAGAATGCAGCATCAGGATGGAAGATTCATTCATAACCTGTGATAAACAGATGACATAATCTTGCTTTCCGAAAGTGAAGAGGACTTGCAGCATTTATTCATGATCAATGACTACAGTCTTCAGTATAGATTACATCTCAACATAAAACAAAATCCTCACAACTAGACCAATAAGCAACATCATGATAAATGAAGAAAATATTAAAGTTTTCAAGGGTTTCCTTTTAGTTGGGTCCACAATCAACACATGGTAGAAGCAGTCAAGAAATCAAATGAAGTATTGCTTTGGGCAAATCTACTGCAAAAGACTTCTTCAAAGTATTAAAAAAGTAAAGATGGCACCTTGAGGACTAAGGTGCGCCTGTTCCAAACCATGATATTTTCAATCACCTCACAGACATGTGAAATCTGGACAACAAATAAGGAAGACCACAGAAGAACTGCTGCCTTTGAATTACGGTGCTGGCAAAGAATAGTCAATATACCATGGACTGCCAGAAGAACAAACAAAGCTATCTTGGTAAAAGTACAGCCAGAATGCTCCTTAGGAAGAAGGATGGTGAAACTTTGTGTCATATATTTTGAACATGTTATCAGGAGGGACCTGTCCTTGGAAAAGGACATCATGCTTGGTCAATAAACAAGAAGACCCTGAATGCGCTGGATTGACACAGTGGCTCCAACAGTGAGTTTCAGCATAAGTGATTGTGAGAATGGTGCAGGACTGCGCAACGTTTTATTCTGTTGGACACAGGATCGCTGGGAGTTCGGACTGACTCGATGGTTTTGTCATTTTCTAAGGGCAAGTGTTGTCAATCATTTTCCTACTAACCTCTAAGTATTTCGTATTTTTATGTTATTGCAAATGACACTGTATTTTTAAATATTCAATGGTCCATTGCCCAAAACCCACAGCCACTGAGTCAATTCCAACTCACAGGGACCCTGTAGGGCAGAGGAAAGTGGCTCTGTAGCTGTTCTGAGACTGTGAGTCTTTACAGAAGGATTACACAACCTCAGCTTTCTTCCTGGAGTGGCTACTGAATTAGCAGCCCAATGATTAGCCCACTGGGCCATTAGAGATCCTTGGTTAATTGCTAGTAGATAAAATACAATTGGTTTTTGTATATTAATCTTATTTTTTTGGGTAAACTGCAGTTACACCTCTTTTACTATTTGACCCCTTTTACTTTTTCTTGCCTTATTGCACTAGCTAGAACTTCTAGTAAGTTGCTGACTGCAAGTGATAAGAACAGGTATTATTGCCTATTTTCTAATCTTGGGGATACACTTTTTTCAGCACTAAGTCTGACGTTATCTATAGGTGCTTTGTTGATGCCCTTTAACCAGTTTCTCGTGGTGAAGGATGATGGCATCACCTTTTGAGATCTTTTCTAGTATCAGCATTTCATGTTATAAATCGAAGTTTTGTTCTAGCTGTATCCTGCAACTTTTAACACATTTTCATTCTTGTTCAATTAAAAATATTTTCTAATTTTCCTTTTGGTTTCTTGTCTGACCCATGGATTATTTTCAAATGAGCAGTAGGCAAGCATAACAATTCTGAGGATGGCGTGGGACCAGAAAGAGTGTTGTTCTATTGTGCTATGAATCAGAGCCGACTTGACAGCACCTAATAACACTATTTCCAGATTATCTGGGGATTTTCCAGAGATCTTTCTTTTATAAAGTTCTAATTTATTTACATTATAGTCAAAGAACACACTCTGTATGGTTTGAATCCTTTTTTAGTTATTGAGATTTGTTTTATGGCCCAAATACGGTATATCTTGGTAAACGCTCCACATGTACTCGAAAAGCTTGATTTTGGTTGGAGTGTTCTGTCAACTGGATCAAGTGGGTTGTTAGTATTGTTCAAGTCTTCTATTGTTGTTGCTGTTGTTAAGTGCCATCAAGCTGGTTTTGACCCATAGCTTCCCTGTATAGGGTTTCCGAGGAGCAGCTGGTGAGCTTGAACTGCCGACCTTGCAGTTCAAACGGCTTTGCAGTCTGGTACATTAACCCACAACACCACACCAAGACTCCCAAGTCTTCTATAGCCTTACTGATTTTCTGTTACTTGTTCTTTCAAATATTACAATTTTTTATTATTCTGAATTTGTCTATTTCTCCTTATTTAATTCTGCCAGTTTTCATTTCTTGTAGTTTAAAATTTTGCTCTTAAATGTATAAATATTTAAGGATTTCATGTCTTCTTGATGAACTGACCCTTTCATCATTATGAAATGATCCCATTAACCCTTGGTAATACTCTGCTTTGAAACAGAATTTGTCTGTTATTAAAATAGACATTCTAGCTCTGTTTTGATCAGTGTTAGCAGCATGTATCTTTTTCCACCACTTCACTTTTTGTTTTTGCAATGAATGCAAAGTTTGATCCCTTTGGATCTTGTTTTTAAGGCATCATGCTTGCTAAAGTGGAGGGTCAGCAAAGAAACAATGAGGAAGACCCCCTACGAGATGGACTGGCACAATAGCAGTAGTGGGCTCCAGTGCAGGGACTGTAAGGGTGGCCCAGGGTCGGTCAGTGCTTCCTTCTGGTGAATCACACGGAGGTGGAACCATCTGGACGGCACCTGACAACAAGGCAAGACCAATGCAGCAGTTCATCTAGGAGCTCTGGTAGTGTAGTGGTTACGAGTCCAGCTGCTAACCTCAAGGTCAGCAGTTTGAAACTACCAGCTGTTCCATGGGAGAAAGATGAGGCTTTCTGCTCCCATAAAGATTTACAGCCTTGGAAACCCTTGTAGGGTCGCTATGAGTTGGAACCGACTCCACGGCGCACAGCCACCATCAATTTTGCCCTACTAGTTAGGCCTGGTGGTGCGGTGGCTAAGCACTCAGCTGAACGCCTTAAGATCAGTGGTGGAACAGGTGAAAGAGGTGCCTTTCAGAGGGACTGCAGTGACTTGAGCGACTCCAAGAAGACCTTCCCCGATTCCTGATCCACACAATAAAATTGTTGTTTTGAGCTGCTAAGTTATGGAGTAAACTCAGAGCTAGTCACAGCTCTTGGACAGAATGCAAGGATCAAAATGGGTGTGTTTACTACTGACTCTTCAGCACACAGATGCCTGGTATACCCCAGCCATTCAGTAAATACTTGTTAAACGAAATAAACCCAGGAACTTTGTGGTTTGCTTGTAAGTTCCTTAGCATCATCCAACTCTCCATCCACTGGCTGGCTGTTTGTGTCCCTGTAGTAGGAGGAGCTCTTACTTAAATCCACATCCAGCTTTGTTGTTAAAATCCTGCCACGGGAGGTATATGGTGTGGAAGGCAACAGCTTCCAGGATGGCCCAGTGTCCCCTCTTACCTCCTGGTATTC
Organism: Chrysochloris asiatica; assembly: GCF_000296735.1. Lineage (NCBI taxonomy): Eukaryota > Metazoa > Chordata > Mammalia > Afrosoricida > Chrysochloridae > Chrysochloris > Chrysochloris asiatica. The sequence continues at coordinate 19,896,112 of NW_006408558.1, forward strand.
ACAGTCTCGTGTAGTCCCCTCCCACATTATACCAGGGCCAGTCTGTATGACCAATGCAATATGAGAGAAGTGCTAGTAAGGCGTTTCCAACATTAGCTTACAGAGATACTGCACCCACCTTGTTTCTTGGAACACTTTCTCAGGGGAAAATCAGTACCCATGTTGTAAGAAGTCCTATGAAGAGGCCCAGGTAGCAAGAAACTAAGGTCTTTTGCCAAGAGGATTATGATGAGCCATCTTAGATCCAGAATCTCTAGACCCAGGGAAACTTTCCAGAGATTGCTGTCCTACCAAGCTCTTGAGCCCCTGACTGCAAGCTCTTGAGCCCCTGAGCTGGAACCACCCAACGAAGGCACTTCCTGATTCCTGACCCTCAGAAATCACATGAGATAATAAATATTGGTTGTGTTCAGCTACTACATTTTGAGGAAACTTTTCTGCAGTAATAAATAACACATGTGGTAACAGCTGCATTTTATGAATGAAAGTGAAGTTCATGGTCATAGAATGAACAGTGAGCAAACAGGCCTTGCTCATGGTATCTCCTCAACAAATGTCTGTTGAGTTAGACCGATCTATTGTTTTCTGGTATCCAGGTTAACTTAAAAATGAGGCATAACAGTAATAAGTTAAAACCAACTGTGGCCCTATAGGATATGCACTGGACTGCTAACTGCAAGGTCAGCAGTTCAAACCCACCAGCCACTCCTTGGAGACCCTATCTAGGGTGACTAAGAGTAGGGATATATCAACAGCATTATAAATATATGGACCGATAAATAATTTGATAAGCAGGTAAAAAATGTAAGCCATCAATGATTTCATTCTAGTTGAATCAATAATCACTGTCCATGGAAGCAGCAGGCCAATCAAACCCTCTATGAGATGGACAATGGGCTCAAACCTACCAAAGATCAGGAAAGCGGCACAGGACTGGACAACATTCTAGTCTGTTCAACGTTAAGGCTGCCAAGAGTCGAAGATGACTCAGTGACAACAAAACCTAGAATAACAATCTCGTTGTCAAGTGCTGTCAAGTCAATTGCAACCCATAGTGACCCTGTATAGGGTTTCCAAGGAGCGACTGGTGAGCTTACACCACCGACCTTGCGATTCAAACAACTTGGCAGTCTGGCGCATTAACCCACAGTGCCACACAATATGCATGCCTAATTAGGGATCCATTTGGAGCCTCAGTGGCCCAGGGAAAGGGAAGTCCTGTGTATTTGGACATTTATCCTCTTAGTTGCTCAGTATCCAAACATTTCTGTTTTGGAGGAATTCTAAGATAGGTAAGAAATTAGCCTGTATCAGTTAGGGTCCAATCAGGAGAGGAAACCCGCAAAGTAATCTGAACATTCTAATTTGTATTTTCAGACTCCTGGTGAGGTGTTGGAGGACAAGTACTGGACTGTTAACCACAAGGTCAAATGGCTCAAACCCATGAGCTGCTTTTTGGAAACCCTACACAGAGTTGCTATAAGTTGGAACAGACTTGTCAGCACTTAACAACAACAATAACAACAATTTGTCTCTTAAGCGTTGGGCTGGTAACTGCGAGGTCAGCAGTTAAAATTCACCAGCAGCCCCACGGGAGAAACACAAGGCTGTCTACTCTCATAAGATTACAGCCTTGGAAATCCTATCTAGGGTAGCTATGCGTCGGAATCGACTCCACGGTGATTGTGGTGATGTTCCATGGAGTCAATTCCAACTCAGAGCGACCCTACTACATAGGGTTTCCAAAGCTGTCAATCTTTATGGAAGCAGAAAGCCCCATCTTTCTCCCATGGAACCTCTGGTTGTTTCTAACTGCTGACTGTGAGGTTAACAGCCCGACTCGTAACCACTATGCTACCAGAGCTCCTAACTGACTCCATAGTAATAGTTTATTTATTTATTTATTTAATAATTCTTTACATTTAAGATTATAAAGAACTATTAACTACAACAGAGACTTGGAATAAATAGGAACTGGGTAGTAAGAGTTATAAAGTAGCTATAAGGAGCAGCCACTACTTCTAGGGCTGAGATAGAGCCCCCAAGGAGGGTCTCCATCCCAAGGATGAAATTCAAACCTTGCTAGTCTAGTCTTACAGAACATCTGAGCAATTGCTGCGGTGTCACATTGGCAGAACTTATTAGAAAGTTGCCCTCTAAGGTACCCAGGAAGCTGTTCAGGAAGGAGGAGCTCCCCATACTGGCTCTAATACAAAACAGCCTCAAGAGAGGAGCAGGGGGGCGGTTACTGTAGAAACCTGGTGCTGGTTGTGTAATGTCTCTCCAGCGCCCCCTACTAACAAAGGTTAACATGCCTCCTGGCCAAGGAAAACTATTTTAATAGACCAGATCCATTTTTGGAGAGCAGGCAATGAAGGTTGAACTTGGAGCAAAGAGGCATTAAATCAGTCCTTAACCTGGCTTAAGGAACCACAAAAATTCTAGAACTCAAATACAATTTGCTCAAGGCAGCAGGTGCCAGTCAGTCTCATTAGTCTGAGACCTGTTGAAGGGCAGAAAAACTAACAGGTCAATTGACTCTATTAGACAGGGGTCTCAAGCTGGACGGTCAAGCACGGCACAAAAATATATGAACAATCAAATGCCAACCCCCACCCTACACTCAATGTTGGTTTTTTTTTTTTTTAATTCGATCATGGCAAAAGCAAAGAACATACAAAATTTATAATACAGGGTATTTAAAAGTTAAAATTTTAAAATACACTTAGAAAAATAGAAATCTTTAACTACTGAACATTCTTTTATGTTATTCCTTTGACTTGGAACCAGAAACCTGACACCTCTTCTTCTGTACCAAGAAGTCTATGTCAGGTCGCATATTCCGAGTTGCAATGTGTAGGACTGAATTCAATCTTGTATCTTTTAACTGAGAGCGATTTTTAGTTTTACTCAATTTCATAACAGAAAACAGCTGTTCACAGACATAGGTACTTCCAAACATGGATAGAAGCTTCACACAGTGGTTTCTATATTTAGGGTAACTCTTGCCAAGGTATTTGTAGAATTCTGGTATTCCAATGTTGTCGTATTTTGTTTTTAGTATCGTATTACATTGCAATTCAATAACTTCCATTTGTAGTTCTTCATGAACACTATCAATGTTAATTGAGAAAGGTGAGCTAAATAATGTGAGTTCGTTTTCATAATGCTTAAAATCAAAGAACCTCTTTTGGAATTCAGTCTTCAACTCTACAATTTTGGGGACATAGATCAAGCCATCACTTTCATTTCTGGAAACGGATTTCAGAGTAGGAAAGTGAGTCAGATTATTTACTGTCAAATGAGTTTCCCAAAGACTCAGTTCTGCTAGGAAAGAACAAACCGAATCATACATTTGTGTAACTACCTGTGAACGTCTTTGCAGAGAAATATTCAAAGTGTTTAGATGGTTTGTGATATCAACCAAAAAGGCCAGGTCTCGGATCCAATCTTCATTGGTGAGCTGGGGAAGGGATTTTCCCTTGGATGACATGAACAAATCTATCTCTTTCATGAGTTCGAAAAATCTCTTCAGTACCTTGCCACGACTAAGCCACCTTACCTTTGTATGGTAAAGGAGATTACCATATTGTGCATCTAATTCATCCAGCAAAGCACTGAACTGTCTGTGGTTCGAGCCATGAGAACGGATGCAGTTCACGGTGTTAACCACTACATCCATGACATGGTCTACTTTTAACCTTTTCATACAAAACAACTCCTGGTGAATAATGCAGTGAATGCATTTAAGCTCTGTATCCTTGTGAAGCATTCTGACTTTGGATTTAAGTTTTGCAACAAGCCCAGTGTTATCACAGACCATCCTAGGCGCACCGTCTGTAGTCACACTTACTAATTTTGACCAGTCAACATTAAACTTTTCAAGACTTTTCTCAACAGTCAAAAATAAGTCATTTTCAGATGCTGGATCTGTCATTGGTACCATGTCCAAAAGCTCTTCTGTGACATCAAAATTCTCATCGACACCACGGATAAATATAATTAATTGGCTCGTACTGTTTATGTATGTACTCTCATCAACTGCGATGGAAAATGCCACAAATGATTTCACTTTGTCTCGTAACCTGTCCTGTAAATTCTCAGCCATATCTTTTACTCGCTGAGCAACAGTGTTTCCAGTTAGACTAACGCTTGCAAATGCTTGTTTCTGTTCAGGACACATGACTTCAGCTGCGCTCAATAGACACTCTTTTATAAACTCCCCATCTGTAAAAGGTTTTGATGCCCGGGCAATTTTTTCACTTATAACATAGCTGCATTTTATAGCGGCATCGCTTATTTTATTTGCATTGGATGATAAGTGCTTTAAAACTTTTAGTCCTTTTTTCAGTTCGCTAAGTTTTTCATCACGCATTTTTTCTGTATACCAGACAAAATTCTTACTATGGTTTGCTTCATAATGGCGTCTTAAGTTGTATTCTTTTGACACTGATAATGTCTGGTTACATATTAAGCACATAGGGCTATTCTTTACTTCCACAAAGAAATAAGCTCGCTCCCACTTTTCTTGAAACATGCGTCGTTCTCGATTCAGCTTTCGTTTTCCCACTTTGAGAGAGACATAGGAACAAAAAGAGAGTTCACCTTCCTTTACTATAAGAAAAACAACAGCACAGGCCTCATGCGAAATGGTAACTGACATTGGTTCTGAGAAGCAATAGGGAAGAGTGGGTACTGTAGCAAACTGCAGAGTTCGTTTTCATAATGCTTAAATCAAAAGGGAAAGTCATTACTCTGCTTGGACAGGTGGTTGATATATAGGAAGAAGCATAGGCCCAATGTTACTAGATCTTCCTATATTTTTCAAGGAAAGCCAGAAAACTGAATCATAACATGGGATCATGCTGACTTTCAGATATTGTGAACGAAAGCAAAGACTTTATGAAAGACAAACAGAAAAAGTCTAAGGCCACAAACAGACTCTGGGTACCTGCTGGGGGCCTCTGTAGCTCCACTCACCTCCTAGCATGCGGCCAACAACTTCCAGGGTCATCAGAGCTTCTACTCCACACTGACCCAGGGTGGCTTCATCCTGCAGGGGGGAACCTGCAAGTAACACGACCTTATCTTCAGGAGAGACACCCTCCAGCGAGGCAACATGGGCCTAGGAAGGGAGAGGAGAATCAAAACTGTTCTCTGAAGAAGCCATAGGATGGCCAGCAAAAGGACGGATGGGGTAGGGATGCTCGGAGATGCACTATGTTTCCTTTTACCTTGATCTGGGCAACAGTTTCCAAGCCAGTCACTTCAAGAGTGTGCAGCTCCCGAGCGCGGACAAACAGCTGCATGTCGGAGACTTGGGGACAGAAAAGAATGAAGTTAGCATTTGGGAAAGGAAAGGGGCCGAAAGGCGCTTGTGAACCGGACAGCATCCTAGAGGGATCATGGGGCAGAGATGGCCAAAGCCCGCAGGAGGAAGTCACGCAGGGCAGGCCTATAGCGAAGCGCAGCGTCAGTCTTCGTTCCATAGTTCCCCTCAGCTGGGTCACCTTCTATCCCTCGAGTTTCAAGTTTCAGCTCTACCCGGATCTTACCTGGGACACTGCCTCCCGCCGCCAGGGCGGTGGAAACAGAACCGCCAAGCTCTGAAGCTAGGGTGCGAACACAGCGGCCACTAGGGGCGCATTGCGTCACTGCCCCGCGCCACCTCCCGCCCTCCGCCGAGGCCACGCCCTATCCACCAGCGCCGAGCCCCCTCTCGTTGTGCGCAGGCGTGGGCGCTGTCCGCGGGCGCCTGGGATCAGGTACCCAAGATGGCTGCGTCCGTGTTCTGACTTGTCTGGAGGACGCGGGAGCGGGCTCTTCAAAGGACTGTGGGGGACGGTAGAAGAAAGCTACTTAGCCTAGCGCTCAGAACGGAGGCCCAATTTATCCGGAGTAGGAACTTTCAATCAATGAGTCCCTCCAGAACCTCGGTTCTGCCCATCCTTTGAGCTCAGTGGCTGGAGGAGAAAACTTGATTATGTCTTTGTGCATGAGTATTTTATAAAAATCAACACAACACTGGTCCCTTTGAGTTGGAGGTTATAAAGACATCCCAACTGCTCAACTTTTCTGACATGTTATGCCCCTCCATAGCCCTTCAGATCAATCACCACTCCTCCCTTCCCACATGTTCCAGGGTTCTGCAACATGCTGCTAAGTCTCACTAAACTCACAAGTGTCAAGAGAAACGGGTCACGAAATTGTGGAGGCTGGCAGGTCCCAAATCCGTAGTTCACAGATAAATCGGGAGGATTCTTCTCATCTACATAGTCTGGGGAACAGGTCAGCTGACAGGCTGTTCTTGCAAGAGGCTGTGACAGGTCAGGTAATGGGCCGAAAGTCCCACGAACTGGAGGTCAGACATCATGAGCTAGACGCAAGATCCAGGACAAGAGAGTAAGTTTGTCTAACGCAGTCTTATATTGTCAGACCATGCCCCCAAGGGAACCTAAGGGTGGTGACTGGCGTTACATCTTCTACTAAGTGGGGACATTCTTAATACTTAGTTCCGCTGTAATTTTTATTCATTGTTATTGTTGTTAAGTGCTGTAGAGTCGCTTCCGACTCACAGCGACCTTGAATATAGGGTTTCTGAGGAGAGGCTGGTGGGTTTGAACTGCTAACCTTGTTTGAAGTTCAGTGCTAATCGGACAACCAGAGACGCAGCAGGATGGAGTCAGTTCTGACTCACAGAGACCCTGCATAGAGTTTCTGAAGCTGTAAATGTTTATTTATGGGAGCAGAAAGTCTTATCTTTCTCCTGTGGAATAGCTGGTACTTTCGAATTTCTGACCTTGAGGTTAGCAGCTCAACTCATAACCACTATTCTGACAGAGTTCCTTAGGAGTCCCCTTGTTGTTGTTGGTAAGTGCCATCAAGTTGGTTCTGACCCATAGCGACTGGGTATAGAGTTTCCGAGGAATGACTGATGAGCTTGAACCACCAACCTTGCAGTTCCAACTGACTTTACAGTCCATCGCATTAACCCACAGCGCCACACCGGGACTCCTAAGAGTCCCCTTTGTTGTTGTTGTAGTTGTTATGTGCCGTGGAGTCGGAACCGACTCATAGCGACCCTGTACAGGGTTTCCGAGGGTGTAAATCTTTACGGGAGTAGAAAGCCTCATCTTTCTCCGGCGGAGCAGCTGGTAGTTTCGAACTGCTGACCTTGCGGTTCACAGCCCAAGTCGTAACCACTACGCTACAAGAGTCCCCTTAGCACAACCTTAATCTTTACTCCTTAGCAACTCATTTCAAAATGGGTCCATAATGACAAGCTTGTTGTTTAGTGCCATTGAGTTGCTTCTGACTCAGCAACTCTGTGTAGGGTTTCTGAGAAGCAGCTGGTGAGTTTGAACCACCAACCTTATGGTTCCAATCGACCTTGCAGTCGAGTGCTTAGCCAACAGACCACACCAGAACTAGGCTTGTTGTTAAGTGCCATTGAGTTGGTTACAACCCATAGCGACCTCATATAGGGTTTTCAAGGAGCGGTTGGTGAGCTTGAACCTTCTACCATGGGGTTCAAACCGATTTTACAGTCAAGCATATTAACACACGGCATCACACCAGAACTCTGGACTAGGCTAAGATTTATAACATATTACAAAACAGGGAAATTTGGCTAGAAGGACCATGATAATTAGCTGTCCGTCACTTCGCTTCTGCTGGGAGTTCCTTATTACCATAGCATGGTGGAGTTGACTCTAAGGTCGAGGACTAGTGTATGGAGCCTCTATTGCCCCAGCAGCATCCCGAAGCCCCCAAGGCACACACAGTGTCAACCCAAGTGGGTGGACCTCCTCCCTGTCTGAGCCAGGACATGGGGGTAGCCTGAAGGTTACAAGGGGCCTTCAGGGGCATTGTGGGAGCAACAGTAGCCACCAGTTGACCCTTGGCTTTTGTGGGAGATTCCTGCCCCCATGCCTTATGGTTGTACAACTTATTGACAGCAATTAGAAACTCAAGTTGTAGTTTGTGCTATGGGCACATGACCTGTGCTGAGATCCCTCTGGACCAGCATCTGCCCCAGGCCTGCAGTAGATGTCAGGAGTGGAACCCTCTGTCTTGAGGCAGGGAAAATTCAAGTGATTGCCCCCCTCCCCTCCACACACGCACACTTTCCCATCCCTACCTATGGCTTCTGATTCAGGTTTAGGAGTAAGGCAGATCTGGGCTTGAATTCAGCCCTACCAAGGAGTCCTGGTGTGGTGCTGTGGGATAAGCACTGAACTGCTAACCATAGGGGTTGGTGGTTCAAACCCACCAGCTACTCCTTGGAAATCCTATACAGGGTCACTGTGAGTCTGAACTGACTCAGTGGCTCTTCACAACAACAACAATGTGACTGAGCTGGTCATTTAACCTCTCCCAACCTCAGTTTTAGCAAAATTAAGACAATACATTTGACTCAGATGACTATGAAGGGGGAAAGATGGAGCTGCACATAAAGTACTTAAAATTCTGTCCCTTTATTTAGCTGAGCCTCCCCCGCTAAAGAAGGGAGAGGTCAGCATCAGAGGGCTGCCTAGAGATCCCCAGGGGCTATGGTCCTGGGTTCTTTTTTCCTCTCTCAATTTTATTTTATTGTTGAAAATACAGCAAAACATATACCAATTTAACAGTCCTGGTATGCTGTTGTGGGTTAATGAGCCATTTGAACTGCAAAGCCATTTGAACTGCAAGGTCAGCGGTTCAAGCTCACCAGCTGCTCCTTGGAAGCCCTATACAGGGTCGCTGTGGCTTGGAATCGACTTGGCAGCACTGAACAACAACAACAACAACAACAACACGTACAAGTCAGTGACATCGATGCCAGTCTTTGAATTGTGCAACCATCCTCATCCTCCTTTTCTGAGCTTTCCTCCCTCGTTAACATAAGCTCACTGCCCCTTAAGGTTCTTATCTAATCTTTACAGTTGCTGCTGTCTATTTAATTCCATATGTTGTTGTGAAGTGTCACTGAGCGGGTTTCGACTCACAGCGACCTTATGCACAACAGAAGGAAACACTGCCCAGTCCCTCACTATCCTCATAATCACTGTTCAGCTGGAGCCCATTACTGCTGCTGCCACTTTACCAATCCATCTCGATGGGGGTCTTCCTCTTTTTCACTGACCCTCCACTTTACCAAGTATCATGTCCTTCTCCAGGGCCTGGTCCCTCCTGATAATATGTCTGAAGTATGAGAGACAAAGTCTGGCCATGCTGACTTCTAAGGGGAAGTCTGGCCGTACTTCTTCCAACACGGATCTGTTTGTTCTTCTAGCAGTTCATGGTACTTTCAATATTCTTCTCTAACACCAGAACTCAAATGCATCAATTTTTCAATGATTTGCCTTATTCATTGGCCAACTTTCACATGCATATGAAGCTACAGGAAAATACCATGGCTTGAGTCAGGTGCACATTAGCCCTCAAACTATAACATCTTTGCTTTAGAATACCTTAAAGGGGTCTTGGGTAGCAGATTTACTTAATGCAATATGTCGCTTGATTTTTTTGACTGCTGCTTGCCTGAGTGTTAATAGTGGATCCAAGCAAAATAAAGTCTTTGAAACCTTCAATCTTTTCTGTATTTAATCATGTATTATTTATTAGTCCAGTGGTGAGGATTTTTGTTTTCTTTACATTGAGGTGCAACACATACTGAAGGCTGTGGTCTTTGGTCATCATCAGTAAGTATTTTAAGTCCTCTTTGGACATGTTATCAGGAGGGACCAGTCTCTGTAGAAGGGCATCATGCTTGGTAAAGTGGAGGGTCAGTGAAGGAGAGGAAGACCCCCAACTAGGTGAATTGACACAGTGGCAGCAGCCATGGGCTCAAGCGTAGCAATGATAGTGAGGTTTGCGCAGAATCGGACAGTGATTCGTTCTGCTGTGCATCAGGTTGCTATGAGTTGGTACCGACTCGATGGCACCTAATAACAACAACAAACATCTTTTTAGTATTCTCTGCTTTCAGCCAAGATCCAGCTGATTTCAACAATGACATCCCTACTTCCACATCCTTGTATGAATCCAGCTTGAACCTCTGACAGTTCCCTGTCAATGTGCTGTTGCAAATGTTTTTGAATTACCTTTAACAAAATTTTACTTGCATGTGATATTAATGGTATTGTCCAATGATTTCTGCATTGCATTGGGTCGCATCTCTTTGGAATGGTCATAAATATGGATCTCTCCCAATCAGTTGATCAGGTCACTGTCTTCCAAATTTCTTGGCATAGATGAGTGAGTGCCTCCAGTGCTGCATCAGTTTATTGAAAGATTTCAATTTGTATTCCATCAATTCCTGGAGCCTTGTTCTTTGCAAATGCCTTCTGTGCACTTTGTTCTTCTTCCTTCAGTATCTTTGTCTCTTGATCATGGTTTGAAATGGTTTGAACATCAACCATTTCTTTTTGGTATGTTGTTGTTGTCAGGTGCCATCGAGTCGGAACCGACTCATAGC
>NW_006408558.1:19908865-19928334 GCF_000296735.1 Chrysochloris asiatica
TAACCACTATGCTACCAGAGCCTTAAAAGTGCATAATGCTCAAGGCTGACATGTCTTACTCATTAAGGTCAACTTCAAAGGTTGTTTTTGCTTTAAGGTTTAAAGATGATCTCAGGGAAATAGTTTTAGGGGTTCATCTGAACATTTCTGTTTTCAGAAATCTAAAGTTCATGAAAATTTTAAATTGCCCTCTGCATTGTCCCCTTTTTGATCTACAGAGTGGTTTGCCCAAATGTTCAGTAATAGTAGCCAATCACCATCCTGTTCTTTTGATCTTATGGAAGAAGAGGCAGTTAGTTGTTCCTTGAGGCAATTAGCCACACATTTTAATTCCTCCTCCTATTCTTGACTCTCTTTCTTCATTTATTGTTCCAGGTGAATAGAGACTATAATTGTGCCTTGGATGGCCACTTGCAAACTTTTAAGAATCCAAGTATTATGCAAAAAAGTAAGAAATAGAACAGAAAGACTAAATACATTATTAGGCCAATTAACTGGACGGTCCCATGAAATCATGACTGTAAACAACTTCCTAACCAAGGAACCAAATCCCATGAGGTGTTTAAAGGCACATACTTAGCCTTAGCAGTGACTCTTTGTTTCGTCATTATTATAAATAACATCTATTACCTAACTTGCCAATTCAACTTTTTACAGGTGTACAACTTATTGACAGCGGTTACAATAATCAACCGTGCAAACTTACCCTTAATCATTGAGATTTTTTGTTATCACTGTTAACTACCCACCTCACCTCTTCCCTCCTGCCCCTGGTAACCATTAATAGCCACTTGTCTTTGGTCTCTATAAATTTGTCTTTTTGTATAAGTGAGTTCATATAATATTTGCTTTTTTGTGATGGGCTTATTATTTCACTTAGCAGAATGTCTCCAAGTTCCATCCATGCTGTAGGATGTATCAAACTTTCACTTTTCTTATAGTGAATGGTATTCCAATGTATGTTTAGCCATTCCTCTGTTGATGGGCATTTAGATTGTTTCTACTTTCTGGCAATTGTGACTAGTACTGTAATGAACAGGGGTGTGCAAGTCTCTTTTTGAGTCTCTGCATTCAAGTCTTTTGGTCTATAACTAGGAGTGGAATTGTTGGGTCATATGGCTGTTCTAGTGTGGTGCTGTGGGTAAAAGTACTGGACTGCAAGGTCGATTTGAACCGCAAGGTTGGTGGATCAAACTCACCAGCTGCTTCTTGGAAACCCTATGCAGGGTCACTATGAGTCAGAATTGACTTAACAGCACTTAACAAAACAACAACACCAATGGAGGTTCTATTTTCAGTTTGGGGAGGAACCAACACACTGTTTTCCACAATGGTTGTACCATTTGTTCCCACCAGCAGTGGATAAGGACTCCAATTTCCTTACATCTCTGCCAACATTTGTTATTTTCTGTTTTTCTGGGTTTTTAAATCATACTTGTCCTAGTGGGAGTGTAATGGCATCTCATGGTGGATGTGATTTGCATTTTTCTGATGAGTAATTGTGCTAAGCATCTTTTCATGTGTCTGGTGACCAATTAAATGTTCTCTTTGGTGAACTGTATGCTCAAGTCCTTGTCCATTTTATGACTAAGTTATTTGTCTTTTTGTTGTTAAGTTGTCAAAGTTTTATATGTATTTTAGTTATTAGATTTTTATTGAATATATAATTTCTGAAAATATTCATTTTCCCAATTTGTAGCTTGCCTTTTAACTTTTTTGGTAAAATCTTTTTTAACTTTTTTTGTGATTTCAGTGAAGGTGTACAGAGCATATCATCAGTTTTACATTCAGCAAATCATATACTTTGCTTCATTACATGGTTGCAATCCCCTCCGCGTACCAATAATTAGCAGCATTTACCTCCATTCACGTTATCTATTGCAGTCCTTCCTGTCTCTCACTACCTTCATCTTCCTTCTGCCAACCTCCTCCTTGTTGTATATTGCCAGCCCTGCCACCTATGTTATTATGTGTCTACCCTCTGTTGTTGTTGTTGTTGTTGTTGTTGTTGTTATGTGCCGTGGAGTCGGTTCCGACTCATAGCTGTATATTTTCATGGGAGCAGAAAACCTCATCTCTCTCTCACAGAACAGCTGATAGTTTCAAACAGCTGATCATGAGATTAGCAGCCCAATTTGTAACCACTACAGTACCAGTCTACCCTCTAGTTCATGAATAATTCTACCACTACCACCCCCTTAATGATCATTGATGGTTTCCTTTATTAAGAAAACCTGTCCTTAACTTTTTACAACATAGATCTCATACAATACTTATCCTTTTGTTCTTGACTAATTTCACTCAGCAAAATGTCCTCCAGGCTCTTCCATGTTGTGAGGTGTTTTGCAGACTCATTGTTATTCTTCAACGTTGCATAATATTCCACTGCACGTATGTACTAAAGTTTGACCATTATTCTCTGTCTCTTCTTGATATGTCTCTTGTAGACAGAATATTGAAGGATCCTGTTTTCTTATCCAGTCAGCCTTCTCTGTCTCTTGACTGGTGCATTTAATCCATTTACATTTAGTGTAATTATCAGTAAGTATGTTTTTTTTTCTGTGTGTTTTTTTTGTGGTGCTGCTGGTTTCTTTGTTCCACATAATTTTCTTTTCTGAGTTCATTTTGTTTGTGGGTTTTCTTGTCATTTTTATCTCTGTTGTGTTAATGTTTACTAAATCTTTCTGAATTTCCTCTTTTTAATTTTGAAGTGCAAGCATGCTAATTTTCTTTGAGGTTACCCTGTAATGTATTAATTTTTTCCCTGTTTAAAACAGCCTGTTTTGTCTTGAAGCTTACGTGACATCCTTACCATTTAGAAGTTCTGTGTCTACATTTTTCCCTCATTTTGCTCTGTAGGTGACTTCATTATACATTGATATCTCTGGCTCTCTATTTTCAGTCTTGTAGGTTTGTTTTACCCTAAATACTTATATATCTGGATTGAGTTCTGGATAGTGTTGTCATGTATGATCATTTCAGATGGTTGTCTGCCATTGTTGGTTCTCAATCCAAAGAACACCTTTTAGTATATTTTGTAAAGTTGGCCTTGTCATTACAAATTCCTTTAATTTCTATTTATCAGGAAATGTCTTAATTTCGCCATAAAATTTGAGGGACAACTTTGCTGGGTATATGATTCTTGGTTGGCAATTTTTTTTTTTTTTTTCAATTTTATATATGTCATCCTTCTTCTTGCCTGTATGGTTTCTGCTTAGTTTTATTGGTTCTCCTTTGTGGGTAACTTTTCATTTTCTTCTGAGGATTCTTTCCTTCTCTTTCATTTTGGAAAGTTTGATTATGATATGCCTTGGTGATTTTCTTTTGGGATGTATCCTGTTTGGGGTTCATTCAGCTTCTTGTATGCTTATCTTCTTGCCTTTCATGTGTTAGGGAAGTTTTCTTCCAACAAATCTTCGACAATTTTCTCTGTGCTTGTTTCTTCGTGTTCTGGAAGTCTGATCATCTGTAAGTTGTTCCTCCTCATGGTGTCCCACAGAACTCTTAGGCTTTCTTTGGATTTTTTTCAGTCTTTTTTCTGATTGTTCATCTAGCATACTAGTATTGAAAGATTTCTCTTCAAGCTTACTAATTCGGGTTTCCTTTGCTTTGAATCTTCTCCTTTGCCCTTTCAATGTAGTGTCCATTTCTGAAATTTTAGTATTAGTCTTCTAGGCTTGTAATTGCAGGTTTTGTATTGTTTCAAAATTTTTATCTATTTTTTTTTTCTTGTAACATTTTCCTGAATTCTTCTGAAAATTTTTTCTTGTATTCTCCTTGCTTACATCCATCTTTCTGTCAACTTGAATGTATCAAAATATCATTCTTTTGAATTATTTTTCAGTTAGTTTCATTACCATTTTTTGCTCAGGAATATTTTCTGTCTCTGCATCTTGTTCATTTCTTTGATCCATCCTCTCGTATGAGCTATAATTGTCTGTTGTGTTCTGGGCATTGTGGGTTTGTCATATTTGTAAAACGAAACAATGCAGTTGTTGGACAGAGGGGAGAATGCTCTGGTGGGCTGCAATTCCACGGGCTCACAAGGTGGCTGGGAAGGGATGTGACAGCAGAGTTCCTGGCCCTAGAGGGAGTTCCAATTGGCCTCGGTATAATCTGTATTCAGGGCACTCAGTCTGGATATAGATCTTGGGGGCCCTTGCATGAGCTGGTTTCAGTGTCTGTTAGGACCACAGGGAAGCTGGGAGCAGGGTGACTGGTTAAATGCTGGTCTGGCGGCTCTGCAGGTTTTGTAGACCTGGAGCCAAGCCCACCTGAATCCAGGCACCAAATCAGCACACCAAAGTGGCACAGTCGGACCCAGCTCACACTGGCACGACTCCCAACTAGGTGGCTCTGAACTCTTAGAGAACAGGATTTGTGTTGGGGGTGGATGAGGGTGGTAGCTGGCCATACTTCTGGTCACCAGGAAAGCAAGGAGGAAAAGAAAAAATCACCTCTTTCCAGTTGCCTGTGTAAGTCTATTCTGGCAGGCCTCCTTCTGTTAGCTCACAAGATGGTCAAGCTGCATCTGGCCAGCCAATCAACATTCAGTCTCTCTCTCTCTCACTGTCTCTGTTGGGCTTCTCCTCCCAGCAAACATTCCAGCCACTTCTCTAACCTTTCTTCTGAAGTTCAGGGTGCCAGACTTTTCATTTGTGTTAGTTTTCTTTGGTCTTGTGTCTTTGTTAGAGAGGGTCTGTGTAGTGTGTCTGCCGAGTCTGCCATCTTGCCAGAAGTCCTTACTCCTTTTTGATGACCGTCTACTTAGCAAACACGATGTCCTTTTCTAGGACCTGTTCTCTCCTGATAACATGTCCAAAGTACCCGAGACAGTCTTTCCATCCTTACTTTCAAGAAGCATTGTACCTGGACTTTTCCCAAGAAGGATTTGGAAGTTTATTCTTCTGCCAGTCCATGGGATAGTCAATATTCTTTGCCAACAACATAATTCAAAGCCATCAGTTCTTCTCCAGTCTTCATTATTTATTGTCCAGTTTTCATATACATGCTGTGGTTGATGTTAAGTGCTGTCATATTGGCTTTGACTCATAGCGACCCCGAATAGGGTTTCCAAGGAGTGGTTGATGGGTTTGAACCACTAACCTTGTGGTTAGCAGTCCAGGGTTTATCCTACAATACCACACCAGAATTCCATGCACGAGGTCATTGAAAATACCATGGTTTGAGTCAGGCACACTCAGTCCTCTAAATGACATCTTTGCTTTTTAACACTTTAAAGAGGTCTTTTGCAGCAGATTTGCCGAATGCACTACACTGTGATTTCCTGACTGTTGCCTCCATGGACGTTGATTGTGAATCCAAGTAGAATGAAATCCTTGGCAACTTCAACCTTTTCTCCATCAATGGATCATGACAATGCCTGTATTAAAAAATAAACTGTGTTAAGCTGACTGTCACCTGTTTTTCCTACTTCTTCATTCTGCCTTCCCTGAGCCTCAAGGTCTTTTGTGACAAACAACACAATCAGTTTTGAATACCTTCCACGTGACAATAAATGTTAACTTTATCTTCTCATCAACATTTTGAAGTGAGTATCAGGAGCTCCAGTCTACAGATGGGAAAACTGAGGCTTACGCAGGCCAGACTTCGAGGTCCATACTCTTTTTGCTCCAATGCAGTTCCTGTCATTGGCTCTGGTGCCTCGGTGTCTTTGCTTATGCATGTATGAACGTGATGTGAGCATCCCTCAGGCTAGGCTCAGAATCACATCTAATCACCCTTGTGTCCTGGCACCACCAGAAACCAGACTCTTTTCTCTTGCACCAAGGTATCAGTGTCACACCTCATGTTTAGAGTTGTAAGTTGTAGAAGAGAATTCAATCTTGTATCTGTTAGCTGAGAGTGAAGTGTAGTTTTACCCAGTTTCACCTTGCGAGTCAATTCTGACTCCTGGTGAGCTCGTGTGTGTTGGAATCGAACTATGCTCCATAGAGCTTTTAAATTGTGTTTTCCATGAAAGTTTACACAGAAAATTAGGTTCCCTGCATAGGGTGTTCTTTTTCTTTTTTTTTTTTCCCTCTGCATTTTTGTGATTGCAGTCTGGTATGGCACTGTAGGATAAGCAGTAGACTGCAGGGTCAGGTTTAACCACAAGGTTGGCAGTTCAAATCCACCAGGCACTCCCCAGAAACTCTATACAGTGTTGTTATGAGTTGGAACCTACTTGCAGTACTTAACAGTAACACCAATAATTTATTGGATGGGCTGGAGATAAATTAGAATGTCATTTAGTTCCAGAATTTGCTGGTTATCTGCAAATCAACTCATTTCAGGAGTAGAAGAATTCTTGGTCATTTCTGAATATTAAAATTTACACAGGTTTCTCTTTTGAATATATTCTACAAGAAAGAAGCAGTTGTATAAAATCTCTTCTTTTCCACACAAGACACAATCATTGTTTTAGCCAACTCTCAGTGGAGGGACAACTAGTACAATATCATCTCGCTAACAAAGAGCGTTGGAATATTCCATTTTGTTGATTTATGTTGTTGTTGTTTGGTGCCATTGAGTCTATACTGACTCATAATGACCCCATGCACAGCAGAATGAAACACTGCCTGGTCCTGGGCCAACCTCACTTCTGTTGTCACGCTTGAGTCCATCAATGCTGCCACCTGGCCTATCCATCTTGTTGGGGGTCTTCCTCTTTTTCTCTGACCCTCCACCTGTCCAAACATGATATCCTTCTCCAGTGACTATTCCCTCCTGACAATATGTTCAAAGTATGAGAGACGAAGTTTGGCCATCCTGGCCTCCAAAGAGCACTCTGGCTGCACTTCTTCCAAAACAGATCTGTTGGTTCTTTTGACAGCCCATGGCACTTTCAATATTCTCCTCCAACACCATAACTCAAAAGCATCAATTCTTATACAGTCTTCCTTATTCACTGCCCAGCTTTTGCATGCCTATGAAGTTATTGAAAATACCATGGCTTGGGTCAGGTGCACCTTAGTCCTCAAGCTGACAGCTTTGCACTTCAACACTGTATAAAGATCTTGTGCAGCAGATTTGCCTAATGCAATACGTCATTTGATTTCTTGACTGCTGCTTCCGTGAATGTTGGCCTATCTATATACTGAGCAAATAATCTGAGAAACTGGGTTATATGAAGAAAAATGTGGCATCAGGATTGGAGAAAGACTCATTAACAACCTGCGATTTGCAGATGATACAACCTTGCTTGCTGAAAGTGAAAAGGACTTAAAACATTTACTGATGAAGCTCAAAAAACACAGCCTTCAGTATGGATTACATCTCAATGTAAAGAAAACAAAAATCCTCACCACTGGACCAATAAACAACATTCTTATCAACAGAGAAAAGATTGAAGTTGTCAAGGACTTTGTTCTTCTTGGATCAATTGGTTGACTTATATGTCTCTTCAAATGTTTCTTCATCGATTTCTATAGACACAGTTTCTTCTACACCTCTCTCTATCATATTTAAACATGAATCATAAGCATGTAATCTTCCTCAAAGTTCCTAGTCATTTCTCACTTTCACATAAATGCGCTCATCTAGGCTGAGCCCCATGAGGTCCTTTGGCTCCTCTGCAGTGTTGGTAGTTTGTTGACATAACAGAAGAGCCTTATTGCTTCTTTGGAAAAGCCCTTTCATGTTATAGTCATAAATGTCACCTTTTCAAAGAGGTCTCCTCTAAATCATCCAGTTCATTCACTCAATGAACATTTGTCGAGCCCTGGTCCACGTGGTCCACCATATGGCAAACCCTGTGCCTCCAAAAGGTTTCCAGTGACTGATTTTTCAGACACAGATCACCTGGCCTGTCTGGTAGGTTTGGCCCACAACCTTGTGGCTAGAAGTCAAACACTTAACTATTTGTGCCCCCAAGGACTTGCTTACAAATTTATCTGTCTTTCTCCCAGACTATAATGTCTGAGAGAGCAGGGATGGTGTCTGTCTTGTGTTCCCGTACCTGGAGTCACACCTGGCACATTGCAGATACTCAGTAAAGCTGATGGGTTGAATCATCGGAGCAGCAACAAATCCCCTCTCCTAGTGCTCCCCCACACTCTGATATTGCAGAATGTTGCTGGGGGGCCTCTGTGTACCTTGTGCTTAGTTGGATAGTTTTACACTTGAGTCCTCTAACAGATCCTGACCAGAATGACATCCAACCAATGTGGGAGTAGTCACAGTTGAGCACTTGGTCTATTCCTGCTTCAGCTCAGGAATCGGGCAAAATGTTCCTAAAGGCTTCTGGGACCAAGGTCTCCCCCAGGATGAGATCACAGCTTGCAGAGTCCAGCCCAAGGTCAAGAGGAAACTTGAGACAAATGGGACGAGAACTGGGAACACAGCCACCAGCAACAGTTAGATATTGCAGCCAGAAGCCCCACGCATGTAGGGGAGGGGCGAGGCAGGCCACTCAATGCTGCAACAACAAAATACCACCACATCAGTGGTTTAAAGCAGTGTAACTATTACCTTTACAATTCTGGGGTCAGAAGTCCGGGATGACTAACTCTCTCTGTGCTAAAATCAAGGTGTCCTCAGGGATGCATCCCTTCTGGAGACTCCAGAAGGGAATCTAGAGATGTTTGCCTTGTGTAGCTTATACAAGGGGGATTCAGAAAGTTGCTGGAAAATATCCATTAGCTTTCAATTCCATTTTTCCACAGACCTTTTAAAGTCCTCTCATAGAGGCTGCCTGCATTCTTTGGCTCCTGGTCTAGCCTCCAACCTCAAAGCGAGCACCAAATTTCTCTGACTCACAGACTCTTCTCTGTCTTTTTTTAAATTGTGAACTGAGTGATAATTTACATGGGAAAACATCAGCTTTACACTATTGTTTCATTGCAATGATTACAATCTCCTCTGTGCATTATCATTCAACAGTATTTGCTTCTGTTCCCTGTGTTTTTCCTTTTTCTTGTGGGGGTGTGTGGGTGGGGAGATGTACATAAAAACACTCAGGCATATATAATAATTTAAATTACCCCCCCCATACTCCCTCCCCCCTGTGTTTGTTACAAAACTTCTACCTTTACAGTTCACAGACTCTCTTGCCCCCTCTTTCTTTCATAAGGAAGGACTTGGAGATTCCATTGGACCTAGTGATTAATCCAGGATAATCTCCCTATTTTAAGATCCTTAACCATCCCTACAAGGAGTCCTGGTAGCATAGAGGTTTCTTGTTGGGCTGCTAATCATAAGGTCAGCAGTTCAAAGCTACCAATCATTCCGCTGGAGAAAGATGAGGCTTTCTGCTCCCGTAAAGATTTACAGCCTTCATAACCCTATGCAGGGTTGCTATGAGTCAGAGCCCATTTGATGGCACACCACCACCACCAATCATACCTGCAAAGTCCCTTTGCCACGAAGGCAACATACTCATGCCAATGTGGATGGTGTGGTCCCCCAGTGGTGTCCAGACATTAGGACATAATTAGATCTGAGGACCTATTCTGCCTACCATAGATACCTGGGGTCACTGGTGTCATGCCCCAGGTCTAAGATGGTAAGTTAAAGGTCCAGAACAGCTTGCCCAGTGCCCAATTCCTTGGACTGGCTGAGCCTTTCCTTTTTCCTCCCCCACAACCAACCACTCCAACACTCTACCCCAACCCACCAGTCAGGGACACTGACGGCCCAGCCAGAAGGTAGGGGTGTCAACTTCAGTAGAGCCTTTGGTTAGGGGGTCTGAAGGAAGAAGGATCCATTGGCTGGGGGTTCTCAGGACCCTTCAGGGAGCTCCAATCTGCACGCTGTGGTAGTATTCGTGAATTGAAAGGGCAGGTCCAAGGTGCCTGGCAGGAAGTGGAACTTACCCTGCAGGAAGGAGATATCAATGACCATGTCCCCACCATCACCGCTGCTGATGTGGATGGTGTGGCGGAAGTCCCCCAGCAGTGGGCTGATCATATCTGAGGACAGCAGGTTCCTCAGCTTCTCTTTCTTGCCCTTACAGCTGCTGCACTTCAGGTAGATGGGCACCTTGGTGGACAGTGTGACTCATACCTGGGCCTGTAGCTTCACGTTGTCCCCTTCCTACCTTCTACCAGAACATTCACTTAGACCTCAGACAGCGATTTCAGACCCCAGAACTTGCCAAAAGGGCTAAGGGCTGCCGTTGTCTGGTGCAGCCCACCATGCCTGGTCAGGCTATCTGAGGCCCTTTAAGGGGCTGGGTCCAGCTCTGTCCAGGTCTCCTTCTCCCCACCCTGCCTCTGACTTGCTGCAGCCCAGCTATCCCCAGAACAGCTAAACCATCCGGTGAATTAGGTTTGGGCTGCGTGGACTGGAAGACCCTCCAGGGTTTGGTGTTCTAACTGGGTGTCTATGAATTGGGGGTGCCCACAGCCCACCACTGAGGAGACAAATCCCGTCTCCCAAGGTCAACTTTGGACCCCACAACCCCCTGCTTCCAGCTATTCCTATGGGATGTGGGTCTTTAAAGGAGCCCCAGTAACACTGTAGGATGAGTACAGGACTGTTAACAAGAAGGTCAACAGTTCAAACCCACCAGCAGCTCTGTGGGAGAAAGATGAGGCTTTCTGCTCCCTTAAAGATTTACAACCTCAGGATTGCTAAGTTTGAATCCACTGAAGTACAGTGGGTGGTGGGTGGTTGGGTCTTCAAGGAACAGCCTATCTCAAAATGGGCAGATTCCTAGGGATATACTGGGGTCAGGCTGCACCCAGACAGCCCTGTTCCAAGTACAGATGGCATCAACATGGTGGCTGGTAAAATGGGCTGGGGTCCTCTGACTTCTGGGGAGCTGGGCTGTGGGCCTGGGAGTGCTTCCCCCCAGGGAGAGTGCTGACCTTGGTCTTCTCTACTCCTCCTGGTCCCACTCTTGTTCCCCCAGAGCCACTCCCTGCCCTGCCTGGCCCCTCCCCTGGAGGTGGAACTCAAGGGGTGCTGGTGGGTTGATCCCCAGAGTCCTACAATTAGGGCTCAGTGAGGTACATCCTGGGAAAGGGTGACAATCTAGTGTTCTGAGGCCCTAGGCTGACCTCTTAAGGGGCTGGAGGAGAGTGGGTCAGGTGGACACCTGGAGAGGAGCCCAGGTGCCTCATGGGAGCCATGGTGTCCCTTGTTCAGTGGAGAGGAGCTAGAAGGAAGCAGAGATGCCACGGGGACTCGAACCCCGGCCCAGCACTGCCAGGCGTGCCACCACCAGCACCTTTTGCTTTTTCCTGCTCATTTTCACACAGACTCAAAGGTGAAAAGCAAAACCCGAATGCAGCCATGAGCTGCATTCAGTAAAAGAAACACCTGCGGCGGCTCCGCGCCTCCCTCCCTCCCAGGCTTTCAAAGGAAAGCGGGGGGACACCTGTCCCCCCACTTCATGGCCACCATCCCCTGAGTGCTGGATGTCAGGTCCATTGCAGGAGCACAAATCAGAGGGTGGGCTGAGTTACTGTCCTGCTGGTTCGGGAACAGTCCTAGGTAATGAGGCTACATATGTGAATAAAAATTTCCAGAAAGATGCTAAGAAACTTGAGAGGCTGCCTCTGGGTAGTGAGGCTGAGATGGGTGAGGGGAGAGGAAAATAACTTTCACTTTGTAACCATTTGTACCCATTTACATTTTGAACTCTATACAGATTACTTTTACAATGAAGGTAAAACTCCCCAGGCTTTCATTGGACCAGGAACTCTAAGAACTAGGTTTGGAGCTCCCTGTCCTAGTTCAATGCTGATGGTTCTCCAGACTTGCTTGCCCAGCCTCTCGGGGTGACACACCGATGCCTTGCCTTCTGTCCTCTGCTCTTGGCCACCGTCTCTACGGACTCCTTCCTGGGAACTGCCATTATTTGAAAGTAAAGTTGGAAGCACAGAGCCCCCACAGCCTTTCTCCTGGTCTGAATCAGAAGGAATATGGGTCCAAGACAGTAGGGCCCAGAGGCAGGAAGTGCACTGAGCCCATTTAGGACTCTCAGACAGTACCTGCCCCCAGGCCCATTCCTGCTCCTCACGTCTTCTGGGCTGAGTCCAGTCCAGACCAGTCGTGAGGGGAGGGGGGCTGAACCATCTCAGTCACAGCCATGCCCTACTGTTGAAATCAAGACTCAGAGAGGGCCATGCTGCTCAGGTGGTTCAGTGGCCACCCAGGCCGAGAACTGGGTCCTCTCTACTCAGCCTGAAGAATCCAAGCAGAGACCGTCCCACTTCTCACACAGGTAAACAACACGCACACATGCAAAGACACCCACAGACCCGTGCCACACACATGCACATCCCTGGACACATGTGCGCACACACACACACACACACATACACACATCCATTGCCTGGGGACACCCAGGGGCCTCACAGCCAGCCTGAGGTCCAGTTTCAGCCCCCTCCCAGGGAAGGATGGCCTGCTGCCCACTGCCCTGGCCTCCACCCCCACCCCTCTCCCTTACACTTGTCCCCTCACAGCCCCCCTTCAACTGGCCCCCATGGAGGGCAGGCAGGCACTTACTTACGCAGTAGCAGAGGGGAAGCATGTACAGCCATCTAAGTCCCACCCTGAGGATGAAGTAACAAAGCTGTGGCCAGAAAAGGCTTGGAAGTGGGGGTGTCAAAGCTTACTCTGTAAGATGAGCAAAGAACCAAGTCAGCCACAGGCCTTGCAGGTTTGTAGGTGTGTACCACATGGGAAACCCCAGGGAACAAGCCACTGACTAAAAACATGACCATCCAAACAGCTTCAAGGAACCTTGACACACTCCCAATCAAGTAGCAAAAGGAACCAGTGTGCTGGCAGGGCCATGGGGAGTGACAGGATGAATAATGGGTCCCTGGAACCGCCTGGAGGACCCAGGGAAGCAACAAGGAGATCCAGCCCAGCGCACTTGCCTTTAGTGTGGGATAATGCAAACCCCAAGCATCCTTGAGGTACAATGAGGTATTTGCTCACAATGACCTTGACAGCATGATTTCTCATTGCAAAATGTCAACAGAATGTTTATTGTTGCCAATCAATGTAGCCAAGGCAGCGGGGACAGGCTCACACCCTGGAGTGTCCCCGGGACCTCACCCAAAACAGGTGGATTCTTGCAGCTGGGCAAATGTATCCACAATATAACCTGAAGTAAAAGAAAGCAAAACATCTGCCAATTACAACTGTATAGAAAAGAATTATGGTGCTGGAGAAGAATATTAAAAGTACCATGGACTGCCAGAACCAAGAAATCTGTGTTGGAATAAGTACAACCAAAATGCTCCTTTAGAAGCCAAGATGGCCAGACTTCATCTCATACTTCAGACATGTTCTCAGGAGGGACCCGTCCCTGGAGGACATTCTACTTGGTAAAGTGGAGGACCAGTAAGAAAGCAGAAGACCCCCCAAGGAGCAATTGTCAGCAGCAATGGGCACAAATGTAACAATTGTGAGGTTGGCTCCGGACTGGGCAGTGTTTCTTTCTGTTGTGCACAGGGTCGCTATGAGTTGGAACTCACTGCCATCAGCACCTAACAACAACAAAACCAATAAAAAGGCAAATGTCTATCAGTAGACAGTGGGAAAGAGATGTACCTAGAGTTTTAAAATTCAACATCTACAGGGGGGACCTGAGTGAAGTGGTAAGGTAGGGGCTGGCAGCTCAGGTGACAACCACGGTATGCAACTGCTCATGGTGATGAGTGGGTTCTGGCTCCACGAGCTTCATCCTGCCCTTAGATGTGATCCTCATCAGGTTGGTGACTTGTTCTGCTTACTGCTGCCTCTTTTGGCTGATTGCAATTCTGGCCCAACTCAGCCCTCTCTTTGGACCACACTTGAAAAATGAAAGCATCTGGTAGGTATCTCAAGTGTCACTGGCCCTGAAGAAATGCTTTGCAGTGCTATCCTGAGGTCTTGAAAAGATTTCCTCCCAATACAGCATCACCTCCAAGCCCAGACCACCGTCCTTGACTGACCTATATACTGGGCACCAGCTGCCTCCCACGTGCACATCACATTTGACTGTCTGATTCTAGAATGCAGTGCTTTTCCTGGTACCATTTTTATGCTTGGATGACTTTGCGTCTACTTACCCTAAACTGAGCCGACCACACAAAGTGGTTATGCACGCTTCTGAAATAGAAAGGTGCTTTCTTTTGAGAAACACTTTACCCTCTCCTTGGCGCCTGTGGATTGCAGATGGACTCAGCCTGTTTATGACATGACAGTCAGCTCAGAAATGGTTCCACGGCAGAAATGACTTCAGTGGGGCAGTCAATAGGAGACCATGTTCAAAGGGAAGATCGTTTCCAACGTGACAGAATTACATCAAGCTATATTTCTACAACGGATTGCTTAGTCCTCCCATCTTTTGGAATCAAATTTTTTTCTGTCATCTATGAGGAAACAATTAAAACAAACAAACAAACAAAAAACATTTAAGTAGCCTCCTGAGAGGATTTTTGGTCAGAAATGAGAGGACCAGGTGGGGTTCAGGTGCTGTCTACACCTTTGCCATCAGACCAGGTCAGGTAGCGAGCACCCCACAGAGGGGAGGGTCAGTCCACCCTGTCCCAACTCCTCCTAAGGAACCAATTGTTGTTGTTGTTAAGTCTCCTTGAATTGGTTCCGACTCACAGTGACTCTATACAGGGTTTCCGAGGAGCTGTGGGTTTGAATCACCGACATTGTGGTTAGTAGTCTAGTGCTTACTCTACAGCATCACACCAGAATGAGCCAATAGTGCCCCTTGAGCCCAGGAATCAAAACTCACCACCACTTCCGGGTTTAATCCTTGGGAAAAAGCAGGAAGAGGTGGTGTGAATGTAGTTTGCGCTTCTCATTACACAAGATCTAGTGCAGTGATTTGACCAAAAATCATCAGGAGGGCTAGACCTTCTCCACGCCCATGTCATAGTTACAATCATGAGCAGACCTTGAGCAATTAAGAAAGGGAGCCAGACAGTCCAAGAAGCAGAATGTGTACAGGCCACCTCCTTAGGTCGCTATAAGTTACAAGCAATTTGATGGCACTTAACAACCGCCACTACCTCCTCCACTAAACTATTACACCAGAAATGGATTATAATAGTTTTTTTTAAATAAAAACGTTCAAACACTTGTTACACATTAGGACTGACACCACAGAGCAGAAAGAAAATATACACTTTTTTCAAATACAGATAAATCCCTTTGGTTGTCCTGGGACTTACATCCCCGGTTCTGGGGGGCCCACCAGGCCCAAGTCTTATCCTGCCCCTCCAGCCCCACCTTCCTATGACTGCTCCTCACAGCTCACAAGTTTTGCTCATGTTCTTCCCTCCCACCAGTCATGCTTCATGCTTGCTGCCCCGGGCAGGTGGTCCTGCCCTTAAGCTAGAGCTCCAAGACCCCTGTGGGTTAGGGCTCTGCTCCTCTGTGGCTGTACCTCATTATCTGGGAGTCACCAGTACACATGAGGAGGGGAGCATCATGAAGACAGCCCACTGGCTGTGTCCCTGAGCCCATGGCGACCAGTTCAGTGTCTGATGATGAAGCCTGTTGCTCAAGTGAGGAGGCCATTAGACAATGTGGACGCTGGAATGAGGCAACAATATCAGTTTCTACTGACTGAACCCTTCCTGGGGTTTCCATGGCAGCCTTGTCAGAAACACTTCCCATCCCTCCACCCACAGTCACATGGAAACCACCTCCTGCCACCACCTGTCTACTCTGCATCTCCTCCCTCCTCCACTGTTACAAGTAAATGAATTAGGTGTGCAATGAAAGCCACTAGAAAACAAACAAAATAAAATCCAAGGAAAGCAGGGGGGAAATTTTCATAAAGATAAAAGTAGATATTACAAAACAGTAGCAGACTGTTACTAAGCTAAAACAATTTCTTTGAAAAGGCCAACAAAATAGCTTCCTTGAAAGTCTAATGAAGAAAGAGGAAATTACTAGGAATGAAGAATGTTCACAACCAAATTGCACACACAGAGGAGACTAATAAAAAGTATTAAAAGATGTTCTACACTACTATATATGTAAATCTAAATGAAAAAGATCAATACTTGGAAAACACAACTTTGAAAATTTTACTGAGGATCCAACAGAAATATGAAACAGATTGATAACCATGACAGAAATTGAAGAAGTTTTGAAAGAACCACTAAACTTCGAAAAACAAGTGGGAGCCCCTGCTGGTATTCTGCAAGTCTCTATGGTGTGTGTCTGTGAAGTACAGGGAATGGTGAGAAGTTGCCAGATGTATTTACTAGCATCAGAAGGGTACGAACCAACAATGCCCCTTTCACTCACACCTGCAACCTGACACCTCATTTCAGTTCCACAGCCAACAGTGAGGGAGCTAGGTTGGAATGCTATTTTTGTTCCCATTGTACCCCTGGGGGCACTGGTTTCAAGAATTTAAGAAATTTGGCCAAAGTCACATGCTAGTAAGTGGTGACGCAGGAAATGAAAATCAAGTTGTTCAGCTCTTAACCATGTTCCTGATGGATCCCAATTTCCTGATACCAAAACCCTGACATGCAAGAGGCACTCCTTCCTGACGTGACTCTGTGCTGGTAAATAAAGCTCAGACCAGGGTAGGATTTGTTTTCAGAAGTCAAAGGAGGGTTTAATATTTGGCACTTCACTAAGATAATGGATCATTAGAAAATTAAAGAAGAAAACTCTGATACTCATCTCAAAAGATCCAGGAATGATACTTGAGTAAGTTCCATATCTGTAACTGATTTAAAACACGTTTCACACCCTTTTCTCCAGTACTGTCAGCTGACGTCACATGATGGGGAAGCCCAGAACAGCTTCAGTCATTCACATACACCTTGAGAACGATGTCATGGCTAGACAGCCAAACCTCCTATTTTCCCCTTAAAGCATTTGAATTTTTTAAAAAAGTGAATTATGCCAAGGGACACCATCAAATAAGTGAAAACCCCCACAGAACCAGAGAAAATAAATCTCAACTACTCAGCTGGAAAGGAGCTCTGGTAGCATGGTGGTTACGAGTCGGGATGCTAACCTCAAGGTCAGCAGTTCAAAACTACCAGCCATTCTGCAGGAGAAAGATGAGGTTTTCTGCTCCCATAAAGATTTACAGCCTCGGAAGCTCGATGCAGGGCTGCTATGAGTTGGAACCAACTCCACAACACTGCACAGCACACCATCACCACCACCACTCAACTGGAACCAATGAGATGGCACTTAACAGCAACCCCCATAATACAGAAAAACTCCTATAACTAATAATAGAAAGAGAAATAACCCAATTTTTAAAAATGGGCAAAGGATCTGAATAGCCATCTCTGCAAACAAGAAATACAAATAAACATATGAATCATTTGTGGTTGTTATGTTGCTAAGTGCAGTAGAGTTTGTCATTCTCACTTCCACTGAGTCGGTTCCAACTCACAATGACCCTATGTAGGGATTCTGAGGCTGTAAATCTTTACAGAAGCAGAAATTCTCCTCTTTCTCCTGAGGATTAGTAGATTCAAACTGCCAACTTTGTGGTTAGCAGCCCAATGTGTAACCCAGTACATCACCAGGGACCCTAGAGTTAGTCATTGTTGTCGGTTCTGACTCCTAGTGACTCTGTACAGGGTTTCCAAGTAGTGGCTTGTGAGCTTCAACCACTAACCTTGTGGTTCAAACCGACCTTGCAGTCCAGCATGTTACCTGCAGCGCCACACCAGGGCATTGTTGTTGTTAAGTGCCATCGAGTCGGTTCCAACCCATAGTGACCCTGTTTAGGGTTTCCAAGGAGCGGCTGGTGAGCTTGAACTGCCGACACTGGCAGTTCAAACAGCTTTACAGTCCAGCGCATTAAGCCACGGCGCCACACCAGGACAATTCAAATCAAAACTACATACAATATGATACCATGTCATACCTACTAGGTTCGCTACAATCATAAAGTTAAACATAATGTTACCATATGGTCCAGAAATTCCACTCGTAGGCACATCCCTGAGAGAACTGAAAGCATGCTCATGTGAAACCTTGTGTACAAATGGTACACAGTAGCAGTAGCCACAAAAGCCAAAAGGGGGAAACAACCCAAATGCCCATCAACAAATGAATGGATACACAGAACGTGGTGTATCCATACAACAGATTATTTTTTATTCAGGCATAAGCATGAAATATTCTTCAGCCACCCCTCATTCTATAGAAAGGAATGAAGTACTGGTACTTGATACTTGAACAAGTATTCTGTACTGAATCTTAAACACATTATGGTGAATGAAACAAGCCAACACAAAAGCCCACAGATTACATGATTCCATGTATCTGAAATGTCCAAGATACACAAATCCACAGAGACAGAAAGATTCCTGGTTGCCAGGGACTGAAGACGGAGAATTAGGTCTAACTGCTAATGAAATAGAGTTTCTTTTCTGGGTGAGATGAAATATTCTGGAATTAGTGGTGATGATTGTACAACATAGTAACTACACTAAACCCAGTGAAATCTACTTTAAAACTGTGAATTCTGTTACATGAATATATAGCAACATAAAAAGGAACAAAATAATTTAAAAAGGAAACTTTGTATTACTACAATAAATGGAAACAATATTTTTCAAATTCACATTAAAAAAAAAAAACATAAATATCTATCCTTGGCAGTGCAATGTAGGCTGGGTGGGTTTTGCAAGCAGCCCCCAGGGCCCAGTCTTCACCCCTCCTCTTCCTTTCCCTGTGGGCCTGCTCACTACTCTTCAGCAATATTCTTGTCACTGCAGCCAACACAAGAAAGGAAGAGACCACTGAAAACAGCAAGAAGATGATCCATTACATGAATATCATCCTGGAGGGAAGTCGTTGTTTACCTGGAAAACCCAGGAGAACAGGAGCCGACAAATGCACGTCAAGACCTGCACATGTTCTTTCATTTACTTTCACCCACTTCTGAGGTGGATAACGTTTTTATCCCTTCTTACGAACGGGGACAAAGAAGTACAGAGATGGTCACACAGTGAATGAGAGGGGGGTCCAAGAAGAGATCCAGATAGTCTGACTCAAAACGTTGTACTTTAAGCCAAGATGCTGAATTACCTCCCAAATAGCTCTAACTGTAACATTCATTCAGCATACTTATTTACAAAACAAGCAATTTCTTCATTAACAGTCTTACCACATACTCCCATGATCAGAAATTTAAATAGAAAAACATACCCAATCACAATACAGTATAGAGACATTCAATAATAAACTTCAGAAATGGGTATAACTTGTACAGACAGAAATTCAGAACTCCTCAGGGACACAGACCTCAGGCTACCCAGAATGAACAGAGAGAGACCACTTGCTACATCAGAGGTCTTTGAAATTATAATAAATTTATAAATATAATGCAATCCTAATAGAATCCAAATTTTTATAGTTAAAAAAAAAAGATTGATAGGAATTTATACTATTATATATTAAAATAAACCAGATCTTATGAAGCTAAAATAATTAAGATAGCTGTTTGGCATAAGGACAACGAGATCAGTGAAAGAGGCTAGAAAGCCCAGAAAGCTCAGGGATATCAAAGTCCA
>NW_006408558.1:19928705-19978298 GCF_000296735.1 Chrysochloris asiatica
GGCATTTCAGATCAGCTGAGAAAGTAGAATTATTCAGTAAAGAGAGTTGGAACACTTAGCTAGCCATTTGGAAGTAACGAAATTTCTTAGGAGTCTTGGTGTGGCGCTATGGGTTAATGCGCTGGACTACAAGGTCAGTGGTTCAAGTTTACCAGCCAGTCCTTGGACACCTATATAGGGTCACTATGAATCGGAACTGACTCCGTGGCATTTAACAAATTAGATTTTTACGTCATACTGTCCAACAAAACGACTCCTTATATGGATTAGAGTTAAACCTAAGGAGGGTAGCAGGCACAACAGAACCAGAAGTAAATGGACCTAATCCCTGAGTATGAGACCATAATAATAAAGACTGACCAACTGGATTACAAAATGAAAAACCTTCAGCAATAGCCCAGGCATCAAATTAAATGGTAAACTACAAACTTGAAAAACTTTTTTTATGATTGTGGTATTTTGAATTTACTTGATAGGTTTTTCTAACCAACGTCTTAATTCCTACCAAGTGGTTGGGTTGGATCATGCAAATAAGGTGTACAGGACTCTAAGGCTGGTATTGGTTCATTTTGCTATCCCTATAGGTTTAAAAGGAGCCATCTCAGAACTAGGAATGGATGATCCCAGGACCATGAAGAAAGAAGAGCATGAGAACCCGACCTAGAAACGAAGCAGCAGCAGAGGCGATGGCAGAGGCAGCGGGATGGAGAGACAGAGCTTCCCTGACCAGGGACCAAGTAATATTGAGGGCCTACGGGCAGGAGACTGGCTTGCCCTTTGGGCATTTACAAACTGGTTAAAGAAGCTTTGTAACACTTGCCCCTGCAGGTCAGAGGCTGAGGGGCCACAAGACAAGAGTGAGGCGTGCCTGCAGACAAGAGGCGTCCTGAGTTGGTTCTGCTCCTCAATTGTACCCTGATCACTTCCCGAGTAAACCCTGTAATCCTGAGTATTGTTATATGAGTTCTGTGTGGCCATTGCAATGAACTGTGGAACCCAGATGGGAAGCAGAGAGTGCTGTGGGAAGCCTGGTTGGTGTCAGAATCGGGTAAAGAAGGTTGTAGGGTGGACGTACATATCTGACTACCACTTCATAGGAATCGGCCTTGGGCTGATTTTGAGTTTGAGTGTTTTTCCTCTTTGGGAAGCCAGCCAGAGGACGTTAAACATGGTCCCCACGTGTTTTTTTGCAACGAAATAAGGCTAAATGTGAATATTAAGAGTTCTCACACAGCAGGGCAAGGTAAGTGAATCAATGTTCACTGCTGCACTTTACACTGTCGTCAAAATGTGCAAACAGCCAAAATGTCCAAAACAAATGAGCGAAAAACAAAATACAGTCTATGCATGCACTGGATACTGTTCACCTACAAGGAGAAATGAAGTCCTGAGGGAGGCCACAACATCACTAACCTTGAAAACATCATGCTGAGCGAAAAAGTCAATTGCAAAACAATAAATACACCATGATCTCACTTCTACACAATAGGCAAATATCTAGAAACCGGAAGTTATTAGTGGTTACCAGGGGTGGCAGAAGGTGGGAGAAGGGGGACTTTTATTGCTTAGGAGTTGCTGCGTTTATGCTAATGGTAGTGGAATGAATAGCAAAATGGTAGCTGTGCCACATGAAAAATATAATCAATGCCATTGAATCAGAAACACAGAAATTGTTGAATAGGCATACGTTTGTTTTGAATATTTTCATCACAATTAAAAAAAGAAAAACAATTAAGTAAAGCACAAAACAGACACGCAAACTGGCTCATAAATATAAGAAATGTTCATTCTACTTCACAAAATCAAAAAGTTAAAATTAAAGCACAGAGATACCTTTTTTTTTTTTTTTTTTTGCATCAAAGCAGCAAATATAAAAAATAGATAGTAGTCGTGCTGGGCAAGGCTGGGGGAGCTGGGCCTCCTAGCCTGCTGGGAACAGGTGAGCTGGAGCCCAGCTGTACAGAGGGCAGCAGGTAGGCAGCAGGAGTTACAAGCCTTCAAACGCTTCACACCCCAGCGCCAGTCTTGTGACTGCTTAGGGGACGAATCAGATCTGTATACAACTAGAAAAGCACACCATTTGAAGAGTAAGTCAAAGAAGTCATAATCACAATACAGAAACATAGATTTTTGATTAAAATTTTTTTTGAAAGACTGTAAGACCAAAAAGGTCAACAGTGACTCTAAAACCAAGATAAGGAGGAAGGGAAACTAGAGTACCAGACACGGAACAACTAGACCACAATGAAAGAGAATGTTGACCTATTGTGAGATGTCAATGAACAATTCATATAGAAATTGTCAAACAGGAACCTAATTTACTGTGCATTCACTGAGAAAACACAATAAAATATTATTTATAAAAATAATAAAAGCCCCCCACTTTTCTTTTCCTGTAGTGATACAGGTATCTGTTGAAGCACACACAGGCCATCTCTGACCAGGAGGAGGCGCTGACCCCTAGCCAGAGTGGCAGGCTGGTAAGGGCAGTCCATGGGGAGATGCACAGGTCATACTTCAGAGCCCCTAGAAGGCCCACTGTGTGTCAGATGGGAAAGTGTGTTCCCCATGTGGCCAGAAAGCAACAGCACACGGTGGTAAGCACATTAAGGCAAAAACCATCAATAGGTTGCGGGAAAAGTCCAGCAGGACTGCGGCCCGGAGAAAACAGCGGGTTCAGGGGTTATAAATAGGGTGACGGAATCACGAGAATAGGATTCCACATACAGACATTCTGGGGACACAAGACTCTCCCCGAGAGGAGCCAGCCACCTAGGGGTAGAGTAGCAGGTGGACGAGCCCAGCTCTCCCAGCCTTGTGGGGCAGTCACTGTCTGTTTCATCCTTGCTGATCCAGCACTTCTCATTGGATATGACCTTGGGCCCAATTCATTCTCCGAGCTGCATTTGCATGAACATCCTGGCATTTTCAGCAGAACCCTGTACTTAGGGACATTTCACCCATAAGTTTCCCAAACTGGCCATTGTTGGTAACAATGGTAACAAGTAACCTCTGGTGGTGGGGGTTTCATGCCACCCAGTTAGTTCCAACTCATAGCAACCCTATTTGGGGTCTCCGACACTAAATCTTTACAGAAGAAAGAATCATTTTTCTCCTGCAGATCCATTAGTAGATTCGAACTGTTGCCCATGCAGTTAGCAGCCCAGCTCATAATCCACTATGCTACCAGGGATCCTTAAATAACCATTTGCTGTTAAGTGCCACAGAGTTAGTCACCACTCATAGTAATCCCGTATAGGGTCTCTGAGGCTCTAAATCTTTGCAAGAACAGAAAGCCTCATTTTTCTCCCGCAAAGCAGCTGATGGACTCAAACTGTGGACCTTGTGGATCACAGTCAAGTGTTTATTGTATGAAGCCACCGGGCTCCCAATTGACCATTAGAAACAGTAAATAAAAACACACAAAACCCTCAGCACCCTGTGGTGGTGCCATCATCTGAATAGGGTGAGGGCTGCCAGCAGGACTGGGACACCCAGACACTTGGGCACACAGACTGAGACCAGCATCACTGACCACAGCTTCCCATATAATACAGAACTAATGTAAAAAGACCCAAGCTAATAGGAAGACATGCTGTAGTCCTGCCTAGGAAGATAACAGCATGAAGACAAACTAAGAGAAAAGAAAACCAGCAAGAGTAGCTAGAAAACTTCGAGAAAAGTAGAATAACAAAGTAGAAGAAACTTACCGTATGGTAATGCACAGAGCTACACTATTGGAAAACATTTGGAACTAGGACATGAATAGGTACTTAATGGTAAACTGCTGGACGAATCAGTAAACGTACCACACAGGCCATCCCTAGGTTACTGATCACACCAAAATAAAGGTCCGATGGATCCAAGATTCAAACAAATACAGAGCTGGAACAAAATATGGAGTTTAACAACAAAAAATAATGTTGAGGCAGATTAGCCTTTCTGAACTACTCATAAAAATCTCAGTCATAAAAGAAAATATTGACAAATGAGCATATACTTGTTTAAAGCTCTAAACAGCAGAATTTTACCATAAAGTTTAAAGGTCTGTGATAAAACGAGGGAAATATTTGCAGCATAAATGACAAATGGCTCGTTTCCTTAATATATAAAGAGCGCTGAAATATCAATAAGTATATAAACAATAGAAAAATGAGCATAGGTTATGAACCGAAAATAGTTTTTAGAGACATAGACAAGCATATTGAGTTTCACTGATCACAACAAAAAAATACAAATTACAGTGAGATACTATTTTTCACTTCTTGGACTGAAAAAGAACCAAGCTCGAGAGCACAGTGCTGGTAAGTTGGAAGAAATCATAAATGAGAACCACCTCGGTAGTGTGCCAGCAGCAGCAGCATCCACTGTAATTAGAATCGCATGTACTGTGACCCAGAATGCCTCCTAAAGGAAATCTTTCCGCACAGATATCCTCGCCCAAATACACAAAGTCACATGTAGATAGTTTAGCCTTGTTTACAATGAAAGTGGCTGTTCCCAACCTAATGTTGTTGTTGTTAAGTGCCGTTGAGTCGGTTCCGACCCATAGCGACCCTGTACAGGGTTTCCGAGGGTGTAAATCCTTATGGGAGTAGAAAGCCTCATCTTTCTCCCGCGGAGCGGCTGGTAGTTTCGAACCGCTGACCTTAAGGTTCGCAGCCCGATTCGTAACCACTACGCTACCAGAGCTCCTTCATAGTTACCCAAAAAATACATGACAGCAGATTTTAACACTACGACACAGATGTGGAAAAGATCGAGGTAGGGGCAGATATACACAAACTGCTGTGACCTCGTATAAGTCCTGTTACCAGGAAACCCAAGGTGCAGGACAGAGAATGCGGTGTACCCACACCTCTATAGCTGTGTGGTGGTTATGTGTCGTGGAGTCGGTTCCAACGCATAGTGACCACGCATAGGGTTTCCGAGGCTGTAAATCTTAACGGGAGCAGAAAGCTTCATCTTTCTCCCACGGAGCAGCTGGGAGTTTTGAACTGCTGACCTTGCAGTTAGCAGTTCAGCTCAGTTCATAATCCACTATGCTACCAGAGCTCCTGCTAATACAGAATTCTCCAGAAGGAAAGGCCAGTAAAGTGACCATAACAGTTGCCTCTGCGGAAAGGGGGACGAGCTAAAAGAAAACTTCACGGTATCACTGATGGGATGTAATTTTTAACATAAGCGATTATTACACTTGAAACTTTTCTTCATATGTTTATGTTAAATAAATAAATTGGTAGAAAAGAGTAGGGTATTTATTTGCCTCTAGGTTCAGTCGTGGTGGCAGGGTCTTGCTTTGACATACAGTCGACGGGTCACACAGTTGTCACATGCACTGGTCACCCTAGGGGCTGAGAGGGGCCTGACACCCAGTAAGTCACCTTTGTTGATCTCCCTGTGACCCTACAGAGAGCAGGAGGCAGAGCAGGGCTCTCTCTGAGCCCTCTGCTGTGTAGAAAGGCACCCTGGTTCCATTCATGCCTAGAAGTGCTGGCAATACCAGGTGGGAAGGTTTAAGTAGGCAAAACAAGGAAGCAAATAAGTATAATTAAATGTATACACTCCTCACCTGTGGACACTGTTAGGTTCCAGAGACCTTACAGCGTTAAGTGCCATTGGAGGAGGCACTCATCAGATCAGATGACCACATCCTTACAGAACTCCCAAACCACTGAGAATCACGGCCCTTAACCACCAGGCCCGTGTTGCTCTTCCTCGAACCTAACAGTGGATAACCCGTAAAATAGTTGGATACATTTTTTACTATGGTCATAAATGCAAAATGTTGGATAAGGAGATGTAACTTTTTTGAAAATGTTACTATAGTTTTTCCAGAAGACTTTTGTTTTTAACCTTCTAGGAAGTGGAGCCTTCTTACACCAAGTTAGAGGTATTGTTGTTTTGCAACAAGTAAGACCCGAGCTCACACAAAATTCAGTGTTAGCTACTAAAAAGTTGTAATTTTCACATTAAAAGACCACCAGCATTATCTATTTCTCTGCCCAGCTTCAGGGCTGTGGTGTTTTGAGAGCCCCAGACCCAGACAACCCAAGAAGATGGGGAGCCGGTAAGAAGTAGATGTGGAGCCAGTGTGAACACCGGACCTTCTGAGACACCAGTGAGCAGTGACTCTCAAAGCCACGTTGTCTCCTCAATGCACTGACATTAGGGCAGGGACCGCAAGCAGGGAGCTCACAGCACCAGCTTGAGAGGTAACAGGACAGGGACAGACCAACAAGGAACAGGGAGCAAGTGGGAAGAGTGCTGTTACATTGTGGGGATCAGTATCATAGAGCAAACTGTGTGTATATAAGTTGTTGAATGGAAAACCAATTTCCTTTGCAAACTTTCACCCAAACCACAGTGTAAAAAACAAACAAAACCTGTACTAACATGCTAAGATTAAACAGTACGGAACCATAAAATAAAAAAGGAATCGCAGGATAGTGAGTATTGTATGATTCCACTGTAGAGTAGATCACTGGATACATTTTAGACTGTTCATGGGAGAAATGATCTCAAGAAATATAAACCAAGTTGTCATTAACAGATATCTTGAGGGGAAGAGAAACATTTCACTTCGACTTTATGCTTTTCTTAGTTTCTAAATTACAGGGCTAGTGAATCATAAAGGGATTAAAAGAAATTCTGCCACAAACAGATACTACACAGTCCCATCTATTACAACAGTAAATAGAGTAGCCATGAACTTACCTAAGTCTGCAAGATGCTGGTCCCTTTGAAAACATCACTGAGGGGCAGAGAT
The DNA here is from genome assembly GCF_000296735.1 of Chrysochloris asiatica. Lineage (NCBI taxonomy): Eukaryota > Metazoa > Chordata > Mammalia > Afrosoricida > Chrysochloridae > Chrysochloris > Chrysochloris asiatica. The sequence goes on from NW_006408558.1 coordinate 19,935,475, forward strand.
CACAGGGAACAGAGTCATGGTGTGACACGGAGCAGGCCACTAGGCTGGACATCATGGTACGAGGAATTCAAAAAACGATCCTTTGAGAAAATGATGAATTATGATGTATCTTGGACCCTAGGCCCCTATCAGGGTAAAAAGCCCATTAACGTTAAACCTGCAGATGCCAAGGATCTAGTGTACCAATTACAGTACCAACGGGTCACTGTGAATACAGAACAGATCAAAGGTGGTGGTTGGTAAAATTTCAAATTTTAATATACTGAGTGTCTAAGAGGCTATGGAAAAAGATACTCTCATATGTAAACATTCATACCCAGGCTGGAGGGCAAGAGGGCAGAATAGACCCAGCACTTTCACTTCTTGGTAGCTGTCCTGAGAAACACCCACAGTACATGCACAGGGAGGTGGCTAAGAAGATGATCACACGGTACTGTTGTTTGTAATCCAAGGTGACTGTAAATTGCATAAATATCCATCAGCAGTATAATGGCTGCATAGCTCCTGGTGACATCTCTAGAGTAAGGGATACTACGCAGCAGTTAAATAGAACTCAGGAAGATCTGTATGTACTCAGGGAAAAAGCAAGTCACTCATGCTATATCCAAAAGTATTTACCACTTATAAAGGAGAAGAAAAGCAATACCTCTTCTAAGTAAGGATGTAAATGAATAGAAAAATGTCTCAGGAAACAGAACAAGTTGGTAACATTCGTCACCTCTCGGGAGGAGGGTGGGATTGGCGGGGCCAATGTCATTAGGCATGTTTTAGTTTTGCATAAGGACAGAGTAATCATCACTTACACTGTTTAATTAAACTTTATGGACTAAGAGAAGTAACTATATTGTCATCGATGGGAGAATGGAGGAATTAACTGTGCTACAACCACACTATTCTGCAAGCACAGCAAATGAACTACCGTCACAGTAAGAGCTAAATCTTAAGACATCCTATCATTTGAGAAAAGTTCCAGATTACATACTTAATACACTTTCTATAAAGTTAAACACACCTAGAACAAAAGCATAGCATTTTATAAATTTAAACTTACAAAAAAAAGACATATGGAAAGAAACCAAATGACAGATAATCCCAGGATTCAAGATGATGGTTACAACCTCAGCTAGCAGGTGGGCAGAGGGCCAAGGTGGGGAGAGCCGTACAAGTAAACGGAAGTTGCATCCAAGTTCTAGTTCTTCAATTGGGTGAAAAATTCAGAACTGCTTATTTTACCACATTATTAAAAACAACCAAAGAAGCAAATAAAAGAGGGCCATGTTATGTCATAAAGCAATGGTTAAGGCGAACCCCGTTATGTGGACTCCAATTCCAGTAAGGAGAGAATGACATTCTTACCTGAAGGAATATCGCAAGGTACTCCCCAACTTACTAGATTTAAAAATCTACTGAATAGTGAGTATCATAAAAATTTACTGTCTTTGATCAGAAACAACAAAAGCTAGAGGCCAATATTCCAGAAATAAAACCAAACAGATAATAACTAAATAATTAATATTCACAAGTGTGGAGCAAAAGAGAAAGTTAACACTTAATGAAAAGTCATATTCCAATTTTACCTTGGGTCCACTCCCCAAGGATGAATTCTTAACAGCTTCAGTGGAGAAGAGTTTATTTACGTCACTGATAGAGCACAAACATATTTGGTCACTAAAATAATAACCGGAAGCAAATCCAGTAGATTAATATATATTTTAAGTCCTCATACAATATACACTTTTTTTGTGCCAAAAACCAAAGGAAAAAACAACAGTAATGTGAGTTTGACCATAATAAATGGCAAGAGCTTACTGACCCAACAGTACAAAGACTCCATTACAAAAGTCAAACCTGACTGAGCTTTTGACTGGTTAATATCAAACAGAAAAACACAGATGATGAATCAAATGATGAGCTACTCAGACTGGCAAGTAAGTAATTCTGGAAATACAGATTAAGACAATGAAAGCACTTTTAAAAATAGATATAAATAAAATTGCAAAAACCTGATGTTAGTAAGTACAACTGGCAGCACCTGAGTAGGTGTGACAAGGGTCATGAGGCCATCCTGTTCGCTGACCAGGCAGGCCCCCACCACTCTGGGAAATCCACATACACCAAGCACATAGAGAGACTCACACCACCGCAAATTTAAACTGTCAAAACACTGTTTACCACCTAACGGAGAAACTGGCCAAGCACTTTCCAATATAAGAACAAGGTGGGTGAAACAGTACAGCTGGTCCTTCATTATGCAGGTCATGGGCCACTTGGACAAGCTGATTAAATGGACACTTCCACAGAAGGAGATACATAGACCATTTCTGAATGTTTGCAGATCTTTAGAAGCCCATTTCTGGCATTCTTGGGGGAGGTAGCCAGAGATAGGGAGTGGGAACCAGGAGGAACAGTGAGATGTGGAGTTAGGAATAACAGATGAGAGGAAAGAGGGCAGAGAGGAAGAAATCATTGGAAACGTTCCATATAGAGTAGCTGTGTAGCAACTACACGTAGCATTTCATTCACCCCGCATTTACAGATGAGGAAAACCAGCTGGTGGAGGTTAAGTACTAACTGTACCCACAGTCATAGCAATTAGCAAAGTCAGAATTAGAACCTCTGATTTTTGTCCCCTTGCCCCCATGGGTGTCAAACCCAAAGGGTTGTTGCCATCTTCCAAACCAACTGTGACAGGGAGTCAAAGAGGAACAAGAAAGCAGAATCCCTTTAGGGAGAAGACACAGCCTCCCTGAGCCTCTTGACAATGAACTTCTCTCTCTGTGACACCAACCGGCGAGGCTGGCCAGGGTACAGTGGTGTGGGGCCAGAGCAAGCTCTGAGACTCAGGGGGCATCAAACTCCCCTCCACATAGACAGATTCCACAATAAACTCCAGTTGCAATATGTGTTTAAATGTACAAAACGCAGCCAAGCAAGTACTACAAGAAAATATCAATTAATATGTATATACTCTTGGAGTGGGTAACATGTAAATGCGACACTAACTGCAGAAACCATAGAGTGATAAATTAGCCTAAAAATCGCAACTTTTGTTGATTTGAAACACAATAAGCAAAATTAAATAGTGACCCACGAATTAGGAGGAATATCATGAAATATAAGAGTTAAGATTTTTAAAATGTAAATCATTTTTACAAAATAATCAATAGAAAAGTGAATGGTCAAGAGGAAAATCACACGCACAAAAATACAAATGCTATGGGCACATGGTCTCACCAGCAGTCAAAGTAGTGAGACACATCCACAGACGGGCCCAGGGCCCATGAAAAGAGGCAATGTTGTCAGATGTTAACATGGTTCTGAAAGGTCAGGGCAAACAGCCTAGCCTACATTATTAGTGAGAAGGCAATTTAGAAAACGCTCTCCCCAGAGAGCAATTTAGCAGCAAGAACCTGAAGTCAAAAGTTTGTCAGAACCCCTGGGACTATGCCCTTAGCCAGTCTTCAGGCCTGGAACTAAATGTACTCCATGGCTCCATTTTCAGTCAATCCATACATAGACAGGTGTATAACAACAGGAACGTCCACACTCCTTGGAAAAATCACCATTAAGATCAAAAGAGCAACATTTGCCCAGGGACAAAGTTCAGAGGGCAGGAAGGGTTAGGAAACACAGAGAAACTGAAACGACAGGGAGAAACAGGACAAGTGAAGTTTTACTGTGGTGGCTGCAATCAATGAAATCAAACAGAATGTGTATGAATTGTTGAATTTAAAACAGATTTGCTCTATAAACCTTCACCCAATTCACAAGTTTTCTTTTTTTTTAAAAGAAGTTTGGCAGAGCCATTTCATGTTTGGAAATGTATTCACATATCCCCAAGAAATAACCATGGGAAGGGGTGCAATTTGAGCAACAAGGAAGATTACAGTAGTAAGAAAAAAATGCAGAGAGTAAAAAAGTAGTAAGAAAGAAATGTCCATCTGAATGAGATTGCTTAAATCAGTATAAACAGATCACCACTCCAAATGATGCTTCAAGTGACAGGAAATGTTCATTGTATTAAGAGGAGTTACAAAACAATTTATACTATAATCCCATTTCTTTATAAAAATGCATTAAAAAATAGTAAATATGCCAATTAACAAGACTATTGAGGTCTTGTTTTTTTCCATTTTGGTTATTTGTAAGTTTCACAACAAGAACCCTTTCAGTTTCAGAACTGAGCCAAAAGTAATGCATGGTTTGTGAAGCCACATGCCAACCAGAAGGCCAAGAGGCAGTTGGAGCACATCATCACTGAACAAGCTCAAGGCCACTGCTTGGAATGTACACATTCCCATCTTATTTTCCCATTTTCAGACTGCATCAGTGTATTTTTCTATGTGACATATGAAAATGTCAAACATACCACAAATATTGATAAACTTGTGTTGGCATTTCAGTATTTTGTAACACACCAGCACAACACAACCACAAACGCTGGCATGGTTGGGACAGCCGGGGGAACATTTCCTCCATAGACTTATGTACACACAGAAAGGTTAGGCCCACATGAAAGGTTTTCAGGGTCCCTTGATGTAATCAACAAGAAAAACCAAGGCTGGCTGATGGGAACTAGGGGTAGCACTTACTGTCCAACTCCCGTTTTGTAACGCGAAGCCATTTTTGCAGTCTATTGTCTCTGACCTGGGCACCCAGGGGAGCATTAACCAATACTTGCTCTCACACTATTTTCCTTTTTAAATGAACTTCTAAAGTCAACTTTTTTCTGTTATGTGTCAAATTGCACCATTTTGTACCACAAGCCTACTCACTGAATTTCTGTGTATCATAGTCCACCTCAATGAGTTTGGGGGAAAGGTAGAATTTCAGATCTGTGCAGATTCAAATGAGCAATTATGGCCAACATTGTCATCAACTTATGCCACCCACTCCCCGTACCTGCAGGGTAAGGAACAGTTAAGGCAACCACCTCTTATAAGCTCCTGGGTTGGGTAGAAAGCAGTGAGCTGGTCTTCAGCTGCTAGCATACTCTATGTTAACATACTTGGCTGTATAACCACTTCCAATGCCAAACATTTCCTCCTCCCCTCCCTAGTATATAATTTTTCAGCATACCACAGCTTCTTGGTATGCTTGGTATGGGGAAAACAAGAGTTCCTACCTCCAGAGGGATCTTTAAAATATTTATCCTCCTCAAAGTTTAAAACAAGTTTTGTAATCACCATACAGAAAATGAGAAACAAGGATATGACTGGAGTTTTGAAAAGAGAGCAAGTGAGGTGCAAAGGCACTGGGGACACAAACTAGAGATGAGAGTTGTTTCTTGGGGGACTGAGGAAAGAGATGGGGAGCAGGGAATGGATCCTCCAGCACACAGTTCACATGAAAAGCTGACAGCTCGTCACTCATTTTTCAGTAGCTTGTGGCAACACAACATGGGGTTCACACTAAGCCATGAGGCAGGCCAACAAGAAATACTCAAAGAGCTAGGACAGCAGCTAAAACCTATGGCTGTTGCACTTCTGCTGTACTCCCCACTGCTTTGACCACACCCTCCCTGTTCCATTTCAGTCTTATGCCCCCTTCCCAGGCAAGCATGCCTTAGATTCCCTTTCTGCTCCCTTATAAACAAGAGCCTCCTTGGCAGCAAGGCTGGCAGTGGTAAAACCTTATGGCCCAAGAGTTAACACACATTAGTGCAAGGAATTAGCACTCAGGACGAAACACCACTTCCCCAAACAGGTCACAGAACCATGCTGTCAACACTGCATTCCGGGTGCTTCTACGCATTTCCTTTGCCTAATGTTGCTTACTCAAGGAAGCCCAGACTTATTTACCAAAAGAGGAGTCAAATTCATAATTATAAAATTACAATTAGGTACTTAGACCTAAATCCCAGTTACACCTCACCACCAAGATTGCAAATATGGAAAATGCATCACATATCCACCTCATTACCAATCTACTGGTTATCTGTGAAAACTGGAATCAATTATAGATCTTTTTTGATATACTCTTTGGGAATCAAACCAGGTAATATTCCAGGATATTCAGGTCAACAAACCCCTTCTCTTAAAACATTATTGGTTGGATAAAAGATTTGGTACAACTGTTATCAACTCCCAACAGTGAGCAGAGCCCCTCTCCAGACCCCCACAGGACTGCAGTCTGTTCAGAAGATTCGTTAAGTTTGAGGTTACCACAGTACTGAATAGCCTGTGAATTACTTGAAGCTATCATCCAGAGAATCGAGGCGTACATCTACAATATGAAGCTACATTCAGAAAATACCAAGGTTGAGAACTGTAACATAGTAATACAACAATTCTAATCAGTTTAGAACTCAGAACTTTTTATTTATGCTGTAAAGGGGAAGAAAATGGTTAGTAATTCATGTACATGGATGATGCAACCATTCTTATGACACAGAACGTACAAATGCTTTAAGCATCTATTTACAGATTCAACTTTGTAACAGCATACCCACACTTCCCACCCATGCATGACTGAGAGGATGACAAGTCACTGTTACCATAGACAACTTACTAATTCAAAAACTAAACTATCATGCCAATATATTTTTAAATGTTAAAAATAATGACAAGACAGAAAAATCCCTAAAGCATAAAGAACTGAGAATTTTAAAAAATTTTAAGGGAAATTTAAGGGCAAGAGGGGCAGAAGTCACCAGCATTACTTTACCAATTCAATAGGTGCTACTTAAAAACATTAAGTAGTTCTCAAAAGAAAGGTTCCCAGATGACCTTTCCCTGAATATTTAAACAGATGACATCTAGGAATGATCCTCCCCAACCTCCAGTTTGCTTCTCCTTATTCACCCATTTGAAAGGCACAAAAAATGTTACATTCAAACCAAATGTTACATAATTTTACATGACCACAAACAAAATTTTAGCTGTTATCAATATCCACAAACAGAAAAGATGTATTTATCTAAGACACGACATAGAACTTTCAATCACAAAATAACTTATGAGTTTTATATATATACAAATAATTATGAGTTTTATAAAAGGTGCACAACGAAATTCCACAAAGTCCTTTAAACCCACAATTTGGGCATTTGGAAGTCCTAAGACTTACTGTACCTGACTATCACAGGCACATTTTCACATAAAACATCTAGGAAGCTTGCAAAGTAGTGAAAGGTGTTCATCTCTTACTGATCCAAGTGTTTACAGCCCATCTTTCTTGTGACTTACATTTAAGTTTTCAGCTACATTTTTTCCATCTTCCCCACCTTGTAGTAAAGCAAACCAATTTTGCTTTTTGTTTTTTCTTGTAATCCCAACAAACCTCTAAGCACTTTGGAAAGTTTCCAAGCAACTTTTGTCACTTTTAAGTAACAATTTTACTAGTTATCAATTAACTAGTATTTCTTTTCTCTGTCCATGAGCTGTTTTACTTCCATTCTGTTTTTCTCCTGAAAATTCCCATCACTCCACATTCCCTACCATCCCCATCCCTCCTCCCAGTACCAGTGCTAAGTTGTGCCCTGACCCTCCCTTAGCCCCCACCCCAGGGTCTACAGATTTGAATGCCAAAAGTCTTTTGAAATAGAATCAAGTCAAGTCCAAAACTATGGAGCAAGATGAATCACAGAGCTCTGTGCCCACCACTGCAATTATTGTTGTTAGGTGCCAGTGAGTCAGTACCAACTCATAGCGACAAAACCCCAAACAATTTGGTTACTATCAACTTCACACCCTCCACTAGAGGTCACCACACACAAGAACCCCCTTAACTGCCAATTGTTAAGTGCCATCCAGTGGGTTCTGACGACCCTGCATAAGATTTCCGAGGAGCAGCTGGTGGGTTTGAACTGCTGACCTTGTAGTTTGCAGCCCGGCGCTGATCCTACAGCGCTATGCCAGGAGTTCAATTGCCAGTTGGCCTTATTCAAATACTCCCTTTGCCTAAGGTATTTAAAACTTGAACAAAAATTAAAATTTGAACAATTCCCTCCCAACCACCACCCTGCCGCTACCCACCCACCTCCCACCCCCCACAGGTTAAACCATCCTCCAATACAGAGTCGGGCAAGCATGAAGGTAGGTAGGTAGGGATGAGTGAACGATGGTCACTGGGCTTCATCTGCAAGGCATCACTCTGTGTTGTGGCATCACCATTAATAAGTTCTATAGCTTAGAATCTTCTCGAAGTAAGGTTCGTAGCACAGATCTAGTATATGAAGGCTCAATTTAAGACGCAGCATCTGAAAACCTCCACCCATTCCCCCAGGAAAAGAGAGGTGCTCGCTGGCATCCGTGTGCCCAGAGGATGGTAGGGCCTGGATCATCAAATTCAACATTCAAACACCACATCTGCTGATGGCCACTGGATGCATCTGCCTTGGATTTTTTTTTAAGGTTGCTCCCTCAAAAACTCATCTGAAAACTTAAAATGGTGGTGGCCTCCTGAATACAGGGCTTCCTGAGCAAGGCCGGGAAACATGGTAGTGGAGAGCTTCCTCCTAAGCCTGGAAATTCAATCTGCAGCCATCAAATTTAGGCGGGCTCTCTCCTTCAGGGTCTCCCCTCCTGCAGTGCTATGCCTCATACTGGCCAGGGGGCTCCATTTCTCCTGGTCCATCTGAGCGCCATGATGCACACTATATAACAAACCATGGTCCATGAGGCATTATCAAAACTCATACCATCATTGCAGGCCTACCCAAGGCTGCACCTTCAACCCCACCCTCTCCACAGGCAAGCAACCAATTTTGCCATCATTTCAGCCCAGGGGTCTCACCAACCCTCCCACCCAGAGCCTCAGCAGGGGTGGCCTTTTCTCCTTCATTGTTACCAGCAATACCGACTCCAACAGGGGTATCAGCGCCTTCCTCCTGCTTACCAGAACCAAATTTTTAAGCGAATGAATAACCTCGAGAGAGTTAAAGGGAGGAGGGGCAGAGGAGCTCACAGAAGAAGCTAGCTTCAGACCTAGAGAAGAAAGTCCAAAGGGTAGCACTGCCACCTGGAAAATAAAGCCTTGGTCAATTGTGCCCACTAACACCCCTGCGTCAGACACATCGGGTGTCACACCAGCCAGTCAGGATGGCCCCTTGCCTTCTAAATCACTCTTTCAGCCACCCTTACACCTCCTACCAGGCCTGGCCTGAGCCAGCCCCCATTACATACCACCCTGGGCCCGAGCTGTCAGCCCCACGAGGCTAATTTCAGTTTCCACAAGACCAGGCCTCATCTCCAGGTAAGTTGACAACCCTTTGTCTGGAAAAAAAGGGGTCTGCTGGCATCGACAAGCACAAGGTCTAGCCTGCTCCCAGCCGACCTGCATCCTGTGCTAACTTTCTGAGCATTTCCTGGGCATCAAGTGCCCACTTCCAAATTCTCTCTTTCAAGCCTGGGGAAACCCTTCAAGTCTCCTCCATCACCACCTCCTCTCCCTGCCTTCCTCCGTCCACACAAACCAGGGCACCCAGGGCTCCCTCAGCCCATGTGGAGGTGCGCCCTGACGTCAGAAAAGCATTCTCTCCAGCGGCTGTAGAGACAGCCAGGCCTGGAATGATGTCCATCCCCCGGGATCCTGGAGACGCTGGCAACGCAGCAGTCCCCAGATCGGGCTTCCTCAGCCTCCCTGATCCTTGCAGCCTCTCGGCAGTCTCAGCTGGGTCTATCATGTCCCGCCTATCTGTCGGCTGGAGCCCTCAACTAGCGCTTCCTCCCACTAAACTCTCCAGACAAAGCAGCCCTCCCTAATGCTAACTCCTGCCGGACAGGCCACAACTTTTGCTTTTATAGGCCTAGCCGCATCACTGGGACAGTGCTCAACGGAACGATTCCTCCACTGCCACCAGAAAAAAAGTCCCTTCCTCCCCCTGCCTGAGGCGATGACTTAGGGCGGTTCTCGGTCTCCCACGAGCCCCACCCCCTCAGATCCAATTTATCTCCGCTTCTCCCTTAGCAATGACTCAGAGAATCTCAAGGTCACATGGGGGGGGGGATGGATTTCAAGGGGAAGAAGTCCCATTTTCTTTCGGCAGTGGTAATGGTGTTGGTATAACACCGAGAGAGGGGACTAGGTGGAGTTGGCGGGCTGAGGTAGCTTTTCCGGGAGAGTTAACTCGAACTGGGGTCGCTTTAGGTCACCCCACCCAAAAGAGGCTCGAAAGAAGGGCCGATGGAGATCTGGAAAATTCCAGACTTTGGCGGAGGGATCTCTGCAGGGGCGCATCACTCCCTGTGGCAGCGGGGCGGGGGGTGGGGTGGGGTGAGGCGAGGCGGAGAGCTCGTGACTCCTTGGGCGGCATTGCTCAACCTCGTGAGCAGCTGGTGACGTCAGTGCCAGGACGCGCGGCTGGGCGACCCCGAGGCTTGGGGAGGTCATCCTTTTCCTAAAGAAAATAATTTCTTTAGTTAAGAAACTCTGCTGCTTCATTGTTTTTATTTAAAAGACTAGAAGCAAGTTGGTTAAAATGTTAAGCCCCAGGGAGCTGCGGGAGGCCAGGCTTTGTTATTTATTCTGTTACCAGGGACATTTCTTGAGGGGAAAAAATCACCCTGCTGGGATAGATAGAGGACATGTTTATCATGAAACATGTTCGTCATGTCTTACGTGGAAAAAGGCAGTTACAAAATAATATAAAGCAAGATGTGTCTTCAGGAAAACAAGATCAAAAGGGTCTAGGGGGTCTGACTGAGGTGCCAATGTGGTTTTCTGATTGGTTCTGGGCTTTAAACAATTGGATTGTGGGCAGCTGGGGTTTTAGTAGTTTTTTTAAAAACAGCATTTGTTAGGTCTGGTTACAGGTTACAAGTTACAGCCTGTGACTCTTCTATGCATTTCACACACACCCCAAACTCGTTCTTCCAAAAGCAGAGACAAAGACAAACTAAGTGATGTCTTATCCCCTTCACCAAGGCCAGACAAGACCAGAGACCATGGTGGAGGTCCAGGGGAGTTTTGAAAAATGTCATTGTCTTCCCTGCCAGTGTGGTGTCAGGTCAGGAGGAACCATGCTCCTGAAATCCCCACTGCAGCGTGTTCAGTGATGGCCCCCGAGGCAGAGGACAAAACGACCGTGCTCTGAAGAACCAGAAATGGGAATGGCATTTTGGACAAATTCCCTGCCAGGAAGCCTCTTCCCGCAGTAACTATCCACACCCCAAACAAAAACACCCCTTAGCAACCAGGAAGGCGGTTTTCCTCTGCCTCGGTAAAATGGTATCTGTGGGCAGGGCTGGGCCCAACTGCCGTACCACACCCAGTGGTAAAACCAGTGACTCCTCATCTGACCAGAAAGTTGAGTATATGGCAAGTTCAGGCTTGTTCACAATCTTGGTAGAGCTGTCTGCCAGGGAGAGTCCCACAGCTCCCCACCATTTTCAGGGGTGGGGTGGGAAAACTTGGCCTGAAAGAAAAGTGTGGAAAGAGGGAAGTGCCTGAGGAATGTTCTAGAAAACTGAGAGGTGCTTATGAAATCAACAAGTGTCTGTTTACTGCTGGGACACAGTACCAGACTGTGGAGTCAGCCTTTTTTCAGACAAGGCCTCTGAGAGGTGTTTTTCACTACTTCTCATAACCCTGGTGGGGCACTGTGGGTTAATGCGCCAGACTACAAAGTGGTTTGAACTGCAAGGTCGGTGGTTCAAGCTCACCAGCTGCTCCTCGGAAACCCTATACAGGGTCACTGTGGGTCGGGATCAACTCGACGGCACTTAACAACAACAGTGTAAAAATCTTCTTCATTAACAAATATTCCCAAATCCCAGAAACAAATTTACGTTTTCTTTTTCAGAAGAGAAATACGTTGAATTAGAAACACATGAAAGCATAGGATTCTGTTTCACATGAGGAAATAAGGACTTCCTTGTGTCCTTTGTTTCTGGAGCTGTCCTGCCACCATTTGTTTCTCAAGGACAAAATGGCACTGATTCAGAGGGCTCTCGTTTAGAAGGTCTCTGCTTAGTTCCACACAGCTAGTTTTCCTCAAAAAAGTTAGGAAGGAGATGAGATGAAGCGAGAAACCCACACAGGAGTCTTTCTATCTTTCCTCGGGGGTGGGGGGTCTAAGGCTGTCCTGGAGGAGTTTGGGCTCTGTTCTCTGTCTCTACTAAAAATACCTCCACCCAGATGGAAGATGAGGGTGGGGCAGGGCCACAAGTGTGTCAACAGATTTCTCTGGATCAAAACAAGCTGTTCCAGTAAACAGCAGTAAACAGGGCCCTGACTCACTGGGTGGGGCTGTGTAATGCTGGGCACACCCTGCTGGACAGATGGTCACAACCAGCTCCTTCCAGTGCAGCCCTCAGGATCAGGGTCAGAGGGGAAGAAAGAACAGGAACTGGCCCCCTGGGCAGTATACAGATCTCAGGGACAGGCAGCTCTTTCTCACAGCCATGACCAGTTAAGATCACTGTTTTACTGGTGACCCAGTTCCCCATCTTTTTTTGAAGCCCATTCAGCAATGTTACACATCCTAGGAGATTTCAAAAAGTTAATGGAAAATGCGATTAAAAGATAATGACATTTTGCACAAACTTCTGAAGCTCCCTTGTTTATATACCCACCGTTCAAAGAAAGGAACTGAAGATTTCCTAGAGGAGACCCAGGAAAAGGGAGAGATGAAGAAGGCCTTAGTGCTTCTAACCTGCACCAAGGACAGGACAATGACAGTATTGCTTCTGCCACATGAGAACGTGCTAGAATCTGCCCCTCCATGGGTCCAGTTCTGCAGCGATGGCCTCCTGGGTCACTTTGAGCCCTTCACTGGCATGAGACCATTGGCCTGGATCAGTTCCCTTTGAGCTCAGGGCCTGGTGAGGAACTGCAGAGTCACTGACTACTGGCAGCTAGCCCAGCATCAGCCGAGCTGAAAAAACAACCTAGTCTCCCTCCCCCAGCCCCAACCGGCCTGATCTGCCACCACCTCTCCATGTGACTCTGAGCAAGTCCTTAACCTCTCCCAGCCTGGCTTTCCTCCTCCTGGTGCCCTCCTTGGCCTAATGTTTCGATGCCGTCCTGCCCAGAGGTCAAGTGGTCAGACATCCCTGACGATGGCTCTAAAGCCCTCATGCCCCCGTTTGACTGCCTGTGTGTGTGTGTGTATGTGTGTGTGTATGAATGAGAGAGAGAGATTGTTGCGAGATAGAGACTGCTTTGTTCTGGGTCTCCCACACCAGCAGTCCTGGCACACAGCAAATGTTGGTTGACTGGTTGGTGACTTTATAAAAGTCCCTGAATACAGCTCCCACAGACTTGTGATGCTGGTGGCCTGGGTGGACCAACTGAACCCAGAAAAGACTCTTTTAGCCAAATGTTGGCTAAAGGCATTTGGGAGAGAGAGCCTGCACGGTCGGGACAGCCCAGGCCTTGGTAGAACTGCTTCAGTCCCGAACCAGTAAGTTGTTGTTGTTAAATGTCGAATCCGTTCTAACTTATAGCTACCCTGTATAGGGGTTACAAGGACCATCTGGTGAGCCTGAACCGTCAACTTTACGGTTTAAACCGACCTTACAGTCTAGCACATCGACCCACAGCGCCACACCAGGACTCCTAACTCCATCTGTATATGAGAGGGATCTCAAAAAGTTCATAGAAAAATGGAATAGATTTCCCCCCACCAACTTTTTTTTTTAATATAAGTTTTTATTGTGAGGTTTACATTGAAGAATATCGGCTTTGCATTCATCCTATCACATTTCATTTCATTGCAATGATTATAATCCCCTCATGCATCATCAAATAACCAAAGGGTACACCCCCACAGACCCGCTCCCCCCTCACACACCTCCCACCCCCACCCCTGGCGGTCAACACACAGCCCCTCTCCCTCCCTGAGTTCAGTGTCCCCAGCTGCTCCATCTGTCCACGTCATAGTCTCTGTCTCCATCCCTGGTGTCTCTGCCTCTCTAGGTAGGGTCCCGGCTCTCCGCTATTCTCACTTAATGAGAATCAATCACTCTCCTCCTTTTGTCAAAAAAACATCTACCTCTGTATTTCCGACCCTCACAGTCAGGCCTGATGTCAGTTATTCACTATTGTACCACAAGAATCTTAGCCCCGTTTTCTTTCACTAGCCCCGTCCCAACAGATTGGAAGTCATTCAGCCCCACAAACTTTTTGAAGCTCCGTATATGCTCCTGATTCCTGGGCCCAAGCAGATGACCAGGGAGGAAGAGGTGGAGGAGGGTCTCTGAGGAGAATCTCAGGAGAGCAATTTCAATTTCTCACACCTTTGACCTTCTCCCTGCTGGGGGTGGGAGTGTGGTGGTCTTATGGCTTCTCAGTTCCTGACACCCTTCCCTTATGATTGAGTGTAGTGTGGGTAAGCATAGATCCTTCTGAGGTCTCCCACTCCTAGGGCTGGAAACAACTTGGTTGGTGTTAGTTCCCTGAGTCTGCATCTCCTGGGGGTCCCCCTGCTCCCTGCCACCCCCTCCAGTATCTACCCATAACCCTGTTCTTGGGCCTGAGGCACCCAGGTTTTAGTGAACAATCCCATCTTCCCTGAACCTCCTTGAGCTGGGCCTCCTGCTGAGAACACCTGCCTGTCCTCTCCTGCCAACTCTTCACTGGTACAGGGTCACCTCCCTGGCTCCTGTCACAATGCCATCTGTGTGCCCCAGCAGGGGGAAAGCTGTTTAACTGCCTCCAGCACAAACGTTGTTCCTCTCCAGTTATCCCCAAACCTCCAGGACCTCCCTGTCACTGGCTTTTGTAGACTCCCCACTTGGGCCTGAACCACCTTTCCAGCCTCTTTCCAAAACCCCACCCACCAGGAATCTTGGCACCAGCTCCTCTGGCCAGGAAGCCATCCCCAGAAAAATTCTAACTTCATACAAGTCCCCATCAAAACACCCTCTTTCTTCTCCAGGGCCCATTTACACATGTAGGAAAGTCCCCAGGCCTGGGACTTCCTCACCTCCACCAGTTCCCCAATTGTCGCCCTGACTTCCTCCAGAGTGTTGGTGTTGGTGTTGGTGGTACCAACTGTCCTTGAACCTCCGTGGAGCAGTTACTGCTCTTACTCAACCCCTTCAGCCCAACTGAGCACCATCGAAGCGCCATCCTAGTGGTGCTAGGGCATCTTTAGGCAGAGCCAGTTTCCCTGCATGGTTGTATGGGCTCCTGAAGGTTGTTGACCGTGGCCTTGTATAGGGCCTGGGCTCTCACTGGCCCAGAAAGTTATCAGTGGTCACTCCCCCCCTCCCACCAAATACCCAGGTCAAAGGGGCAGTAGGCTCAGAAGTCCTTGGCAAGAGCTGGTAAATGATGGTTTAAAACAGCTGAGGGCTCTGTGTGTCAGGGCATGGGTGCTAGGAGGAGGGTCTAGGACAGCTAGGAAGTGAGAGTGGGCCCTCCATCTTTTGTTTGTTTTTGTTTTTGTTTTTCCTTAAATGTTTTATTGTGAATTATGTGATAGTTTACATGGGAGAACATTAGTTTTATATTCATTCTATCTCATTGCCATGGTTACAATCCCCTCCATGCAATCCTTCCCCGTATCCCCCAGGTCTTCAGCACACAGTCGCTCTCCCTCTCTGGATCTAAAGTCTCCAGCTGCTCCATCGCTCTAGGTCATCATCTCTGGCTCCATCTTTTAAAAACGATTTTTAAGAAAATATTTATGCTGGTGTGGCACTGTAGGATAAGTACTGGACTACTAACTGCAAAGTTGGCGGTTCAAACCCAACCTGGGAAACGCTACACAGGGTTGCTATGAGACAGCACTTGACAACATCACCACATGCAACAGGAAGAGGAATAATCCAGCACTCCCCAAGGACTCCTCTGCCCATTTGACCTTGGCAGTGGGGGTGGAGGTGGCAGCTGACACTGAGCTTGGAATGGTCGGTTCCTGTGGAGGGGAGCACAGGAGGGTGTTAAAGCAGTTCTGGGTGTGTCTCCCCCCACCCCCCAACTCTTGGAAATACCCAAACAGCCCTAGTTTTAAATATTTTAACTCAGCTGTCATTTTGTATTTAAAACTGCTGTGTTTTTTTTTTTTTAAGACCACAGTCTGTTTTCAGGCCATGGATCCTAAACGGGGCGGGGGTGGAAGGGGAAAGGTTCTGGTCACCCAGCTGTGGACTCCCTGGGGAACCCACATCCGGTGCCCAGCAGCAGGAGGAAAGTCGGGTGGGTTCAGCATGTCCTGGAACTTGGTCAGGAACTTACTTTGGGCAGGCATGCAACGGCACTCCCCCCACCCTCCACTCCCGATTCTGCTCTGGCCACAACCAAGGTCCCAAGCTGTCTGGATCCTGACGGGGCGGTGCCCGTCTGCCGCCAGCGCTGCGGAACGGGAGGAAAGGGCGGGCTCAGCTGCCCCCTGCCGGCCACAGCGGGACCAGCAACCTGCAAGCAGTCTCCCTGCACCCTCTGCCCAGAGCACCCCTTCAGCCCAAAGGGGACAAAAACATTAGCGGAGTATGAGGCAGCAAACCTGAAATTTAAAACTGATGTCCCGAGCTGTAAGTCTGGCCATCCTTTCCGGTGACATTGGGCAAACTGTGCCTACTCTGAAACATGGGGTTGATTCGTAGGAAGGAAGTGTCTAGGCAGTTTCCACACCTTCTCACTTTTCTCTCTTTACCATCATTTACTGAGCCCAGAAGAGTCCTGGTGTGGTGCGGTAGGATAATCACTGGACTGCAAGGTCAGTTGAAACCACAAGGTCGGTGGTTCAAGCTCACCAACCACTCCTCAGATAGTCTATACAAAGTTGCTGTAAATCGGATGGCACTTAACAACTGAGCCTGGTAAAGTGGAGGGTCCTAGAAAAAGAAGGAAGACCCCCAAGGAGATGGATTGATACAGTGGCAGCAGCAATGGGCTCAAACAACAATTGTGAGAATGGCAGTGTTTTGTTCTATTGTGCATAGGGACATTATGAGTCAGAGCCAACTTGATGGCGCCTAACAACAACAGAACTGAGCCTGTCAGGAGGCCGCATCCCCCAGGAAAACTTCCTTGTTCACTGCTCCCTCCTGGTCTCCTGTTGTGTGAGGTTCCATCTTTATCATGTTGTTAGGTTCCATGGAGCCTCTATGTTCGAGTTCATTGGTGTCGCCACTGTCAGTCCATCTCATTGGGGATTTGGATCTTCTCCTCAGTCCTTTCAGCTTGAGAAGAGCTGAGCATATTCTTTCCTTTTGGTTTCCTAACTCTTTTCACATTTCCTTATAATACACGACTTTGTCTTCTCTGGCTGCCCTTTGAAACTTTCTGTTTAGCTTTTTACTTCACCATTTCTTCCAGTCACTTTAGCTTCCCTACATTGAAGATCAAATTTCAGAGTCTTTTCTGACATCCATTTTGATCTTTTCTTTCTTGTCTTCTGAATGACCTTTTGCTTTATGAGGGTTTTATTTTTTTTTTGATTTTTTATTATGAATTGAGTGAAGGTTTACAGAGCAGATCAGCAGTTTTACATTGAACAAATCATATATTTTGCTTCATTAGAATGTTGCAATCCCCTCTGTGTATCATCAGTTAACAGTATTTACCTCTATTTACTAACTCTTGCATTCTTCCCTGTCTCCCTCTACTGTCATCTTTCCTCTAACAACCTCCCTCATTGTATATTGCCTACCCCGTCACTCACGTTAACATGTGTCTACCATCTAGCCTGTGAATAATTTTCCCTCCCCCCAATCCCAATAACTATCATAGAATGTTTCTTTTATTAAGAAAACTTTACAATAGTGGTCTCATATATGTTCTTTTGTGATTGACTAATTTCATTCAGCATAATGTCTTCCAGGTTCATCTATGTTGTGAGGTGTTTTGCAGATTCATCATTATTCTTCAGTGTGCACAGTATTAAATTGTGTGCATTTTCCAAAGTTTAACCATTCTTCTGTTGATGGGCATTTAGGCTCCATCTTTTTTATATATCTCTTGTAGACAGCATGTTGAAGGATCCTGTTTTTTAATCCATTCTTTTACTTTATGTCTCTTGACTGACATTTAAGCCATTTACATTCAGTGTAATTATCAATAGGTATGAATTGATTGCTGTCATTTTGATCGGTGTTTTTTTTTTTATATTCCTGATTTCTTTGTTTTATGTAATTTTCTGTGCTGAGTTCATTTTGTTTGTGGGTTTTCTTTCATTTTCATTTGTTAATGTTTACTAAATCTTTCTGACTTGCCTCTTTTTTATTTTGATGTGGAGGTGTATTAATTTTCTTTGAGATTACCCTGCAATTTATTACTTTTTTCCCTATTTAAAACAGTCACTTTTGTATTTAAATCTACTTGACTTCCTTGACATTTGAAAGTTCTGTATCTGCACTATTCCCTCCTTTTGCTTTGTAGTTGACTTTATTATAAATTGACATCTCTGGTTCCCTATTTTCAGTCATGTAGGTTTCTTTTTAAGGAGCTCTGGTAGTGTAGTGGTTATGAGTCAGGCTGCTCACTTCAAGGTCAGCAGTTCGAAACTACCAGCTGTTTCATGGGAGAAAGATGAAGCTTTCTGCTCCTGTAAAGATTTATAGCCTCAGAAACTCTATACAGGGTCACTGTGAGTCAGAACTGACTCCACAGCACATAACCACCATCACTACCACCACCAGGTTCCTTTTACTTGTAATAGTTGTAATACTTCTATATCTAGATTGAGTTCTGAGTGGTGGTATCATGCATGCTAATATCATATCAAGTTGTCTGTTGTTGGTTCTCAGTCCAACAATTTCTTGTAAATTTGGGATGATTATTATAAATTCTTTTAATTTATGTTTGTTTGGAAACATCCTAATTTTGCTATCAGCTTTACTGGGTATATGATTCTTGGCTAGTGATTTTTTTTTTCTCTCAGAGTTTTGTATATGTCAGCCCATTACCTTCTTGCCCACATAGTTTCCACTGAGTTAGTACTATTGCTTCTCCTTTATAGGAAACGATTCATTTTTTCCAGGCTGCTCTCAGTATTCTTTCCTTGTCTTTAGTTTTGGAAAGTTTGATTATGATTGTTTCAGAGATTTTCTTTTGGGATCTATTCTGTTTGGGGTTTGTATGCTTCTCATTCTTCTTTCATGTGAGGGAAATCTTCCTTCCTACAAGTCTTCAACAGTTTTCTCTGTACTTTTTATTGTCTCTTCCGGTTCAAGAATGCCAATCACCCATACGTTGATCCTCTTCATGGTAGCCTACATAACTCTTAGGCTTTCTTTGGACATTTTTATTCTTTTTTTCTGATTATTCATCTAGCATTCTAGCATTAAGAGGTTTATCTTCAAGCTCACTAGTTTGGGCTTCTATTGCTTCAAATCAACCCCTTGGCCCTTCAAAAAAATGGCCAATTCTGAAAACCTAACAATAAACCTCCAAGCAACCAAATGCAAGGTTAAAATGGTTCAAAAATTGCAATTAAGTTGGCCAGTCCTGGAAGGGTTTCCCGAAATCCGCCAAAAGTTTTTTCTGTGTTCTCCTTTCTTTGCTTAATCTTTCTGTCAATCCTTTCATGATACCTAAATATCATTCTTTTGAATTCTTTTTCAGTTAGTTCCATTACCTTTTCTTCCTTAGAAACATTTTCTGTCTCTACGTCTTGGTCATTTGTTTGAGCCATTTTCTATTTCTTCATGTGCAAGTGCGCTAAAATTGTTTGTTGTCTCTGGGACATTGTGGTGGCATTGTATTTAATTGATCATTGTATGTTGATGTGTTCTTAGGCTCCCACCATCTGTCTCCTGTGGGTGTAGAAAGATGAGAAACACACACAAGGAAAACAAAAGGAATAAACAAACAAGGAACCAATGATGAAAAGAGAAAATAATAAAGGAAGAAAAACAAAAACAGGCAGCCATCAGAAAAAAAGAATCTAAGAACTGAAACGAGAAAAGTGGGAAAGGAAAATGGGGTTATAGAAGAGAAAAATAAGACAAAATAAAAGGAAGAAAAATTTTAAAACACTTAAAAATTAGGGAGAGGGAAGATGAAGAGAGTAGAGAGTAGTAAAGATCAAAAGAAAAAAGAAAAGAAATAAGAAACAGAAGAAAAGAAGGAAAACCAAAAACAGATAGAAGGGACAATATTCAAGGGAATGGAAAAAGAGAAAGAATAATCAAAAGCAATAAAACCATAAAAGGGAAAAACCAAATCGAAGCAAAAAACAGTGCAGCTGTTGAACCCAGACAAGAGAAAATTCTCGGGGAGTGCTGTCAGCCATAGAGCTCACGCGGTGGGTGTGGGAGGATAGGGTATGGCAGCAGAGTTCCTGGCCCTGGATGGAGTTCCTACAGGTCTAGGTGTTATCTGTGTTCAGGGCACTCAATCCAGGAGTTTGTGGAGGCCCTTGATAGAGCTGGCTTCAGTGTTTGTTAGGACCACAGGCAGTTGGGGGCAGGGTGGCTGTTTATGAGGGTTTCTGATAGACTAATGCTGGTGTGGTAGCTCTGCGGGTTCTATAGGTCTGGAGTCAAGCCCACCTGAATCCAGACCACCAGTGTGGCACAGCCAGCCTCCATCTCAGACTGACATGGCTCACAACCATGTGGCTCTGAACAGCTGGAGAGCAGGGTCTGTGCTTTGAGGGATGATGGTGGGAGCTGGCCACACCTCTGGCCACCAGAGGAACATGGGGAAAAGAAGGAACCACACCCTTCCTGTCACCTTTGTGAATCTGTTCTGCAAGGTCACCCTCTGTTACCAAAGCTGCTCACCAAAAGTTCAAGATGGTTGTGCAGCATCTGGCGAGTCATTCACCAGTCAGTCTCCCTGTATTGCCATCCCTGCTCAGCTTCTCCCCTCAGTAAACACTCAATCCACTTCTCTAGGCTTCCTCTGAAGTTCAGGGCTCCAGGATTTTCATCTGTGTTTCATTTGGTCTCTTGTATCTTTGCTGTAGAGGGTCCATGTTTTGTGTCTGCCTAGTCTTCCATCTTGCTTGGAAGTCCCATGTATGCTGTTCTTGAAGTCATCCCACAAGTCCTCTGCTCTCTGGTCAGTAGTCTAGTGCATCAGATTTGTCCTTGAGATGATCTCTAAATTCAGGTGGAATATAGTCAAGGTCCCGGTGTGGTAGGATAAGCTCTGGATTGGTAATCGCACGAGTGTTATTTCAGATTCCTCACTCACTCCTTGGAAACTTTATACAGGTTCACTATGAGTTGGAACTGACTCAACAGCACTTATCAATAGAACTACATACTCGAGGTCATATTTTGGCTCTTATAGACTCAAGTCAGCCACCTGCTCACCTGACCTTAAGACCATAGTGCCCAGTGCTCAACTGGAGAAAAGGAAGGACATGGATTCTCCCCTAGCAGCTCCTGACATCTTGTAGCCCACAAAACCGAATCGAAGCCCTACCTGTGACAATACGACTGACCAGATGGCATGGCCTCGGTAGCTGGAAGGGGCTCTGAGCCACAGGACCCCACCAAAATGGGGGGCCTGCCAGCCTCTCACGTGGCCTTTCTTCTCTCCCAGCTTTCCAGTGACTTTGGTTGGATAGTGTTAAGTCAGATCTGACTCCTTGCAACCCTGTATAGTATTTCCAAGGAGCAGCTGGTGCATTTGAACTGCCAATCTGGTAGTTAAGTCTAGTGCTTATCCTACAATGCTACACCAGGCCTTTAGATAATGAAAACTGCTAACACCTACTAAGTGCTTACTTTAGGCCAGACCCAAATCCACCTGAGCAATCCTAATGTGGGCATTGCCATACCTATTTCAAGGTCAAGAAACCAAGGTGCTACCACAAGGTTAGTGAAGTGCCCAGGAGCCCGGAGGGTGAGGCACCACTTATTACCCTGGGTGTCCACACAGGTCCCTAACCAGGGTCGCTCAGCTGCAAGGACTTAACATCTCAGGAAGCTTTTACAATGTGACCCGACTCCCCACGGTTCCCAAGTACTGCCTCTATCACTGCTCCCACACTTCCTGTGGGCCCTAGGCGTTGAGAGGCGGGTCTGACACTGTCCCTTCCCAATCGGGGCAACAGGATCTGTGGGAACAAACCCTTCCTGGCCAGGTGCAGGCGCCCCAGAGCTCCTGGACTGTCTGGCTCCCAGAGGGCATTGACACTATGACAGCATGTGAGCCTGACCCCAGGTGTGAGGAGCGCAAACAGAAGGCACCCTAATATCAGCTGAGTTGCCCACAGGCCAGGGTGGGGGTGGTAAGCAATCAAGAGTAGTCACAGGCTCTGGCTAGCTCAGCCATTAGTGCCTGGCTCCCTACCAGGAACCCCAAACCCCTCTCTGTTCCTTCTAGTCCCTGATAGAGGGCCTGGATGAGAAACCGTGACTCAGGGGCCCATGAGCATTGGGCTTGGAGTGCCCAAGGGCTTAGTGTGGATTTAATAGAAACCAACAAACAGGCTGTAATGAATACACCTCATTATTTCATATTGTAAACCTCCCAGGGTTTGCTGGCAACAGATTTTATTACGAATGAGTCACATGATACAAAAGAACAAGAATACTCAAGGACACTTAGTAAAATCCTGCTTTGTCCCAAAGGGCAGGCAGGAGGTGAAGTCAGGCACAGAGGACAGTCAGGAGACAGGCTGTTGAGTCAAAACACATTATGTGCTTGTGCGTAAACACGGGCACCCTACTCCTGGCACGCTCAGCAGATAAGAGACTTCTGGGATCAAAACATTCAGTGGGACCCAGATAACAGGGCTGGGCCCCCTCCCCCTGGGAGAACTGGCTGGGCTGAGGCTATCAGTGGATCCCGTATCTGCAGGAGGGAAGATAAAATGTGGCAGCTAGCATCGCCCCCTCCTCCTCAGCCTCTTTCCACTGATTTGGTCTAATCAACAGCAAAGCTTCTGCTGCCAGAGGAATGCCCACCTGGAGTGTTCACAGGCCACTAATGGGCTTGGAACCTGCTTCCTTCCGGTGGGACAGCCCAGGAAACATCTGGGAGCTGCCAGCTCATATAACGTGACCCAGAGTCAGGGTGGCCAGGAGGGCAGAGCTGAGCACCCACACCAAACCTTCTTTTCAATTTAACTTAAGATGAGATGGTCTCTTGTTGCCAGGACACATGGTGCAGTTGTCCTCAGGCCAGATGGAGAGGCTGTCTGAAAACCCCCAGCGCCATCTTTGAAGATAAACCAGAAGCTCTGAGGTAAACAAGGTTGTTTCTTTGAGTTGTCCCAGAGCTCACTAGCTTCAATTAATCAAAGCAGATAGGGAAAACAAAAAGCCAAGACCCAGAACACCATGGGAGAAATGGTAGGCTGAGGTTTGGTGAGGAGAACCACTTAGGCTAAGGGGAACTTTCACAGAGCAGGGAGTGTGGGTCTGTGGGGCTTGCTCCTCCATATGACAGCCCCCCACCCCCAGTGTGTGACATCATGAAAAGCATTCCTTCTGGCTAGAGCAGCTCCTACCTATAAGACCTGAGGAAACCGTCCAAGCTGGGTCCTGTCCAATCCTGCTAATCCCAGCAAAGCATCCCCAGTCCCGAAGACAGTGTGCCTAGGGCCATGGTTCAGCCAGGAAGACTTGGGGGGGTGGGGGGGCCTCATCACCTCGGTTTCTACTGTGGTTCAATTGCACAAGGGGCCCCGTCTCTGCCCTCCAGAGCACAGCCCAGCCTGGCAGCAAGTGTGTGGGACATGTCCTCGAAGTCCAAAGTAAAGACAAAAGGCACAGACTGGACCTGTAGATCCTGAGCCCTATCCTCAGCCACCTGTCATCAGAAACACTACTGGGTGAGACAGCAGCAGGCACTTCAGACCAGGGGACACTGTCCTTCTTGAGAAGCAGAAAGGAGACCTCTGGATGGGAGGGAGTGGCTGGGCCTGGAGTCCAAGGAAGGAGGGAGGCTGTACAAGGGGTCCTGAGGGGAAGCCCACCCATCAGCTCTGTAGGCCTCAGCATCATTCCCAGTTCAGAAGTCACTGATCCACAGTCTGAAACACCTGCAGATCCTCAGCAACAGGGGTGCCTGACGCACGCACACCTTCTACCTCCAGGGACTAACTCAGCCCGCCTGGCCTGCAGGAGGGCAGGGCTGGGTCCCAGGGCCTCCAGGAGCCCTGCTCTGCCGGTGCTGCTGCCCTCAGCTCTGCTCCAGGCTGTCTGTGGGCTGCACCACGCTGTAGATCCCTTGACCCATGGAGAGCTGCCGGCTGAAGAAGGACGTGGAGCGCTTTGGCTTGACCCGCTTGATCACCTTGCCTATAAGGGAACAGGAGAAATGTGCTGAGCAGCAGCTTTCTCTGACGGGGCCTGGGCCCCGAGTTCTGGCTACAGTGGGATGCCTATTCCGTCTGAGCACCTCTCTTCATCCCTGTCATCTGAATCTCAGACCCGTTCCTATACTGCGTCCCCAGTGACAGGATGGATGGGTGTGCGGTCAACCTCACAAACCAGGAAACCAGTGCGCCTGTGACATGAGGCCAGCTGTGACATCTCAGGAACTTTTACTGACACTGGTTTAATAGACGACCATAGAAACAAAACGCCTGCCACTTCGCTGAGTGACTGCAGGTGAGCCTCAAGATAAACGATGCTTACAAGTTAAAAAGATCAAGCTGAGGGGTAAATTCAGAGCCCTGGTGATGCACTGGTTACAGTACTTGGCAGCGAACCAAAAGCTCTGTGATTTGAATTCACCAGCTGCTACACAGGTGAAAAGGTGCTCTGGTAGCGTAGTGGTTACGAATCAGGCTGCTAACCCCAAGGTCGGCAGTAGGAAACTACCAGCTGTTCCGTGGGAGAAAGATGAGGCTTTCTGCTCCCGTAAAGATTTACAGCCTTGAAAACCCTGTGCAGGGTCACTATGAGTTGGAACCAATTCCATGGTACTTAACAACAACAACGCAGGACAAAGACACGGCCCATCTGCTTCTGTAAAGACTAGCTGTTGTTGTGATGTGCCATGGAGTCGGTTCCAACTCATAGCAAGCTGTAAAGTCTTAGTCCTGGAAATACTATGGGGCAGTTCTCTGTCATGTAGGGTCGCTATAAGTTAGTTCCTACTCAGTGGCATAGGTTGGGTTGGATAGAAGTCAACATCAGTAGTGATATGCCGGTTGACAGTATATGCCACTTACTGTGATAAAAACGGAGTATCTCTGGTGTTCCTCCAAATCCTCTATGCCCTGTCTAATCATGGAAAAGGCGTGAGACCAATCCCAGTTAAGGGGCATCCTACAATATACCTGCCTAGTGCTCCTCAAAACTGTCAAGGTCACCAGAAACAAGCCAAGTCTGAGATACTATCACAGCCCAGGGCAGCACAGGAAGGCATGACAGCCAAATGCTATGTAGGGTCTTACAGGAGATCCTGGAACAGACAAAGGACACTAGGGAAAAAGTAACGGGATCTAAATAAACTATGGTCTTTCATTAATAATAATATATCCGAATTGGTTCATGTAATGAATACAATATGTTGGAGTCCTGGTGTGGTGCTGTAGGATAAACACCAGACTGCTAACCACAAGGTTGGTGGTTCAAACCTACCAGCTGCTCCTTGGAAATCCTATACAGGGTCACTATGAGTCAAAACTGACTCAATGGCACTTAACAACACAATGTAAGATGTTACTAGGGGTGGGAGATGGGGGGGGAGCAAAATACTCAAATAACAAAAGGAAAATAGACAAAACATATGAATAGCAATTCATGAAGGGGAAAAAAACCAAAGATCAAGTCCAGCACAATGTCCCAACATCAGTGCTGGTTCTGAAGATCTGTCCCTGTGCAGAAAGTCAAGGTGACCGTGATCAGCAATTTGTTGTGAACTGGTTGTTGTTAAGTGTCATCGAGTCAGTTCCGACTCACAGCAAATCTGTATAGGGTTTTTGAGGAACGGCTGGTAGATTTGAACCGTCGATTTTGTGGTTAGTAGTTCAATGCTTACCCTACAGTGCCATACTAAGACTACATTGTGAATAGGTACTGCTTCAGTAAGTTCAAAGTGAGGGCAAATTGACTAACATTACGGGTAAAGTAGGAATCGTCCCTAAGTTGGACATTCATAATTGTTCAAAACCCAGGAGGGACTGCCTATTCAAACGTTAATCCAAAGTACTTCTTTCAGAATGAAATACCCATGGTGGGGGGTAATTATCAGCCAGGTGGCATCATTGATGGCGTCAAGTGTGGCAGTGGTAGTGAGGTTGGCCCAGGATCAGACATTGTTTCGTTCTGCTGTGCATGGGGTCACTATGAGTCGGTTCCGACGACTCGATGGCACCTGACAACAATGACAATACCCACGGTGGGCAAGGAAAGCAGGTGCCAGTTTAGATCAAGTTGGTTTTGACTCAAGACGACTCCATGTGTGTCAAAGCAGAACCATGCTCTACAGACAGGGTTTCAAGGGTGATTTTTCGGCAGTAGATCACTATGCCTTGCTTCCAACAGGCCTGTTTTGTTGTTAGGAACTGTGGTGTCGGTTCCAACTTACAGCAACCCGGTATAGGGTTTCTGAGGAGCAGCTGGTGGGTTTGAACAGTTGACCTTTCAGTTATAAGTCCAGCGTTTATCCTACAGCACCACACCAGGACTCTAACATGCCTATGGGTAGACTGAAATCTCCAATCTTTTGGATAGCAGCCAAGAGATGGTAATTGTTGACACCTTCCAGGAACTTTGGAAGACAGTTGTTGTTGTTAAGTGTTGTTGAGTCGCTTAACACTCATATTGACCCTGTATAGGGTTTCCGAGGAGTGGTGGTGGGTTTGAACTACTGACCTTATAGTCAACAGTCCAGTGCTTATCCTACACCACCACACCAGGACTCTGGAAGGCAGGCAGCAGTTAGCAAAACCACTCTGAGGATGCTAAAAGATCCGAAGTCTTAAAATGTGCACACACTTTGACCCAGAAACTCCACTTCAGAGATATACATACCCAGGAGAAACAGGTGGGATTCCAAGTAACAACTTAGCTATGGGTCTGTTGTTTACAGGAATCCTGGTGGCACAGAGGATTAAATGTTGGGCTGAAAACTGCAAGACTGGCAGTTCAAACCCACCAGTCATTCCAGGGGCAAAAGACAAGCTAGCTAATCCTGTCTAGATTTGTTGTTGTTGTTGTTAGGTGCCATTGAGTCAATACCGACTCATAGCAACACTATGCACAACAGAAGGAAACACTGCCTGGTTCTGGGCCAACCTCATAACCGTTGCTGCACCTGAGCCCATCGCTGCCACCACTGTGCCAATCCATCTTGTTGAGGGTCTTCTTTATCTCCGACCCTCCACTTTATTACGCATGATGTCCTTCTCCAGAGACTGGTCCCTCCTGATGATATGTATGAAGCATGAGAGGCAAAGTCTGGCCATAACTCAAATGCATGAATTCGCCTATAGTCTTCCTTATTCACTGTCCAGCTTTCACATGCCTATGAGGTTACTGAAAATCCCATAGCTTGGGTCAGGCGCACCTTAGTCCTCAAGCTTGCTCTTCAACACTTTAAAAAGGTCTTGTGCAGCAGATTTGCCTAATGCAATATGTCGTTTGATTTCTTGACTGCTGCTTCCATGAGTGTTGACAGTTGATCCAAGAAGAATGAAGTCCTGGACAACTTCAATCTTTTCTACATTGATAAGGATGTTGTTTATTGGTCCAGTGGTGAGAATTTTTGTTTTCTTTACATTGAGATGTAATCCATACAGAAGGCTGTGCTCTTTGATCGTCATCAGTAAATGTTTTAGGTCCTCTTCACTTTCAGCAAGCAAGATTTTATCATCTATACATATCGCAGGTTGTTAATGAGTCTTCCTCAAATCCTGATGCCACGTTTTTCTTCATAGAACCCAGCTTCTTGGATTATTTGCTCAGCAAACAGTATGGTGAAAGAATACAATCCTGGCACACACATTTCCTAATTTTAAACCATTCAGTGTTCCCTTGTTCTGTTTGAACAACTGCTTCTTGGTCTGTGTATAGGTTCGTCATGAGCACAATTAAAGTGTTCCAGAATATCCATACTTCCAGATTTACAATCTCAGAAATCCTGTAAGGTTCTGTCCCAGGAGTTCCAATTGACTGGGTGGCAGTGGGAATGCTGTCTGTAATAACTGAAAACTAGAATGAGCTCCAATGTCCATTACTGAAGGGCTGTGTGACAATTATTGGTTGATATAATGTGGGAAGACACCATCACCACTAAGTCCATTCTGACTCTTAGTGACCCTACAGGACAGGACAGAACAGAACAGAACAGAACAGAACCGCACCCCGCCCCCCTTGCCCCCAGTTCCCAAGGCTGCCTCTGTATAGAAATAGACTGCCTCAGCTTTCTCCTGTGGAACAGCTGGTGGGTTCCAACTGCTGACTTTTGGTTGCCCATGGAGCACTTTAACCACTGTGCCCCAGGGCTCCCTCAATACTACTAGAGTTGTTAAAAAGTAAGTGTTTTCAATTATAATAAAAGTGACATGATCGTTGTAACACTTAAATACTGCGAAGTCGAAAGAAACTATAAGAGTTGCAGAAACTGATCACAATGGTTTTTCCTCTCGCTATCTCACATACACACACATACACAGTTTTACATTTTGGCATGTTGCCCTGTTACCTGATTTTAATCTTTGTTCTGTTACACAAAACAAACGTATTTAGCAGTCATTTTAGATTTGCAGGAAAATTATGAAGGTAACAGACAGCTCCAAACCAGCTTTCCTAAACGTTAACATGTTCCATTACCTGGTATGTTAATACCTTTGTGGTAGTGAGATTACGGCATATGGTTCTTCCAGCCTTAGTCCTCATAACTTCCATCAAATGACTGGGTTGTTGTATGCCATCAAGTCGGTTCCAACTCCTAACGATCCTGTGTAGGGTTTCTGAGAGCTGCTGATGGGTTTGACCTGTTAACCTTTCAGTTACCAGTCCAGTGCTTATCCTACAGCACCAAACCAGGGCTCCGTAGGATAAGCACTGGAATGATAAAACCATGCAAATAGGGTATATGGGACTCTAATATGGGACTGGTCAGTTTTTCATCCTGCTAAGTTTAAAAAGGAATCCTGGTGTGGCACTGTGCTGGACCACAAGGTCAGTTTGAGTTTCAAGGTCAGCGGTTCACACCCACCAACCACTCCTCAGAAACTTTAAACCGGGTCATTATGACCTGGAACCAACTCAATGGCACTTAACATCAACAACGTTTTAAAAGAGTCATCTCAGAATCAGGAACAAAAGATCCCAAAACCATCTAGAAACTAGAGCCATGACTAGCGTGTGAGACTCCTGCTTGGTAAAGTGGCAGCAGCAGAGACAGCAGCATGGAAAGACAGAGTGAAGCCTCCCAGATAGACATACAGAATTGGGTGCCCTTGGGGCATGCGTCAACAATGCTATAAGGGGCATGTAACACTTGTCTGAGCATGACAGAGGCCAAGGAGCTGCTTTGCTGACAGCAAGGAAAGACAGAGGCCTTCCTGACTGGAGAACTACTATATCCTAAGTTGTTTCTGATCTTGAATTGTACCCTGGTCACTTCCCTAAGAAGCCCTGTAACTGTGAGTACTGTGTGGCCACAGCAATGGACTCTTGGCCCAGCAGAGAAGCAGAGTGGCTAGGATGGATGGCTGCTGTCAGACTAGGATAAAGACGGAAGGTAAAGGCATGTCTGACCTCTGCCTCACAGGAATCGGCCTTGGGCTGATTCTCCTTCCGTGTCAGAGGAGGTCAGACAAGTCCACTACCTTCCGCAGCCTTACGTTACCTGCTATGTCTGTCAAAACGGAGAGATTGATACTACTAATCTACAAACTTTAACATCACCAGCTGTCTCACACTGTCCTTCGCTCTAGGCGTCCATCCAGGTACAACACTGCATTTGCTAGCTACTGTCAAGTAGGATATAACTCATGGCGACCCCACGTATGTCAGAGTAGAACTGCACTCCACAGGGTTTTAAATCTATGACTCGTCAGTCAGTTTGCTGTACTGTGCTGGCTTGTGGGTTGCCACCAGTATTTTAAATACCAGCACAGGGTCACCCATGGTAGACAGGTTTCAACTAAGCTTCCAGACCAAGACAGACAAGGAAGGAGAGACAGACTACTTCCAAATATTTAGTCACTGAAAACCTTGTGAATAGCAGTGGAACACTGTCCAGATAGTGCAAGAATACTGAATATTGACACATGATGCAGAGCACCAGAACAATGTCCAATATAGTGCCAGAGGATAAGCCTTCAGGTTGAAAGGCACTCAAAATACGACTGGGGAAGAGCTGCCTCAAAGTAGAGTTGACCATGATGACGTGAATGAAGCAAAGCCTTTGAGACCTTCATTTGCTGATGGGGCACAACTCAAAATGAAGAGAAACAGCTATAAACATCTATTAATAATCGGAACTCGAATGTATGAAGTATGAATCTAGAGAAATTGGAAATTGTCAAAAATGAAATGGAACGCATAAACATAGATATCCCAGGCATTAGTGAGTTGAAATGGATTGGTATTAGCCATTCTGAATCTGACAATCACCTGGTTTACTAGGCCAGGAATGACAAATGGAAAAGGAAGGGAGCATTGCATTTATCATCAAACAGATTTCCAGCTGAAACTCTAGACCCATGGAATGAGAAAGGCTGTGTGCCTGTGGGCAGGAGGCTGGCTTGCAAACTGTGCCCTTTCGTCACTGAAATGAATATATATTTTCTGTGTGTTTTATGTACATTTAAAAAAAAAAAAAAAGGAGGGGTGTGGATTAAAAAACAAAAAAGAACATTTCTAGATCTGTGTTGAAGTACAATGCTGTCTGTGACAGGATAATATCCATATGCTTACATGGATGTCCAGTTAATACCACTACTATTCAAATTTATGCACCAACTACTAAAGCCAGTGAGGATAAAATTGAAGAATTCTATCAACTTCTTCATTCTGAAATTGATCAGACATGCAATCAAAATGTACTGACAATTACTGGTGACTGGAATGCAAGGTTGGAAACAAAAGAAGGATCAGTTGTTGGAAAATATGGCCTTGGTGATAGAAACGATGCTGGAGATTGCATGATAGAATTTTGCAAGACCAATGACTTTTTCTTTGCAAATACCTTTTTTAAACAAGAAGCAATACACAGAAATCATCAGATGCAATATTCAGAAATCAAATTAACTACATCTGTGAAAAGAGATGATGGTAAAGCTCCCTATCATCAGTCAAAATAAGGCCAAGGGCAGATTGTGGAACAGACCATCAAATGCTTATATGCACGTTCAGGCTGAAGCTGAAGAAAATTAAAACTAGTCTACGAAAACCAAAATATGACCTTGAATATATCCCACCTGAATTTAGAGATCATCTCAGAACATATTTGATACACTAGACACTAATGACCAGAAGAGTTTTGAGATGATACCAAGAACATCATACAAGAAGAAAGCAAAAGGTCATTAAGAAGGTAAGAAAGAAGGAAAAGACCAAAATGGATGTCAGAAGAGACTCTGAAACTTGGTCTTTGGCATAGAGATGCTGAAGAAAATGGAAGAAATTAGGAGGTAAAAGAGCTAAACAGGAAATTTCAAAGGTCAGCTCGAAAAAACAAAGTCAAATATTATAATGAAATGTGGAAACACCTGGAATTAGAAAATCAAAAGGGAAGTAAGTACATGCTCAGCATTTCTCACACTGAGGGCACTGAAGAAAAAATTCAAGTCTTGACCTGAAATATTAAAGGATTCCATGAGCAAAATATTGAATGATGGAGAAAGCATCAAAAGAAGATGGAAGGAATACACAGTCACTATTAAAAAGAAATAATCGATGGTCAACTATTTCAAGATATAGCATATGATCAAGAGCTAATGATACTGAAGGAATAGATGGAAGGCACTGGCAAAGAACAAATCACCAGGAATTGATGGAATACAAATGGAAATCTTCCAACAAAATGATACAGCACTGGAGGCACTCACTTATCTATGCCAGGAAAATTGAAAGAGAGCTACCTGGTCAACTGACTGGAAGAGATCCACATTTGTGCCCATTCTATAGAGAGATGACCCAACAGAATGAGAAAATCATCAGACAATATCAGTAATATTGCATGCAAGTAAAAATTTGCTAAAGAGAACACAAAAACGGCTAACTACACATTGACAGAGAACTTCGAGGTTCAAGCCAGTTTAGAAGAGGGCGTGGACCAGGCGATATCATTGCTGAAGTAAGATGGATCTTGCCTGAAAGCAGAAAATACAGAAAAATGCTTACCCGCAAAGGCTTTAGATTATGTGGATCATAAGTTATGGGCAACATTGCAGAGAATAAGTATTTAGAATACTTAATTGTGCTCATGAGGATCCTGTACATAGACCAAGAGGCAGTTGTTCCAACAGAACAACGAATGGTTTAAAATTAGGAAAGGCGTGCACCAGGATTGTATTCTTTCACCACACTTTGTTGTATGCTGAGCAAATAATTTGAGAAACTGGATTATATGAAGAATGTGGCATCAGGATTGGAGGAAGACTCATTAACAACCTGCAATATAAAGATGATACCTTGCTTGCTGATAGCAAAGAGGACTTAAAACACTTACTGATGAAGACCAAAGACCACAGCCTTTGGTATTGGTTGCATTCTCAATGTAAAGAAAACAAAAATCCACACCACTGGGCCAATAGACAACATCTATATAAATGGAAAAAAGACTGAAGTTGTCAAAGACTTCATTTTTCTCAGATCATCAGTACTCATGGAAGCAGCAGTCAAGAAATCAAAGGACATATTGCATTAGCCAAATCTGCACTAGACTTTTAAAAATTGCTCAAGAGCAAAGATGTCAGTTTGAGGACTAAGGTGCACCTGACCCATATGCATGTGAAAGTTGGACAGTGAATAAGGAACACTGTAGAAGATTTGATGCATTTGAGTTACGGTGTTAGAGGAGAATCTTAAAAGTACCGTGGACTACCAAAAGAACAAACCAATCTGTATTGGAAGAAGTAAAGACAGACTGCTCCTTTTGGAAGCCAGGATGGCCAGACATGGTCTTTCATGCTTCAGACATATTATCACTGGAGAATGATATCATATTTGGTAAAGTGGAGGGTTGGAGAAAAAGAACTCCAATGAGATGGACTGGCACAGTGGCAGCAGCAATGGGCTCACAAACAGCAGTGATTGTGAGGTTGTCTCAGGACGCAGCACCATTTCATTCTGTTGTGCATCGGTTCGCTATGAGTCATTACCAACTTGATGGCACCTAACAACGGCAACACATGCATGCGAAAGTTGGATAGTGAATAAAGAAGACCACAGAAGAACTGATGCATTTGAGTTATGATATTGGAGGAGAATATTAAAAATACCATGGACAACCAGAAGAACAAACACATCTGTGTTGGAAGAAGTACAGCCAGGGGAGAACAAACAAGATGGTAGAGAGAGTAGAAGGTGCAGTGAGGAGCTCCGTCAGCAACAACACAGAACACCGGACCAAGCAGGCTCAGGGGATGGTCCCAGAACTCTGAACTACATTTAAACGAATATTTAGAAAGCTGGAAGGCTTACAGCCAGTGGACTTTGTAGCAGAAGCAAGAAATCCAGTACTTTCTAATCCAAGGTGCTCAGCTGCTCCCAGAGCAGCCATCTTGGGTGAAACCAAACAGGGGGAGGATCAGAGCAGCCTGACCGAACTGCAGAGATAAAGGAAGAAGAGTGAAAAGGGAAGCCCGTCTCCTGATCACATCTACCTGGAGGCAACCAGAAAGCATAAAAAATACAAAAACACACACCCTTCTAAGTTTTAAGGCCACAGCTAACCACTGAATATGCCCCACAACAGAAACAGATGACTATATCAGCACATGTCCAGAAACAAGATAAAGTGACTGAGACAAGTAAGTTGGAGGTAGACCTACACTCCATCCTGGAAGGAGG
The DNA here is from genome assembly GCF_000296735.1 of Chrysochloris asiatica. Taxonomy (NCBI): domain Eukaryota; kingdom Metazoa; phylum Chordata; class Mammalia; order Afrosoricida; family Chrysochloridae; genus Chrysochloris; species Chrysochloris asiatica. Next base: position 19,969,251 of record NW_006408558.1, read on the forward strand.
GCAGGCTTTGGAAATGCCTGAGAAGGAATTCAGAAAAATGATTATAAAATGTTTCAAAACACTTGCCAATGGAGTTGAGAATAAAAATGAAAAAGTCAGGAAAGTGTTACAGGAACAATCAAAATAAGACAGATGCAGCATTGGAAACAATTTAAAATCTACAGAAAGAGGTTCAAATGATTAGTAATAGAATATCAGAAATGCACAATACACTGAAAGGGCAAAAAGTAGAATTGAAGAGATGGAAGCCAGAACTAGTGAGCTGGAAAATAAATCTCTCAATACTACTAAGATAGAATAACAAGCAGAAAAAAGGATAGAAATATATGAAGAAGGTCTAAAATTTATGTTAACAACGTGAAGAGGAATAACTTAAGAGTTATTGGCATTCCAGAACAGGAAGAATCACAGAAGTCCACAGAGGAAATAGTTGAAGAGCTTCTGGAAGAAAATTTCCCTAACATCCTGAAAAGCAAAAACATAAGTATTCAAGAAGCTCAACAAACCCAGGAAGGACAGACACTAAAAGAAAATCACCAAGACATATAATAATCAAGCTCTCCAAAATCAAAGATAAGGACAGAGTCCTGAAAGCAGCTAGGGAAAAGAGAAGTGTAACATACAAAGGCAAGCAAATCAGATTAAGCTCAGATCTCTCAACAGAAACCATGCAGGCAAGAAGGCAATGGAGACATATATAAAAACCTGAAAGAAAAAAACTGCCACACAAGTGGAGGGTAGGAGAAAGAGGAATACCCGCAACAAGATGGATTGGCACAGTGGTGGCAGCAATGGGCTCAGGTGTAGAAATATTATGAGGTTGGCTCAGGACTGGGCAGTGTTTCGTTTTGTTGTGCAGAGGGTCACTATGAGTCTGTACCAACTGGATGACATCTAACAAGAACAACAGAGTTTTCTATGGGTGATTTTTTGGAAGTAAATTGCCAGCCCTTTCTTTCGAGGTGACTCTGGGTAGACTCAAACCTTCAACCTTTCCATCAGCAGCAGAGTGTTCTAACTGTTTACATCGGCATGGTCCATACCACACTACACTTTGGGCTTTATACTTTGATTGGTTGCATTGAACTCCACAGGATATGGTTTCATCCTTTGTCTGACCACTCCTGTGTTAACAGAAGCCTGGTCGTTTCTAGTTTTCCACCAACTGGACAATGCTGCCATGAGCACATGTGGGGAGACAGCAATGAGAAGGGTCAGGAAGGGCTGGTACAACCAGGACCCGGGGCCTCCAATTGCAACTCCTGTAGGGTGTAGGCTGATACATCATGTCTGCAATGGCTCTGTTCACAGGCTCCCCTCCAGAGCATCCCACAGTTCAAGTGTTGGAACGTGCACACGCATACACACACTCTCTCACATACACTCAAAACACAGACACGGAGGAAGGATTGCTCACCATCATCCACATAGTCAATGGTGGAGAGATGCTGGATGCGACTACAGACCACGCTGCCCTGCCGCCGTAGCTTGGGACGCTGTGTGGGAGGTGGCGAGGAGCCAGAGTCTAAGTTGGGGCCAGAATCACACTCCTGGGGGGCAGTGGGTTCCACAGCCTGGTTCAGTTCGATGCAGTACTCGATGAGGCTGCTCATCAGTTCAGCCTGGAGAGGAGAGAGGGGCTGATGTGAGACCTGCTGGGTAGGCAGACCCAGCCCTCCCATACCGCCTGCTGATGGCAGTGAGCCAGCCATGAACAGCACCATGCTCTGGGAGAGGCCGATGGGGAAAGAGGAGAAAGCAGGAACAGTCCTGAGCAGGGGCAAGGGGCCTCTGATGGGAGGGGTGTAGGGTGAGCTGAGACGAACGGATGGATACGGGAAATGGAGGAAGGGAGGCCGTGAGCTTCTCTGCCAGCTGCTGGTCTGGAGGGCAGGGTCCAGGCAGCAGCATGCTGGTGAGGCCAGAGGGGACAGTGCTGGGCCAGCCCTCCGTGGACCCACTTGGCCAGCAGCTGAAGCCCAGGCAGCTCCAGATTAGTAGGTGGTCAGGCTCCATCATCCCCAGACCCTCACCCCTCCCAGTTGCTGAAGGCCAGCTCGCCAGGAGCCCCCTGCCCACAACCTGCTTGGAGTAGATCTTGAGCAGCTTGTTGACGGGTGTGCCCTCGCTCTCCCCGTCAAACTCCAGCCACAGTACGCACTCCTCCTCCTCCGGGGAAGTGTGGTCCCACGACAGCTCCTGGAAGCGCAGGCCCAGCAACACGTGCTAGGGGGGTGGGAGGGGAGCAGAAGGAGGCTTGGACTCTGGTAAGCAGAGATCTAGTCCCACCGCACTGGGCGCCAACAGGAGGGAACATTTGTCCAGGTGTGCTTCCCGGATAGAGTCTCGATTCATTCAGGCCTTTCTCTAAGGTGAAGAGCCCAGCTTTCCTTAGACCCTCAAAGAGAGATGTGATCCAAGGAGGCCACGGTACCTCATCGCACAGCCCAGATGGAGCACCCCCTTACAGCTGGGAAAAGTCCCAGGAAGGAGGGGCCTTCTCCAGAGTGGGCACAGAAGGCCGACACAAGAAGTCGGCCAAATCTCCTGGCTCTTGCCCGGGGTCAAGAAGCTGCTACAAGCACCTGGGAGCTGAGGCAGCTGGGTCAGAGGAGAAGCTGGACCTGGCTGGCCAAGCACTGGGTTGGTCTGAAAGGGGTCCCAGTTGTGGGGCCTTTCTCCATGAGGCAGAGGGTATATAGGCTGAGTAGCCAGGCTCTGGGAACCTCCTAGCACTCAGAATGATAACCCCAGCAGCAGCCCCGTCCCACCCAAGCACACCAGGCAGAAAAGCCAATCCCAGAGCAGAGCCAGGAAAGCCTCGGGATGCCCGCTGGTCCCTCCCGGACAGCTCCCCTACCCCCAGTGCCAGTACCTTTTCCCGGCAGTCGATAACGTGCACGCCCTCCAGACAGATGGCCACAGTCACCGGCTTGCGCCCGCCCCGGTGCAAAAATCCCTGGGCTGGCTTGTCAACTTCGCCGTGGAAGAAGGCACACCTTGGGAAGGGATGTGGTGTCAGCCTGCCTGCTGCCAGCACCAAGGACAAATGGCCCAGAGGGTCCTGACTCAGCTCTACCCAGAGGTCAGGGAGGTCTGCTCTGGGCCAGGCTGTTTTGGGGACCAGAGCCTGAATTCAGTATCAGTCCCTCTCTGAAGCTGGGCAGATCCACGCCCCAGTTGGCTTGGGAAACACAGGGTAGCTCCAAGGCTGGACGCTGAGACGTGGAGTAGTGTACCCTGGGACACGAACCACCCACCCTGACTCCACTCCTGTTTCCCGTGAACTTGTCAATCACTGCAGACATCACTCCCTGACTTCTTTAGTGCTGGCCCAGAGAGAACCATAGTCAAATCCTACACTTCCATTCACATGCATCTAGAAGCTTCCAAGAGACTGTGTAGCTTAGTTATCCCCGCCAGTGCTGACTGTGTGCTGCACAAGGGCAGTGGTCTCAGTGCCTAGACAGGTCAGGCACACAATAGGTGCCCAAGCACATGGGTAAAAGCTGGCCAGAGAGAAGACCCCCAGATCCAATGACCCAGTGACTATGGTAGGAGGAAGAGGAAGAGCTGTCACTGCTATCCCAGCCTGGGACAGGACAGGAGACTGAGTGTCCAGGGCAGATGATGGAGGGTGGCCCGGTCTACTCACCCATAGAAAGGCAGCTCATGGCACTTGAGGAGGTAGGCGCGGTAGTGGGTGCTCAGGGGAGCCTCACACTCGCTGCTGCTGCCGCCACTGACAACCACTTCTTTCACCTTGCGGTAGGCGTTCAGCAAGCCCTGCTCACCAGTCCCAGCCTTGGCACCACGACCTCGGAGGGCAGCAAAGAGGCCATGGCCCCGCTTACAGAGGTGGGCAGGGAGGAAGCAGTCCAGCTTCTCCCTGAGGAGGAAAGAGGCAGGATGCTTTAGCATGAGGAGGCCTGGCAAGCAGGTGATCCTGAGGTCCCCCCCGACTCTGGGAGGAATGGGAGTGGGCAGTGGGGAAGCTCTTTTCACAAAGAGAAGATGAAGGAAGAACAGGGGAAGGGGACTCACAGTAACATTCAAGCCAGATAGCAAGTAAGGGACTCGGGAGGGGAGGCATGGCCCCAGACAAACAGACAGACAACAGATGTGATTCAGATCCCAATTCTTCGCCTATGGGCAGGATCTGGAGTCTAACCGCCCACCTGCGCGGAGCCCACCCTGCAATCTGTTATAAAAAGGGGTGGGGTAACAGTCCCCACTACCTGCCCAGGTGACAGTTACCCTGAGCCTCAAGATGACACATTCTTCAAGCGCAGACCCAGAAATGCAGGCCCAGCTGGCCCTGCTCCCACCTGCTCAGGCTTTTCCACCAGCCTAGGGACTTGGTGAAAGCGCTCCTTCCCTGTGCTTCAGTTACCCTGCCTGGGGTCTGCAGTACCCCTCCCCTGCCCCACCAGCTCTGAAACCCTAGTCCTACCTTCCGCTCACCAGTCCTGACAAAGTCAGTGACACCCTCTATACAACGAACACACAAAAGGCCTGGCCCTGCCCACCTCCCAGCCATTTGCCCACCCAGGACATCTATAGGAGGGGAGACACAGAACGTCACAGCAAGAGGCATGCTTTTCAGAAACGTCAGGCTGAAGGACTCCTATCCCACCCAGAGCCTGGCACTAACTAAGTCCACCTGTCACCTGGCTGTGGCCCCAAAGAACAATCCCAGACCAGAGCCTGGGTTCCACCCCAATACTCCTCTTGGGTCCGTGCACTTCCCATGACCGTCACGCCATCCTGCTCTCACCTTAAACTGCAAGGGGCAGGCTGGCCAGGCTGGTAGGGCCCGAGCTGCACACGGCACACCAGGGCCCCCAGGGCCTCACAGTCCTCTGCATCACACGGGTACCTCGCAGTAAGCACGTTGCCCTTGGCCTCCTCGTAGAGCAGCCGCAGAATCTCCTCGTTGTGGATCTACGGACCAGGTGGGCACTGCTCAGCCAGGCCAGGCAAGGAAGACTGAGAGAGCACAGGCACCAAACCTGGGTTCTGCTCCCACCTCACCTGTAGCTCCCGCCGCTTTGGAAAAAATACATTCCTTCGGAATTGTAGGGAAGGCTCATCTGGAAAGAGAGGCTGCGTCATCACCCAGCACTCCGCTTCTGCCCAACAGGCCCACTCCCCAGGCCCAACCTTCTCCTGGGCTCCCCATCAGTACTCCACCCCCCGCATGGGCCCAGATGGAGATGGCACTGACCCACGGCCACGTCTTCATCTGGCGCATCAGTGAAGCGCAGCAGCAGCTCCGGCCACTGGCGGCCCAGCTTGTAGGGCTGGTGCTTGGGCTTCAACTGCACCTCTGCAGGATGAGAGGGACAGTGGCCCACACAGCCTCAGAGCAGCCCTCTCACCCCCAATAGGCACCTAACAGTTCAAATGGTGCTGATGAGTTGATTCTGACTCATAGTGACCCCCGCCCCCCCCGCGCCTGTGTGCAGAGACTGTTCCATAGGGTTTTCTAGGCTCCTTTATGCTCCTTCCCCCAACAACTCAGTGTGTCTGAGCCAACCAGACTCAAGAGTCCCGATCTTTGGGCCAAACCATCCTGTCTAGACCCTGAACTTAAACTAAGAGTAGCCACAGCTCCACGTGGGTCTCCCTGCCTACACCTTTGTGAGGGTCCTCAGAGATGGGGGTGGGGTCCTTATGGATGTTTCACTTTATGGAGGGACTTCATGTGACTGTCCAAGGTCAGACAATTAGTGGCTACAGCGAGGACAGAATCCTATCTCATGGACGCCCTAAAGTCCGGCCAGGAACACTAAGAGCTCCCAGCATCCACATTCAGTCAGCGCCAAGGACTCTGTGTCTGCTGGAGGAATGAGTGAGGTAACACATTGGCTGGAACCCAGTGGCCACACACGGGTGATACGGGGAGTACTGGGTCAATGACCCCCCCCCCCCCCTTTCTGGAACCCTTAAGCTCAGCAGCACAAAGGAATTCCAACATCAGAGCAGGACTGCTGGTCCTAGCCCCACGAACTCCCAGGTGGACTTGCTGCCCACAGGCTGTCCCCCGCAACTAAGACCACCAGTCCCTGAAGCCCTATTACGTGCTGAGACAGAGCACTAGGAAATCCACACCTTCCCAAAATACCAAGCGGGAAGGGCGACTCCGAGGATGCTGCCCCCTCCCCGGCCTAAGAGGCTCTGAGTCCAGGGGCATCGGTCACTGTGTCATCCTGGGGATGGACTTGGGTTCCGAGGCACCCAAGTTAAACACAGCCTGGGAACAAAGTGGGTGTTGGCTTTGTGCTGAGGTCTCTGGATGCCTTGGTGCCCCAGGGTGACCTGGGCCACACAGACAGCCCATTCAGAAGCTCTTGTGTGAGGGGGGGCAGGAATGTGAAGAGGGAATGTGGGCAGAGGAAGTAGGAGGAGGAACAGACACAAGGCACATGGGAATGCTACCCCCAGCTCTCCAGAGACAGAGCCCCAGGCCTGAGGGGGAGGAGAAGGGTCAGCAGGAAAAGGGTGGGGGGCAAGAATTACAAAGTAGCAGCTGAACAGGAAGCTCTGGGGGGGCAGGTGAGGGCAGGAGGTCCTTCCTCCCCCTCCCAGATCCTCCCTCGAAAAGGAGGCCATCACTAAGGGCTTCTGGGTTTACCCCTGGATGTCCTCAAGCTGTGTCAACGGGACCTGTCTCCCTTTCTTGTCCCTTCTTGCCCATAAGAACACTTGAAGCTCAGCTAATACTTAGTGCAATCCCACTTCCTGACTGAACAGCTGCCTCAGAAGCTCTAGTCAACCAGGGATCACTGGCCTGAGGGTCTGGAGGGTCAGCGCCCCCACAGCCCCTCCACCTCCCCTTGGTCTCTCAGCCTGAACTGCTTCCATGGGCTCTCCCAGTCCATGTGGGTGACCCCAGGTCAGAAACCAAGCCCTCACCACTTCCTGTTCTCCTCAGGCCGGGGAAAGCCTCAGGGGCTAGTCCGTAGGCCCAGCCTGCTTTTCTGCAGTGGCCACCCAAGCTCAAGGCCCTATCGCTTGCTGCAAACCTTCATGTCTTCACCTGCAAACAGGGCTGTGCCATAAGGCTAAGGTGAAATTGTGCCCACAGGACATGGCAAAGTGGAGGCACGGAGTCCATCTCAGTAAACATGGATACTTCCTGCATACCCCCACCCCACAATCCTGTGCCTTGATGCCCCAGGGCTCCCAGCCAAGGCTGAGGAGAGGCTCGGTCTCTCCTCTGCCACCAGCAAACGGAGTGCTCTCTGGTTAGCCTGGCTATCCAGTGACCAGACGTTCCAGAGACTCCCCTTTCTTCCCAAACTGGTCAGTGCCTTTCACAGCCTCCTGGCTAGGCTTCTCATTGCTATGCCTTACCCAGCAGAGGGGAGACAAGCCAAAGTGCAAAGACATCCAGGGCAATGTCCGGGAGCTGCAGGACCTCTCGAACTACTCGGTGTAGCTCGTGGGCACTGAGCGAGGGCAGGTTCTCCACAGCCAGTGGCAGCACCGTATCATCCGCCAGGTACACAAGCACGTCCGCAGCTGTGATGGAAGCTGGGTCAGCTGGGGTCACCATCCAAAAGCAGCCAGCCCAGCCCAGGAACCCGCCACCACCCACTGGGGCTGAGGTCCCCAGCCTATGCCCCTTGGTGACCAAGGCTCCACGTCTGAGCTAAGATCTGCTCCAGGGTAGTGTGAGCCCCAGGTTCCCTGAAAGGCCTGTTACAATGACATCTGTTAGGACTTAGTCAACCACCCAGAAACCAAGTCAGTTAGGGCCAGGGACCAAACAACCCCAACCCCAAACTCTCAGGGCTCAGACTGGGGAGATCACTGCTCCCCACAACGGTGCATCTGCTCTGAAGAACATTCTGCAGGTGAGTTAGCTGAGCCTATCTTGCAGTTACAGTAGCTGTAGCATCGGGCTAAGTAAAAGGTGGAGCCAGCTAACTTCTGTTAAGTCATTGTGTCAGCAGCTTCAAATGTGGCTCTGAATCAAGTGACGGGCAGCCAAGACAAGAGGGCACAATCGATCACTAATGCAAGCGATGTGCTCTCTGAATCCCGAGTTTATCCTGTTCTGACAGTTACTTTCTTCAAAGATCATTAAAATCATCTGGAAGTGGCTGAAATTCAGACCCACTTTCCCACAGGGAAAACAGGCCTTGCTTAACTCCTCCAGGGCCCTACTTCCTTCCTATGAAACAAGAAAATGGAGTCATGCAGTCAAAACGCTGCTTGTGAGAAATGCATGAACCAAAGAAAACAGAAGTGTTACTTTCCATCTGTGTGATTGATTTCATTTGTATTTCTCAGCTATTTGAGCTGAAGAGACTCAACGTTTGTCACTTGTTAATATGAAGGATTATCTTTAATGAAAGCCCTGGCAAGCCAGGGCCCCTTCTCCAGGGCTGGGTCCTGGGAGGGGCAGGAGGATGGGAACAGGGACCCACCTCGAGTTCCCACGGAGGACACGCTGCTTCGGTGGGACCGCTCTGCGGGGCCCGGATGCCCAGCACTGCCTTCCGTCTCGTCCATCTGCAGAGGAAAAGAGGTGCAGTCGTTACTGGTGGTCCGGGGCTACGGAGGCTGCTCAAGCTCTCAGTGAAATACACAGGGGGGTTCCCAAGAGGGATCCGAGAGGTAAGACAAGGCAGGCTAGAAGGACTGAGGGTGCAGACTCAGGGTCCTAGGCCAACTCGGGGTCAGGGTCGGGCTGGTCAGAGATCGCGGCTATGACAGTAAGAAGCGGGGGGGCTGAAGTTACGCGCGCAGGATGCCCAGGGAGGGCACGGCGCACCCCAATCAGGGGCAGAGACGGTGACACGGGCTCTCACCTCGCAGAGACGCAGCACCCGCCGCCTCAGCTCAGGCCCGGGTTTTGACTCTGGCCCTAACTCCAACTCCGGCCCCGCCACCACCCAGGCTCCCGCCCTAGGTTCGGCTTCTTCAGCTGCTACGCGGAAACCACAGCAGGAAGAAGCGCGGAACTCACGGCCCCACCTCCCCGGTCCACGGGAGCCAATCGAAGCCCGAGGCTGCCGCGCACGCGCCCTGCTCGAC
>NW_006408558.1:19978459-20017713 GCF_000296735.1 Chrysochloris asiatica
AAGTTATCCCCATTACGAGCCAGCTTTGCCATCAGCTCGAGAGATCGAGGGCAAGTCGCCCACCCCCACAACCTGACCGTTGGCCTGTGGCGGGGGGTGGGCGAAGGGAACGGGGGTACTGGCGCGAGCGCTGCCTCTCATTCGTCGTGTGAATTGAGGCCGGTGCGCCCACCTGTAAAATGGAGACACTTCCTTGGACGTGGCAGGGACACACTATGGGGCGCTGGGTAAAGCGGAGCTGCAGCACAGTGAGGGCAGAAGGCTGGGCGGGTCCCATCTCATATACACAAATTTGTTCCCTACCCCGCCTCTGGGCCTCAATTTCCCCATCTGCCAACGCTGGACGGCCTCTAAGGATGCTTTCCACTTTCAAATTCTGTGTGTGTTAGAAACCCAGGCTCCCCCGTTTTCCCAGGAAGCAGTCACATGGCACAGCTATCTTAGACACAGTCTGAATCTTTGAAGCAGTCTCAGACTGGGGAGCAGAGACGGGGCCCCAAAGTGGCAGATGTGAAACTGCCTATCCCCAGGGTCAGGTCACATGTCTGACAGCCCCAGCGTGTGTGTGCCGTGTGTGTGCCTGAGGTGTAGATCTTAGAGACAAACACCTCTGGCGCCTTGTTGAGTCACAGGACCAAATGTTCCTATGGGTTCTGTGATCAGAAACGGAGAAGTGGGTTCAACCTGCCCTATTTTCCTGGGATTGGAAGGCAGTTCCAATCCTGACGGCCTAAATTTCCTCAGAATTTGAAACAGCTTGCCTTCCCAGGACTAAGCAGCTCACCCCCATACGAGGTGCCTGTCCTATTAGCATGACTAAGGTCTCTAGGAAGCTCTAGGGGGGCTGGAGAGGAGAGAGTGTGGTGGGAACAGGCACCTGTTCCTGTGAGAAATGTTGTCTACACTGACAACTGCTCAATAATCCAATCTGTACTCATTTAGTGAGAGTGAGGTTTTCTTTATTAAATTTTGCAAAATCAGGCACCCTGCCCTGTAGACAAGGGCAGATGGGCTGCATGGCCATTTGACAAAGAGTTTTATTAACCTAGCTGGGAAAAAGCCCCTCCTCCATTTCCCCTTTACTGGGAACTTTGAGTTTATAATCTTTCCCAAAAGGCACCTATTAATCCCTACAGGGAGAATTCTCATTTAAACTTAGTTTTACTTCCTTGATGGGTGTATTCTTATTTTAAAGAGTCTAGTAGGTCAAACTAGTCTCTTCCTCTTCTCATAGTTCCCTTTTGTCATGCCAACCTGCTACCCCCAAGATATCCTTGATTCTGAAGATGGATCACCCCAACAGCTATGTCTCATACTCCTGGGTCTCAGCTCTGAACCTGCAGACCAGGATGCAATGACCCTAGTTCCTCCCTAAACCAGTTAGAGCAAAGTGAGGACGCAGTTGGGTACTGTTGAGTGTATAGTGCTGTGTTGGGGTTCAGAGACCTAGGAAAGAAACACCCCTGTCCTCAGGAAGTTTGTATTATGGTTTAATGGGTCAATGAAAGGAAAAGGGGGAGAGGAGTCTGGTAGAAAAGTGTACTTAAAGTTACATAAAACAAAAGATGCGCCTCAAGAGCTATAAAGGATGGTACCAAAAGCAGCAAGAGAAGGGGTCTCAATTCCTGAGCACCAGCTATGTGCTGGATGTTGGATTAGGCCTTTTCTTGTGTGTTACCTCACTTCCTCCTTTTGGACCTGGGACATAAGACTAGGAGCAGCCATCATATGTTGAGCACCTGCTCTCTGCTGGATGTTTTAGTCTGGCTTTGAACTGGCTCTTCCCAGTTCATTCATGACTGGCAAAACGAAACTAGAAAGGACTTTGTGAAATGTAGGTGTACTGGAACATCAGTGCCTTTCTAGAAACTTAATTTTCCTCTTAGAAAACATGAGCAGAATGTGCATTGCATAGCATACAAACCTCTGGATCAGCAGCGTCAGAAACAATGGTGACCAGCTCAAAGATGGAAGCCAACCGTCCTGTTTTGAATGTGTGTTGCTCTCTACAGCCCTGACAAAAATTGTTGTGTTGTTGTGACATGCCATCAGATTGATTCTGATCCATAGTGACCCTGTATAGGGTTTCCAAGGAGTGACTGGTGAACTTGAACCGCCAATCTTACAGTTCAAAGCAACTTTGCAGTCCGGTGCATTAACCCACAGCACCACACCAGGACTGGCAAAAATACAGTCTCCTGATTCAGGCTTCTGAAAGGACTGCATACTCCTCTTCTAACTCTCTCATTCCAGGGCTTTCATTGTAATCTTTCCTGTTTCCGTACACCCACATTTTACAAATTTGTTTCTGTTCTAAATTTGCTGCATAGACCATAACACATTAAGAAGCGAGTATTATATTTCCATTTTATGGATAAGAAAACAAGATCAGAAAGGCTGACTCACAAGGCTGACAGCTGACAGGTGTGTGTTGTTGTGGAGATGGGTGGGGACTAGAGCCCAGGTCTAGCTGAGCTAGAAGGGGCTTTGGGTACGATGCTGGCTAGTGGGGCAGGTGGGCAGAGGCAGGTGAGAAAAGGCATTCCCAGTACAGAAGCATCATAAGCATGGGGAGGGCACTGGGAAAGACTGGGGCCCATGAAATACCACAGGTGAGGCTGGGAATGGCAGAGTGAGGGATTTGTGGGCCGTTTGGCAGGCAGTGAGGACGTGTTGGAAGTTGTGAGCTAGAAGGACAAGTTCAGAGCTCTTCCTTGCCTGGCAGGATTTGTGAAGGCCTGCACAAGAGCCCATTGCTGGATGGGCTTCACTTCTGCACAGTTCTAGGTGAGTGACAGAAGGTGGGCTGGGGTGGGATTGGCAAAGGAAGCGAGGAGCTGGGGCACCACAGGTCTTCTGAGCTGAGAGATCTAGGGCATCTCAGTTGGCAGGGCTCACCTGCTGCTTTGTATGTCAGCAGTATAGGAGCCCACAGCCCGCTGAGAGTTTTGCCAAGGTCACTGGTAGTGAGGTGAGCAGGGGGAGATACAATCATGAGGACAGATCCAAGACTGTATGTAGCCCAACCTTCTGTGAGGGACCTGCAGTCAGGAAAATCTTCGCAGCAGCCCTAGGAGGTCTGAGATGAGGCCCCAAGAAAGTAGCAGGTGGTGGATTCTGCTTTACCACAGAAGCAGAGACAAGAGTGAGCAGAAAGGGCTGGTCCTTGTGCATCCGATGAATTGCAGTGAGATCCAGGTGGGGAAACCTGGGGGCATTGTGGGACCTTTACATTCTTTTGGGTCCTTCAGAGATGGGGACTTCTGGTGTGGCACTGAAGGCTAAGCACTGAACTGCAGTAGTTTGGTGGTTTAAACCCATCAGCTGCTTTTCTGAAACCTTATACAGGGTCTCTGTGAGTCAGAAATGACTTGATGGCACTTAACAACAACAAGAGATGGAGAGTTAGACTGAGCTCCAATGCTGGCCACTGATGCTGCTCACTGACACTTCCATCCAATAGTCATTCATTCATTCAACGAATAGATTTTGAATGTCTACTCTGCCATGGAGCTCTGGTAGCGTAGTGGTTACAAATCGGGCTGCAAACCGCAAGGTCAGCAGTTCGAAACTACCAGCTGCTCCGCGGGAGAAAGATGAGGCTTTCTGTTCCTGTAAAGATTTACAGCCTCAGAACCCCTGTACAGGGTCGCTATGAGTCAGAACCGACTCCACGGCACACAGCCACTCTGTACCACAGAGTTCCCGGGCAACACAAACACTTAAGCCCTCAACTACTAGTGAAAAGATGGGCGGTTTGAATCCACCCAGAGGCACCTTGAAAGACAGGCCTGACCATCTGCTCTGAAAGGTCACAGCCAAGAAACCTTGTGGAGCAATTCGTCTACTCTGCACACACAGAGTCCCCATGAGTCTGTCAACTTAAGGACAATTAACAGCTCTAACTATGTCACATGCTGTTTGAAGCCTTTGAGGTACATAAGTCAACAAAACAGCCAGAGGTCCCTTTCAGACAGGGCAAAATGGCCTCATGCCTCCGAGGTGACAAGTATAATGGAAGAAAGGAAAGGCTGAGCCAGGAGAGGGACAGCCGGTACCACACGAGGCAGGATGGGCAGATGGTAGCAGCACTGACCTCCAGGAGAAGTGAGAGCAGAGTGTTCACATGAAGGGACTGGTAGTGGAAAGGCCTGAAGGGGAATCGCATGGGAGGAAGAGTTAGGAGGCCAGGGTGGCTGGAGTAGAGGGAGCAAGGCATTGAGGTTAAAGAAGTGCAAAGTCCACGAGGTAGGAGGTAGCGGTGGGGTGGGCTCAGAGATCCTAGAAAATATTTTGGTTTTGAGTCTGAGCAGGGAGCTGGGCGGAGGAACCCTGGTCTGCTTTAGATTTTAACTGGATCTCTGGCTGAACTGTCATTCCCAGAAGGGCCTGGGAAGGGGGTGTGGGGGAGCAGGGTGGAGACAGTGAGGCCATGGGGCAGTGATCCAGGTGGAAATGATAGGGGCTTGGGCCAGAATGGAAGGCGTGAAGGAAGTGAGAACTGGCTGGAGTCTCATCTGGCTAGATGAGAAGACTAAGGTGGTTTTCAGATAGAATGCGGGTGAGTGTGAGACCGAGATGTCAAAGGTTGGCACTGCATGTGGGGTCTTCACACGTTTCTCCGGGTGCCATGATTGAAGACCCTCCACCCCTCATAACCTGTCCTCTTCTCCCCGCCTTGTCCAGGGAAGGAGATTCCAGACCCTGCCCTGTTGGTTTGGGTTATAGTTGCCCAAGGGGAAATGGGCAGCTGCAGCTCAGCTACCCCCTGGCCCATAGACACACCAGCATTTATAGCATCCTAAGAAAGGGGTCGCTATGGGTCAGAATCGACTCGATGGCACTTAACAACAAGAAAGGGGTGCAGTCTGGGTGTGGTACTGTGGGCTAATGCGCTGGACTGCAAAGTCAGTTTGAATCACACGTTCGGTGGTTCAATCTCACCAGCTGTTCCTTAGAAACCCTATACAGGGTCGCTATGGGTCAGAACCAACTTGATGACATTTAACAACCACAATAACAACAAGAAAGAGGCGAGCCCTGGGGCAAACTAGTTAAGCACTGGACTGCTAACTGAATGAAGAAGAGGAAGACCCCCAGTGAGATGAATTGGCACATGGCAACAGTAAGGGGCTCCAAGTGTAGCAATGATTGTGAGGTTGGTCCAGGACCGCGCAGTGTTTTGTTCTGTTGTGCATAAGGTCACTATGAGTTGGTACCGACTTGATAGCACGTAACAACAAAGCTAACTGAAAGGTCAAAAGCTGGACCCACTCCATCCCACCCCCACCCCCCAGCAGCTCTGCAACAGAAAGCTGTGACTGTCTGTCTGTTTCTGTAAAGACCCACAGCTTTGGGAACCTGCTCTGTCTTACCCAGTCACTGAACTGGAATCGACCCAAGGGCATTAGGTTTGGTTTGGGAAAGGGGCTGGGAGAAGAGACAGTGGGGAGATGTGTTTAGGACTCACACCTGGAAGTCATAAATAACCCCAGGGACAGCAGACAGGCTCCAGGTCCCTGGTGAGTCACTCCCCTCTTCACTCCCCACTCCTCAGTCCTCAGTGCCCCCAGTATGAGTAGGGATGCCCCCTGGTGGCCATGGCTTCATCTTTTGTGGCCTAGTTGCTGCATGTTTGGGGGCTAGTAGGCAATCTGGTGCTTTTCTGTGGGAACCAACAGGAGTTTGGACTGGACTAAGCAGCTATCCATTTACTTAGTTACCATTGAGTCCATGTGTGCCAGAGTAAAACTGTGCTCCCTAGGGTTTCAAAGGCTTTCGATTGTGCGGATCATGACAAGCTATGGACAACATAGCAAAGTATGAATATTCTGGAACACTTAATTGTGTTCATGAGGAGTCTGTACCTGGACCAAGAGCAGTTGTTCAAACAGAACATGGGAACACCGAATGGTTTAAAATGGAGAAAGGTGTGCGACAAGGTTGTATTCTTTCACGAAACTTTTTCAACCTGTATGTTGAGCAAATAATCGGAGAAGCTGGATTCTATGAAGAAAAACGTGGCATCAGGATTGGAGGAAGACTCATTAACAACCTGCAATATGCATATGATACAACCTTGCTTACTGAAAGTGAACAAGAGCTAAAACATTTACTAATGAAGATCAAAGAGCACAGCCTTTGGTGTGGATTACATCTCAATGTAAAGAAAACAAAAATCCTCACCACTGGACCAATAAACAACATTCTTATCAACGGAGAAAAGGTTGAAGTTATCAAGGACTTCATCCTTTTTGGATCAACTATCAACACTCATGGAAGCAGCAGTCAAGAAATCAAAGGACGTATTGGCATTGGGCAAATCTGCTGCACATGACCTTTTTAAAGTGTTGAAGAGCAAAGATGTCAGCTTGAGGACTAAGGTGCTCTTGACCCAAGCCATGGTATTTTCAATAACCTCATATGCATGCGAAAGCTGGAGTGAATAAGGAAGACAATAGAAGAATTGGTGCTTTTGAGTTATGGTTTTGGAGGAGAATATTGAAAGTGCCATGGGCTGCCTTTGGAAGAGGTGCAGGCGGAGTGCTCCTTGGAGGCCAAGATGGCCAAACTTTTCTCATATTGTCAAACTTTGGACATATTGTCAAAGGACATATTGTCCTTGGACATATTGTCAGGAGGGAGCAGTCCCTGGAGAAGGATATCATGTTTGGTAAGGTGGAGGGTCAGAGAAAAAGAGAAAGACCTCAAACTAGATGGATTGGCCAAGTGGCAGCATCAGTGGACTCAAGTGTGACAACAGTAGTAAGGTTGGCCCAGGATCGGGCAGTGTTTCGGTCTGCTGTGCATAAGGTCCCTATGAGTTGGTGCCTACTCGATGGCATCTAACAACAACAACAACAACAATAGGGTTGCCAGTGGCTGATTTTTTGGAAGTAGGTAGGCAGGCCTTTCTTCTGAGGTCTGTCTGAGGTACTAGGTACTGACCTTGCAGTGAGCAGCTGAGCGCATTAACAGTTCACAATAGGTATTAAACCCTTGCTGACTGGAAACAGTCCTGGGGGGACCCTGGCTGCCCTCCCTGGCCCATGACACTGCTGTCAGCCGGACATGGAGATCAAGGCATCTCATTCTACACTCATAACTTCCTCCAGTCTGTCAGGGTCACTGAGGTTGGCACTCTCCCATCTCCTGGCTGCCCAGGGTTAAACATTAGTGGGAGGTTATCAGGCCCAGGTTGGGGGAGGGAGAAGGCTGAAGTCAACTCTCCATAGCTTCTCCTCAGCCGCCTGAAGGCCCCAGTTCCTGCCCTGTGCCCAGAACAATGCCTGCGGAGGAGTTTGTGGCTGGCTGGGTCTCCGGTGAGACATCTTTCTTCCTTCTGTCACATCATCCCCAAGGGTGGAGCGACATCTGAGCAGCTGAGGCCAAAGTCCTGGTTCCCCTGGAGCAGCCCAAAGCCAGCTGCCCTCCGGGCATTCCTGGAGTCCATCAGGGAGGAGAGGAAGGAAGGCGAGGGGGTGAGGGTGGGTAGGAGAGCTGCTTCTGCAGTTCACCATCCAGCACCTGGCACCTGCCAAGGCCCCAGCAGCCCCCATCTAGGCTCTGCTCTCCCACCACCTTGGGGCTCAGGGTGAAGTTCACCTGTGACCTCACCTGCTGTCCCGAGTTCCCCTTTGGACCTCTGCCCTACCTGGCCTTAGGCCTGCTATGCTTCCTGACCCAACGCAATGGGGCGACACTTCTCTTAGGGGGAAGAGGGGACATTCTGAACCTGCCCTGGGGCTGCCACCTCCCTCAAATATAGAACCAGCCTTGGCTATGCTCTTGCAGGTGGGAGAGGATGATGGTGGGGTCCTGCAGCTCACACTGCAGACACTGGCCGCCCCCCTCCCAGGGACAGAAGTCATTCACTCATAGTTACCAGTTGTGGGAGGAAGAAGCAAAGCTGGAAGGGACAGAGGAGTTGGCCATTGGAGAGACTTTCAGAGTCCCAGGGCCCCATAGCCAATGAGACCCTTAGGAGTCTGCCCAGCTGTGGGTCTGGGTGAGGCCTCCACACAGGATTCAGGGGTCTCACTCCCCTTGACTAGTGCAATGGCTGGTGGGAGTTGGGGGGCAGCTGAAACATCTCAGAGTCTGGTAGGAAAGCTGCAATCCAGCCTCTTCCCTCCTGCCTGCTCCAGGCCCCTTCTCACTCATCATACCTTCTTTTCACTACAGGGGCTCTGGGTCTGGTCTTGGGGCACCCCTTTGACACTATAAAGGTGAGTCTGGGGGCGACCCACGCCTACACTGGTGCCAGGGCCCTCCGGGCTAAGAGCCCACCAGCCCACGGATCTGTCCTCCTCCAGGTACGGCTGCAGTCACAGAACAAGTACCGAGGCATCTTGGACTGCGCCATCCAGATCTACCGCCATGAATCGGTGCGGGACCACTTCTTTGGGGTGGGCCAGACGGGGTCAGCTTTCTCCTCCCCTCACCAGGTTCTGCCCCCAAAAGGAGAAGACCTGAGCTGGGGCCACCGGAGGAGAGGTGGCCTTCCTCCATCTCAGCCTGCTTTGCCCCCACCCCCATCCCACTGCCCCAGAGGAGGCCCCATGCAGACAGGCCCTGCCCACTCAGCGCCCTGTGTTCCGTGTTCCACAGGTCCTGGGCTTCTTCAAAGGAATGAGCTTCCCCATCGCCAGCATAGCGTTGGTCAACTCTGTCCTGTTTGGGGTCTACAGCAACGTCCTGCTGGCACTCACCACCACCCCCCACCAGGAGCGGTGGACCCATCCCCCAGTCTACATGGATGTCTTCATAGCCGGCTGCTTGGGGGGCTTCGTGCAGGTGAGTGGGGCTCGCACATGAGTGGTGAGTGTGGGGCCAGCAAGCCTTGCCTTCTCAGCTCCCTCTGGCAGCCCCATAGCTTCGGGATGCAGGCTGTCCATACCCTTGGGACGGTGAGGAGCTAAGGAGAAATGGCAAGCCCCAGGCTACACCCTGCATCTGGCCTGGCAGGGCCCTGGCCTTCCATGTTGCTAGCTTCTAGGGCCAGGATGAGAATAGAGAGCTCCAGTGGTGGCCAGTTCTAATGACTGCAGCCAGTGCCCACTTCTTCAATAGCCAGTCTGCTCCACAGTTGTGGATGGACCACTCCCCAGGCCACCTTTGACCCTGGGGAACTGACAGCCTCAGTGCTAACTTTCATCCCCAGCAGAGCTCAGGCTCAGTTCTGTGTCCGGCTGCCTAGTTCAGCCCCTTCCCTGCACCATCTGGGTGGCCTTTTACCCAGGCGGGGCCAAGACACCTGTGTATTCGTCATTAAGTAGCTCTGGTCATTCGTGTTTGGTCTTGTGTTCTCGGGACTTTGGGAGGGTGACCAAGAGAAGGGGAGCTGCAGCCACCAGAGGGGACTTTGTACCAAATGGGGACCCTGATCAGGCAGAGGTCAAGGGCTCCATCTTGCTACTCCCCACAAGGTTCCTTACTGAGCAGCCCCTGACATACTTGACAAGGCCAAGTGAATGGACAAAGGACAAAGTCAGGCTGCTCCTTCAAATGAATTAATGATTAATGAGACCCTTCTAAGGCCTGGCTGATGTTCTGCCCCTTCTTGGGGGGAGGGGGGAAATGTGGTACAAAATAAAACAACAAAAGACACCCCCCAAAAGAAACTCGATTCTGCTTATTCAGCGTGGAACTCTGTTCTTTCTGGCCCACCCCCATCTTATCTTGACATTATTGCATCCTTGACCCAAACTCCTGACCACCCTAGCCCTCTACAGCCCCCTAGCACCTGCTCTTGCCCAGGCCCAGTAATATCCCACATCTGCCTCACCTGCCGATGAATAGGACTTTGGGGACCCACAGAATTGCACCTGTCACCCAGCTTCCCATGTTCTGAAGTCTCTGTGCTCGGACACTTGGGAGTTGGTAGGTTTCCCCTCCCTGGGCCTTAGAGGTGACCTGCTCCCTGAAGTAGGGTCAGTCCTATGCTGTGACTCGCGGTCTCAGTCCCATGTCTTTATTCTGAGCCACTTATGCAAACACATGCTCGTCCCTGGAGTTCAGGAAACGAGAAACCTGCCCCTGCTACAGGGGGAAAAAATCCCATGTGTCTCTCATGCTGGCTGCTGCGGGCATGAGGCGGGGGCAGTGTTGTCCACTCACTGGAGGTGGCCGGTGCCCAGGGACGGGGCGGGGGGCAAGGGAACTAGCTGTGTGAGCACGAGCTGAGCGTGCCTCTGTCCTCTGTGAGCGTCACAGTCTGTGACCAGGGTCTTTCTTCTCCGTCCTTCGCTGCAGGCCTACTGCCTGGCCCCTTTTGACCTCATCAAAGTCCGACTACAAAACCAGACAGAGCCAAGGGCGCAGCTGGGGAGCCCACGGCCGCGATACCGGGGACCCCTGCACTGCATGACCTCCATCCTCCAGAATGAGGGGCCCCAGGGATTGTTCCGAGGGTCCGGCACCCTGATGCTGAGGGACACCCCCACACTGGGCATCTACTTCGTCTCCTATGAATGGCTCTGCCGCTATTACACACCCAAGGACCAGAATCCCAGTAAGTCCAGTGGGTGGGGCGGAGGGTGGTCAGGGAGGTGGGCTCTGACAGGGAGGCTGGCGTGGGGTGAGAGACCTGGGGGATGCATGTATGACCCTAGCCCTCTGTCCCTGGCTTCTTGACCCAGATTCAGCCACAGTGCTGGTGGCAGGGGGCTGTGCCGGCATCGCCTCCTGGGTCACAGCCACACCCTTGGATGTGATCAAGTGCCGCATGCAGATGGACGGGCTGAAAGGCCGGGTGTACCACGGGCTGCTGGACTGCATGGTGAGCAGCGTCCAGCAGGAAGGACCCCAGGTCTTCTTCCGGGGACTCATCATCAACAGTGCCCGCGCCTTCCCTGTCAACGCCGTCACCTTCCTCAGCTACGAATATCTCCTTCGCTGGTGGGGGTGAGCCTGGGCGGGCCCGCCACCCACTGCCGCCACTGAGGCCAGCTTGCAGTACAGATGGCAGAGGCTCAGCCGATTATGCCATTAACCTCATTCCATCCAGGGCCTCCCACACGCTAGACTGGGGCTGGGAGGGTGGAAGTGGCTGTGGGGGCTGGCAGCCTGGAGCTGGTCTCGGACCCCCAGCAGCACCGACCCTCCATTCTTTTGTTTCGAGTATCTGTCCAAGAAGCAGGGCCGACAGGGTGCAAACCAAGGAGCCAATGGTGCTAGAGACTGTCCGGCCCCTTCCCACGTAAAGGCGCCGCTACCTCAGCACCCTGTCTGACTGGTTGACCTGGGGTTTCACCTCCTCTCTGCGGCCTCGGTGCTCATCATCCCCCCTCACCCCCTCTTTGCCTCCCCCACTGCACATCTCAGCGGTCACCCTATGACCCCGCCTTGCCCAGAACCCTGAGTTGGCTTCATCCCCATCAGGAAGTCAGGGAAACCCCAGGCCCCTCCCCATGGGCTCCCCACCCACCGAGCTTTCCTTTCTCTGTGATGTTAAAGTAGGCTGAAGCCCTGCTGGTCAGAGCCTATCAGGAGGACTGTGTCCAGCAGGCCAGCCCGGCTCCCCTCTGAGAGTCAGTCTGAGGTGGCCTCCCAGAGCCCCTCCTCCCCTGCCTCCCCCTGGCCACACTGACTCTGGGCTCCAGACCACCCCTTCTCCCTCTAGACCTCACCTTGGTTTACCAGCTGTGGGCTTCACATAGACGTCCCCTGAGACTGAGTGCCTAGAGAACCAGGGTCCCATTTCTTGTTTCCCAACATCAAGCCCAATGCCAAAAGCCGAATTTTCAGTAAACGCTTGCTAGATGGTCTTTTGCTTGCACGTCTCCCTCTCCACCTCCCCTCCATTATCCACCACCCCTGCTTGCTCCCTGGCCCTGCCTCACTGCCCTCTCTCTCCTGGCTGCCTAGCTCCGGGGCCATCCCAGTGAAGTGACACCAGCATTGCTCTCTCAAGGGTGGGTCAGGGTGATAGTTGGGAGATGTCATTTGGTCCCTTTGTTGTTGTTAGGTGCCGTCCAGTCAGTTGCAACTGATAGCGACCCTGTGCACACGTGTTGGAAACACTGTTCGGTCCTGCGTCATCCTGACAATCAGTCGTTGTCATGTCTGAGCCCAGGGTTGCAGCCACTGGGTCAGTCCATCTCGCTGAGGGTTTTCCTCTTTGTCATTGACGTTCTTCTCCAGGGACTGGTCCCTCCTGATAATGTGTTCCAAGTATACGAGACAAAGTGTCTCCTTCCTCTCTTCCAAGTAGCAGTCTGCCTGTACTTCTTCCAATACGGATTTACTTGTTCTTCTGGCAGTCCATGGTGTATTCGAGATTCTTTACCAATCCCTTCATTCAAAGGCATCAGTTCTTCCCCAGAATTCTTTAGTCATTGTCCGGCTTTTGCATGCAAGCAAGGCGATTGAGAATACCATGGCTTGGATCAGGCATACCTTAGTCCTCAAAGTAATATATTTGCTTTCTAACACTCTAAAGAGATCTTTGGCAGCACATTTGCTCAATGCAATATGTTGTTTCCTTTACTCATTGAAATAAGCTGGGCATAGTTTAAACCCATTAATGTCTCCATCTGGTCAGACATCAACCCAGTCCACCTTACGGTGGCCTGAACTCCTGGGTTTACTGCTGGTTACGGGAGGCTTTCTATAGAAGCCATCACAGTAGTAGTTGCACAACTACCAGAGGAGGTGGTGGCCTCAGCTCTGAGCCACGGTAATTTGTCACATGGCTGGTAAGGATGGAACCTGGTTATTTTACTACCCTGCTCTACCCTCTCTGGGATTGGCCTGAGGTCAGATTCACCTGGGTCAGACCCATCTCAGCTCCCCGCATGCGCTCCCGAGTTCTAGCCATCTAAACGCTCACTGACTAGATTGTGTATTAGAGATAGCCAGGCCACTCAGGACTCCCTCAACTTTTCCCCAATTACGCATCTAGCGTGTGGCCACAGGGAGAGGAGAGATTTCCCAATCTCTCTTGCAGCTGGATGGGGCCTGTGATTAGGTTCTTGTCAGAGGAAACTGGGCAGAACCACCCATCCCCTGTTTAAAATACCTCCCTGTCTACTGGAAATGGCGATGAGAGGTGGAGCCATCCAACCTCCACCAGCCTCCGCTGGAGCTAGCACAATGCCTGAGGGCCAATGAGTCTACACAACAATCCAAGTGTGCTACATGAGCCTACAGCATCATACCTACTGTTAAGTGTTATCGAGTCGATTCCGACTCATAGCGACCCCTTATGAGATTTCCAAAACTTTTAAAATCTTTGAGGAGCAGAAAGCCTCATTTTTCTCTCACACAGCATCCGATGGGTGCAAACCACCAATCTTGTGGTTCCTAGTCCAGTGATGATCCTATGGAAGCTGTTAAGTGCCGTCAAGTTGGTTCCTACTCACTAACCCTGTATAGGGTTTCTAAGGAGCAGCTGGTGAGCTTGAACCACCGACCTTGCAGTTCATACGGCTTTGCAGTCTGACATATTAGCCCATAGCACCTTACCCCAGGACTCCATGGAGCCTGTTAAAAATGCAGACTCTCAGGCCCCACCTCAGACCTACTGAGTCCGAATCTCTGAGAATGGCAGCAGCCCAAAATCTGTGGTGTGACGCCCCTCTCAGTGATTAGTAAGTTTATGAAACAGTGTCCTGCCTCAGAATGTTAAGCAGAGTTGTTACCCGCCAACGCTAGGTCCATTGTCCAGTGTGACAAGACACGGAGATGAGGTGCAGAAGGCACACCTTTCTCATTGGATCTGCAACAGCTGAAGCTGCCGTAGCACTTGGTAAAATACCAAACACTCCAGAGTCCCAAAGGAGAGGGACTCTTACACAGGATGGCTGGGGATTACACACGAGTCACAAGTGAACTTCTCATGTTAAGTGCCATCCGTTTCAACCCACAGCAGCCTTGCATGTGGTGTCCGAGGCTTTTAAAATCTCTGTGGGAGCAGAAAGCCTCATCTTTCTTCTGTGGAGTGGCTGGTCGGTTTGAACCGCCGGTCTCGTGGCTCACAGTTTAGTGCATATCCTACAAAGCCACTCGTCGCAAACTTCCTCTGCAAGTTAACTGCACACACAAACAGTCTTTCAAGGAACACTCTTGTCATTCCCTTCTTGGAACGTCCTTATCATATATATAAAAACTATAATTTAGACATCAGCCACAGCATTCTTTCTTAGAAGAAAACCTTTTTATCGTCATCTTAAATAAGGCGGGTACACATATTTTGATGGTAGAAAAAGAAAATGGCTGTGGGACAGAGTCCAGCTTGGATTCTAACCTGTGTTAGTCCGTGTAGGCGCACCGGGGCCTCCGTTTCTGGTGATTAATGGTTTGTGACTGAGCTCTGGGGTCAGCTCTGGGGTCAGCAAACCTCCTGACTGTTGTTTCTCAAAAAGTTACAGTTACTTACCTCACTAGCGGGAACACTGGGGAACTCTTTTGAAGAATATTATGCATTCTTCTCTAGAACACTATGTCAGAGTTACCAGATGACCTAAGAAGTTTTCATAACTAACAAATATTTGCACACCAGTGTTTATAGCAGCGTGGTTCACAACAGCCAAATATGGGAACAACCCAAATTCATCAGTGGATGAACTAATAAAATGTGGTATATATCCATTATACAATGGAATATCATTCATCTATAAAATGTTCTGATACACAGATGTTAACTTGGGTGAAGGGGAGGTTGGCAGAAGAATAATGAAGGCATTGGAGGACACAAAAGTGCAAGAGTTAAAGGCAACAGAGGTAAATACCATTATATACACACTCCTGCAAGAATGGTGATCTGCAGGCAGAAGGATGGATAGACACAAAGGCTGAACTGGTGTGGGAGGAGAGTGGATTATGCGCACAAAACAAAGTTTTGACAGCATGTCTGTACGTGGGTTTTAACTTTGCTGCAAACATATCCATGAATACGGTGGAGCAAACAGCAAAATTTCAACCTTCTTAGACATCACCAAACACCTTGAGGGGATGAGTCACTAGACCTGGGGGTTCAAGATCATAGTCTCATGGGGCACCATGGTTAACTGGCATAGCATAGTTCATTAAGACAGTGTCCTATATCCTTTGGTGAGTGATGACTGGGATCTTAAAACTCATGAGCTGCCATCTAAGGTATAACTATTGGTGGAGAAAAGAAGAGTGAAGAAAACTGAAGTCCACTGGAAACAATTAGTTTAATGAATTAATGGTCCACATGAACATCAGTCTCCACAACCCTGAGACCAGAAAACCCAGCTACCACTACCAACTACTCTGAACAGGATCACATTAGAAGGACCAGGATAGAGTGGGAGGCAATGTGGGGAAAACTCAACATCATGAAAAAATACCAGGCTCATTGGTCAGGTAGGTACTGGTAGAACCCCAAGACTATGACCACTGGCCACCCTTCGGGTCTGAACCTGAACTCACCCCATGTCTCAATTTTCAGCCAAGCACTAGATAAGCATGGAGAGGGGCAACAACACTAGTGAGGTACACACATCATAGAATGGCTAACCACCAATCAAATGGTCAGCACTGACCCAAGGACAAAGTTCAGAAGGTGGGGAAAGAAGAAGGAATGGAAAGAAGAAACAAAGAGAAGAATTGGAATCAGTGATGTTTCATGGAGGGGACTGCCATCAGTGAGATGAAGTGAAGAGGATGATTTGTTGAATGTAAAACTGATGATCTGCTCTGTAAAGTTTCATGCAATTCACAATAGCTATATATATGGATAAGGAGCTCTGGTAGCGTAGTGGTTACGAATCGGGCTGCGAACCTTAAGGTCAGCGGTTCGAAACTACCAGCCGCTCCACAGGAGAAAGATGAGGCTTTCTACTCCCGTAAAGATTTACACCCTCGGAAACCCTGTACAGGGTCGCTATGGGTCGGAACCGACTCGACGGCACTTAACAACAACAATAACATATATATGGATGGATGGATGGATGGATGGATGGATGGATGGATAGATAGATAGATGAACCTTGAAAACATTATGTTAAGTGAAAGAAGCCAGACAAAAAAGACCATATATTGTATGATCCTACTTATATGAAATATGCAGACTACACGGATCTGTGGTTGCAGGGGCTGGGGGTGGGTGGAGGATTGGGGCTTCCTGCTTCATGGGTGTGAGGTCTCCCTTGGGGATTATGGAAACATTCTGAAACTAGATGGAGGTAATGGTTACACAACATTGAAAATGTATTAAATGCCCTAGAATTGTTCACTCTAAAATGGTTCATTTATGTTATGTGAATTTCGCCTCCATTAGAAAGTAAGATACAGTATTCTACATGCTCCTAAGAGCAGAAATGTGCGGTTGCTGCAGACTGGAAGTTGAGGGTAGAAGGGACCTGAACACTGAGTTCTAGCGCCCTCTGCTGCACAGATTCAGGAACTCCTGGTGCCGCGATGCTGGATAAACACTGGACTGAAAGTAGGTTTGAACTGCAAGGTCAGCGATTCAAACTCACCAGCCACTCCTCAGAAATCCTATACAGAGTCGCTATGCGTCAGAACTGACTTGACAACACTTAACTACTACTATTATGTATGCGGTATGTAGACAGATTCCGCCTGAGGTCACTGGATCTAGCTAGTCGCTGCCCTTTCTGTGCCTCAGTTTCTTGAGATGTCTTCTGATTGTACAGTCTATGAACCCTACCCCAGGAGCCCCAGTGGCTCAGTGATCAAGTACTTAGTTGCTAAATGAAAGGTCAACAGTGCAAACTCACCAACCACTCCTCAGGAGAAAGATGTGGCCGTCTGCTTCTGTAAAGATTTACAGCCTTGAAATCCTAGATGGGCAGTTATACTTCATTCTATAGGGTCCTTAAGAGTCAGGATTCGGTTTTGGATTTAGGCTGGGCAGAGCAGTTGTTGTTAAGTGCCGTCAAGTCAATTTCAACCCATAGCGATTTTTCCAAGGAGCAGCTGGTGAGCTTGAACCACCAACCTTGCAGTTCAAACGACTCTGCAGTCTGATGCATTAGCCCACAGCGCCACACCAGGACTCAGGCGGAACGGTGGAGGTACAATAGTCATTGGAACACAGCCAGAGTTGGAAGGAAGCAAACAGTGTGTATATGAATGAAGAGATGGGGTGGGGGTCAGAGTGGTCCTCTTAGTTTGCCATTTCTTACCATCTTGTTGTTAGCTGCCTTCCAATTGGCCCTCAGCTCATGAGTTACAAAGTTGAACTGCTCTCTAGAGTTAGTTTTGGGTAAACACTGGACCACAAACCACCAGGTGCTCTGGGATTAGAAAATGAGGCTGTCTGCTCCTTTAAAGATCTTCATCTTGGAAACCCTGCATAAGGTCTCTATGAGCTGGAATTGACTCATTGGCAGTGGGTTTGGGATCAATCTTTACAAAAGCAGTTCACCAGGTCTTTCTTCTGCAGAGCCCCTGGGTGCGTTTCAACTGTTAACCTTGAGGTTAGCAGCTGATTGCAAACCACATGCACCATCCAGTTTCCATTCACCACAATACCAGAGAGTAAAACTTGAAAATAAATAGAATTCTCTTTTTTTCTGGCTTATAACTTGTTTAAATTTTGCTATTGTAGTTGTGACCATCATCCTGTCTGTGCAGTGTGGACCCAGGCTTCCACTTTTCCCACCTGGCTGTCTCTTGTGGCGTTTCCTAAGGTGACTGCTGCTTCGGCTCCAAACTCCTCATTTAGAACCAGAGACATGGCAGTGTGCCCGCCACACCATGGAGTTCTCTCTCTACAGGGTCGCTATGGGTCGGAACCGACTCGACGGCACTTAACAACAACAACAAAGCAAGGCTTTAGATTAGCAGAAACCTGGTTCCTCTTTCACAGAGACCCAGGGTGAACACCTGACACTATCAGAAAGGAGACTAGAAAGATAACAAACAGGCAGGAAATGGCTGGAGATTTTTTTAAAGCTAGGATGTGCATGCATCTAATTATTTCTTTCCAGAACTTTCTCATCACCCCAAACAGCAACTCTGTACTGTACCCACTAAGCACTCATTCCCCATGCTCCCTCCTCCAGCCCCTCTTGTTATTACTCAGTACCCTTCAGTTGGTTCCAACACAGAGCTACCCTGTATAGGGTTTCCGAGGAATGGCTGGTGGTTTGAACCACCAACTTTGGGGTTAGCAGTTCAGTGCTTATCCTACAGCACCACACCAGTAGATTACCCACTAGTAATCTACTTTTATTTTCAAATGTTTTATTGTGAATTATGTGATAGTTTACATGGGAGAATATTAGTTTTACATTCATCCTATCGTATATCTTTCATTGCCATGGTTACAATCCCCTCCATGCATCATCAACCAGCCAAAGGGTATACCCTACAAGCCTGCTCCCACCCCACCCCCGGCCCCCAGTCATCAGCACACAGCTCCTCTCTCTCTCTGTGTCTGAAGTCCCCAGCTGCTCCATCTCTCCACATCATCGTCTCTGCCTCCATCTCAGGCATCACTGCTTCTCTGGGTAGGGTCCCACTCTCCACTCTTCTTCCCTGATGGTCCCAGGGACCTCCGCTCCCAGACTGAAAAGTTTACTAATCTACTTTTGTGTCTCTACACATTTGCCTATTTTATTATTCTAAATATAAAACACTTCTATATTTCAGATAAGTGAATCAGAATACTTGTCCTTTTGTATCAGACTTATTTCACATAAAAAGCTAAATGTTTTCAAATCAGTAGGGTCTGATAATATGCATTATTATGGAATTCCTTATTGAAGGCTACACGGAGCCCTGGTGGCACAATGGGCAGCTGATTGCAAGGTCAGAAGTTCGAACCCACCCGACGCTCTGGGGGACAAAGGTAAGGCCATCTGCTCCTGTCAAGGGCAGCCTAAGGTGCAGTTCTGCTGTCCGACAGGGTTGCTCTGGATCTGAAAGGCTTTACACAGAAGGAATCCCTAAGGACTAGGAAATGGCAAACTGCCCTGAGGTTAAAACAGAGGGGGTGGGGTGGGGCAGCGGGACCATCACATGGACAGGATTCACTAGGGAAGCTACCAGGGGTATCGTGGTCAGAAATGCTCATAGTTCCAGTTAGGACGGCCTCTTCTCAGCTGTGTCCACAGCTGGGCTTCTCACTAGTCCTCAGTCCCTTGGGCTAGCCTCTGCCCTGTTTGGGCAATGTGGCAGAGTTCTTTTAGGCTGCTTTTAGGAAATGCTAAGAGGGCATAGCACTCCTCCATAAACCTCAACCTGTAGGTACTTGGCTCTAGCTCCGTGCGTCAGATCTAGACTCCCTCAAACCTAATTAAGTGTCTGGAGACACCCCACTCTGCAAGCAAGCCCAAAATCACTCAGCTTCATTTGCTGCATAGACCAGGAGGTCCACCACTCTGTCTGGTGCTTTGGATTTTGGCTTTGCTGACTGCTCTTCTGCCCCCCACCTGGTGCCACAGTTTTCTGTCCCTGGATCACAGGATCTCAGGGCCCAAGGACACTCCTGGCACTTCTTACTTCTGAGATGGCTCTTTTTATACCCACAATAAAATTCCAATCACAGTCAGCCGTGTCAATAATCATTCACTACTGAGGAGAATATTGAAAGTGCCACAGGCTGCCAAAAGAACCAATAGATCCGTGTTGGAAGAAGTGCAGCCAGAGTGCTCCTTGGAGGCCAAGATGGCCAAACTTTGTCTCTCATACTTTGGACATATTGTTAGGAGGGACCAGTCGCTGGAGAAGGATATCATGTTTAGTAAGGTGGAGGGTCAGAGAAAAAGAGGAAGACCCCCAACTAGATGGATTGGCCAAGTGGCAGCATCGATGGACTCAAGCATGGCAGCAGTAGTGAGGTTGGCCCAGGATTGGGCAGTATTTCGTTCTGCTGTGTATAAGGTTGCTATGAGTTGGTACTGACTCGATGGCACCTAACAACAACAATAACTGAATTATATCGTTGTACAATCACCTTCTCTCACTTCTTTTACCCAGACCTACCAGGAAAATTAAGTTGTTTGTTGGAAGTTGCAAAGATGATAGGTAGAGGAGCCAGATGAAGTCATTCACTGCACGGCAGTTTTTGATGATGTCACCCCAGCTCTGTCATTTACTCCCCCCATCATTGTTAGGTACTATTGAGTTGGTACTGACTTATAGTGACCCTATGCACAACAGAACGAAACCCTGCCCGGTCCTGAGCCAACCTTACAATTGTTGCTACATTTGGTCCTATTACTGCTGCAGCTGTGCTCGTCGATCTCGTTGGGGGTCTTCCTCTTTTTCTCTGACCCTCCACTTTATCAAACATGATATCCTCCTCCAGGGACTGGTCCCTCCTGATAATATGTCTGAAGTATGAGAGACAATGTCTGGCCATCCTGGCTTCTAAGGAGCACTCTGGCTGCACTTCTTCCAACACAGATTGGTTTGTTCTTTTAGCAGTCTGTGGAACTTTCAATATTTTCTTCCAATACCATAATTCAAATGCATCAATTTTTCTAAGGTATTCTTTATTCATTGTCCAACTTTCATATACACATGGAGTGTCTGGAAATACCACGGCTTGGATCAGGTGCGCCTTAGTCCTCAAACTAACATTTTTATTCTTCAACACTTGGAAGAGGCTTGTGCAGCAGATGTGCCCAATGCAATACATTGTTTGATTTCTTTCTTTTTTTTTTTTTTTTTTTTAAGGTTTTTATTGTGGATTGAGTGAAAGTTTACAGGGCACATCATCAGTTTCACATTCAGCCATTCATATGACTTGTTTCATTACATTGATTACAATCCCCTCCATACATCATCAGTCAACAGTGTTTCTCTCTACATCGTTTGATTTCTTGACTGCTGCTTCCATGAATGCTAATGGTAAATCCAAGCAAAATGAAATCTTTGACAACTTCAACGTTTTCTCCATCTATGTTGTTGATTGGTCCATTGGTGAGGCTTTTTGTTCTCTTTACACTGAAGTGCAACCCGTACCAAAGGTTGTGGTATTATAAATCCTCTTTGTTTTCAGCAAGCAAGGTTGTATCATCTGCATATAACAGGTCACCTGTTATGAGTCTTTCTCCAATCCTGATGCCACATTTTTCTTCATGTAATTCAGCTTCTCAGATTATTTGCTCAGCATACAGATGGAATAAATATGGTGAAAGAATACAACCTGACACACATCTTTCATAATTTTCAACCATTCAGTGTTCCCTTGTTCTGTTCTGTTTCAACCACAGCCTCTTGGTCTCTGTGCAGGTTCCCACTAGATGGGTTAAATGTCCTGGTGGCACACTGGGTTAGGCATTCAGCTGCTAATTGCAGTGCCAGTAGTCAAACCAACCAACAGTTCCAAAGGAGAAAGATGAGGGTGCCTGCTCCCATACACATTTAGTCTCAGAAACCCGATTTAGGGTCACTATGAGTCAGAGTCAACTTGATGGCTGTGGGGGTTTTTTTTGGAATGAGCTGCCATTACTCTGAGGGATCAGGGCCAGCTCCTCCCCCACAACCTTCAAGGTTCTTGGAAGCTCATCTTCTATTAGTTCCTAAAACACTCAGAGGCCTCTCCTGCCACAGGACATTCACACATACTGTTCTCTTGGCTATGTGCCCTACTCCTTCTTCAGCTTGTAACTATAAAAAGTGGTTCTTAACCACCTGCCACTAAATTAGCCAATAATTAGAGACAGGGCTCAGAGCAAAGAACGGTGCATTTATAGAGGAGGGCAGAGGAATGGGACTCTCCCAGATCTGCCTTACCTACTGAAGGGAAGCCTGGGGTCCTTAAGAGATAAGAAAATCAAGATCCGGGAACTTGTGGTCAGGCATTGTTGAATTGTTTTTCTATTCCAGTAGTTAGGGTGATAATGTCAGTAGTTAGCTGCTGCTTGCTGATTTTGCCTTTGTTTCTGGGAGAGCTCTCCCGTCACTTGAATCACAAGTTTGGCTTTGGAGATTTAAAAGGAGGGATTAATTATGGAATGGAGCTAGGGAGGGAGTTACAGCTACTATTTTAAGTGGGAAAGTTGGACAATGAACAGGGAAGATCCTAGAAGAATTCATGCATTCCAGTTCTGGTGTTAGAGGAGAATAATAAAAGGACCATGAACTGTAGAAGAACAAACAAGTTTGTGTTGGAAGAAGAATGGCCAGAATGTTCCTTAGAAGCCAGGGTGGTGAGCCTTCATCTCTCATACTTCGGACGTATTATCAGGTGGGACCAGTCCCTGGAGAAGGACATGAAGCTTGGTAAAGTGGAAGGTCAGCCAAAAATAGAGAACCCACCAATAAGATGGATTGGCACAGTGGCAGCAGCAATGGACTCCAGTTGAACAATTGTGTGGATGGCACAGACTTGGGCAGTGTTTCGTTCTGTTGTGCCTAAGGTCATTCTGAGTCAGGACTCCACAGCACCTAACAACAACAGTTTTAAGATGGCTACTCAGGTTCTGGAGTCCTGGTGTGGCGCTGTGGGTTAATGCGCTGGACTGCAATGTGGGTTTGAACTGCAAGGTAAGTGGTTCAAGTTCACCAGTTGCTCCTGGGAAACCCTATACAGTGTCACCAGGGTCAGAACCAACCCAACAGTACTTAACAACAGCATTCAAGTTCTAGTTTAGTTTGGTGGTGGTGGTTATTTGCTGGGGTGTTGGTTCTGACTCATAGCGACCCTACATAGGGCTTCCAAGGCTGAGCAGAAAGCCTCATCTTTCTCCTGTGTAACAGCTGGTAGTTTCAAACTGTTGACCTTGAGGTTAGCAGCTTGACTTGTAACCACTACACTATCAGAGCTACTTTGTTGTTGTTGTTAACTTTGTTGTTGTTGTTGTTAGGTGCCATGGAGTAGATACCGACTCATAGCAACCTTATGCACAACAGAACGAAAACACTGTCCGGTCCTGGGCCAACCTCAGAACTGTTGCCACACTTGAATCCATCGATGCTGCCACTTTACCAATCCATCTCATTTTGGGTCTTCCTTTTTTTCTTCGACCCTCCACCTTACCAAACATGATATCCCTCTCGAGTCCATCAATGATGCCACCTGGCCGATCCATCTCGTTGGAGGTCTTCCTCTTTTTCTCTGACCCTCCACCTTACCAAACATGATATCCTTCTCCAGAGACTGGTCCCTCCTGACAATATGTCTGAAGTATGAGAGACAAAGTTTGGCCACTCTGGCCTCCAAGGAGCATTCTGGCTGCACTTCTTCCAACACAGATCTGTGGGTTCTTTTGTCAACCCATGGCACTTTCAATATTCTCCTCCAACAACATAACTCAAAGGCATCAATTCTTCTACGGTCTTCCTTATTCACTGTCCAGCTTTCACATGCATATGAGGTTATTGAAAATACCATGGCTTGGGTCAGGCGCACCTTAGTCCTCAAGCTGACATTCTTGCTCTTCAACATTCTAAAAAGGTCTTGTGCAGTAGATTTGCCTAACACAATACGTTGTTTGATTTCTTGACTGCTGCTTCCATGAGTGTTGATGGTTGATCCTACAAGAATGAAGTCCTTGACAAGTTCAATCTTTTCTCTGTTGATAAGAATGTTGTTTATTGGTCCAGTGGTGAGGATTTTTGTTTTCTTTACATTGAGATGTAATGCATACCGAACACTGTGATCTTGGATCTTCACCAGTAAGTACTTTAAGTCCTCTTCACTTTCAGCAAGCAAGGTTGTATCACTTTAGGCTATGCTAAAACTTTTTCAGATCCCCCATTTCAAGTGCTCAGCTCAGCATCACTTCCTTAACAAAACCTCCCTGGATCGCTCCATCTCAGTCAGGTTCCTTGGCTTTTACACCCATGGTTCAGAGTCCTCAGGAGAAGTCTGGTAAAACACAGATTCCTGGGCCCCACCCCTGCATTGGTGAGTCAGTTGGCCTGGCAGTGCGGGTCCAACAATGTGCAAACTACTAAATGTTCCAATGCTGCTGCTGCTGGGGCAGCCACACTCTGAAAACCACTGGCTTGGGCGTTCATGGTATTCCCCCGTCTCAAGTCTGTCATCACCTTCTCTCACTGTTGTGTTTCTGGTTATATCTGTCTCCCCTCTAGGCTGTCAGCTCCATGAGACCGAGACCAGGCCTGTGCTGTCTCATCAACCTGGTTACTCAACATTTTGATCAAAGATTCTATGGAAGAATCCTGATTACAGGGGGAGTATGCAGAACAGGAGTCCTGGTGTGGTGCTGTGGGTTAAGGCGCCAGACTGCAAAGCCATTTGAACTGCAAAGTTGGTGGTTCAAGCTCACCAGCTGCTCCTCGGAAACCCTATACAGGGTCGCTATGGGTCGGAACCGACGCAACAGCACTTAACAACAACAACATGCAGAACAGAATTTCAAATTCTGTGGAATCCAGACTTTCTGGAGCCCGGGAGGCTGGAATACCCCTGTAAAACTATTGCCCTGAGATCATCTTTAAACATGAAACCAAAAATATTCCTAGAAACGCTCTTAAAACTAAACAACGGTTTAGCTTAACTAGAAAAGAATGTGTGACTTCAGCATTATGCTCTTTGAAGAAGCATCTATGTAGGGTCAAATTGAATTTATGTTAATGGACAAAGAACAATTCAGAAAAGGCGGCAGGGAACGGTTCCACAACTCCAAGAATGTAATCAACATCACTGAATTGTACATGAAGAAATCTGCAATGGTATATGTTTTGCTGTGTATATTCTCAACAACCCCAAAATAAGATAAATTAATGTAACCAAACAAAACCAACCTCCAGCTGGCATACAGAAGTACTTATTAATAGTTGTTGAATGAATGAATGAAAGAAAATTGGTCTTCCCAACTTTCCCCTGGCCGTTTGGTGTCATGATGTTCAATATACCCCTTACAAGAAAGCAACTAGATTCCAGATGATGACAACAAATATAACTTTATAGCCACTGCTACGTTTTAAGAAGGGAGACGTTCCCGCTGTGGGCCTGTGGATCTGCGTCTTGCTTCAACAGTGTTTGAATGGAACAGATCCAGGGACTCCCCCACCTCCAGCCTCGGACCACCTCTAACAACTTCTTTGGGCACAATCTCTTCTCCGGGACCATCTTCTTGAGCATTCCCTGTTACCAGGACCAGCTAAACACCATTTTGTTTGTTATTTGCTTTTTTGTTTTGTTTTGTTTTTGTGTATGTGTGTGGTTAGCTCCAAATCTTCGACCAACCATAAGCTCTCCTGTCAGAATTATTCCGCTGAAGCGGAGGCCAGCGTCAACCGTCTGGTTAATCGGCATCTGAGGACCTCTTACACCTACCTCTCTCTGGGCTTCTATTTCAATCGCGATGATGTGACTTTGGAAGGTGTGGGACACTTCTTCGTGAGTTGAAGAAGGAGAAGTGCGAGGGTGCTGAGCATCTCTTGAAACTGCAAAACCAGCGTGGTAGTCACGCACTTTTCCAGGACATGCAGAAGCCCTGCCAAGATGAGTGAGGAAGCACCCTGGACGCCATGGAAGCTGCCCTGGCCCTGGAGAAGAACCTGAACCAGTCCCTTCTGGATCTGCACACTGTGGGTGCTACACACACAGACCCCCCACCTCTGTGACTTTCTGGAGAATCATTTCCTCAAAGAGGAGGTGAAAATTATCAAGAAGATGGGCAACCACTTGGCCAACCTCAGTAGGATGGCTGGGCCCCAGGCAGAGCTGGGCGAATATCTCTTCGAGAGGCTCACTCTCAAGCGCGACTAGGAAGAGCCTGTGGAGCCCCACAACTTGTAAAGGGCCTTCAGCATTCCCCTGCTCTCCGCAGACCTTCTGCCTGAACCTTGCTCTCCAGACACAGGCAGCATAGTCCCCCAAGTGATGGACCAAGTGAAAACAATAAAGCTTTCTTTTACAGCAGAAAAAAAAAGAAGAAGTAAGGGAAATCCCCAAAACTAGGAGCAGAGCCTCTAAACCTGGGTGTTGAACTGGACTGCCCCTGTGGTATCTTGACCTTGGAGATTAAAGAACCACAGGAAACAGAAGACGAAATCTTGAGTTTACATACAGTGGGAGAACAAAACCGACAACTCAGAAATTAAGCCAAGATCCCGAAAGAGGGCTACACTATTAGTGAAGGCTAGGCTAGAAAATCCCCATTCACTAGGAAACGGAGCCTGCCAAGCTGCCTCTTCCTTTTGCAGCACTGGTGGTGGAAAAAAATCAACAAGGTCTGAATTGTCTGTAAACTATATGCCTGCTCACTGTATTACCCTTCAGGTGGAGGCCACTTTCCTCTCAGAAATTAATGTATTATGTTAGCAGCGCTCCCTAGTGCCTAGCAAGAGGAACTACAATTTTTTCAAGTGGTTGTATCCTAAACCACCATCTCCAAGATTTTCCACAGATTATGTCCTACCATGGTGCTGCGGGATAATGCACTAGACTGCAGGGTCAGTTTGAATTACAAGATTGGTGGTTCAAATCCACCAGCCACTCCTTGGAAACCCCAGGGTCGTTATGAGTTGGAACCAACTCAACAGCACTTAACGACTACAAATGTCCTACCAGAGGTGGGGCTTGATGGCAGCTAGGGTGGAGGTGCAGTGAAGTTCGCCATCAGCAATACCACAGAATACCAAGCAAAGCAGATCCAGGGCAGAGCTCCAAAAACTCGGAATCACAGAGATAGGAATATTTTTAAAGTTTGAATGCTTATAGCTTGTGGAACTTGAAGCTGAAGTAAGAAATCACATACTTTTGAATTGACCAGGCTCGGAGGCCCAGAGCCAACATCTTGGGCGAGACCAAACAGCAAGACCAAGCAGGGGCGCGGAAACACCAAGGGAAAAACGCCGTGGGACCCTTGGAGCAAAGGTGGACAATACACTTTGTCAGTTTTGCTTTGTTCTTTTTTTTTTTTTTTTGTATCTGGTCATTGGCGTGCCCACTGTTTGTGCACACCCATTCTGGTGACTAGAGGGGGCACCTGACCACTGGTGGGTTCTTCTGCCATGCATGCACACAGATAGCCCAAGAGCAGGCCCTGAACATTTTTTTTATGTTTTGTTTTTTAATACGGGAAAGGGCAGGACAGGGCAGTAGAGAGGGAAAGAGAGTTGAAAACAAAACAGGTCGAAAATTAAATTAAAGCCTGAGGTATAGCATAACAACCAACACTGGCATCTTGAAAACTCTCAGGCAGCTTTGAAAGCAAGAAGCTAAAGAGAGGACATTAAAAGCATACTCATATTAAGCTACAGATTTTTTTTTTTTTTTCTTCTCTCCCTCCTCTCCCTTTTCTGTAATTATAGACTGCAGTACTCAGTCTAGTTTTTGGTTGTTGCTGTTTTTTGGTGTTTTTTTCGCTGGTGCTGTTTTGCTGTTTTATGCTCCCCCTTCTACCTTTGGGGCTCTTTCTATCCATATAAGAAGAGACAGCAACTGCTGCCATATAGTCAAGCTACAATCACACTCTATAAAACACCAAAACCCAGGCAAGAACCAATACCAACTGCCATACACCAGGGAAACAGACAACACCTGTGAAAGTTACTCTGAGTTAAGCAGTAAGATGAGTGAAAAGGGAAGCCCACTTCCTAATCACATCTTCCTGGAAGCAATCAGAAAGCATAAAAAATACCAAAACACATACTCAATTAAGTATTAAGGCCACAGATAAACATTAAACATGTCCAAGAAGCAAAAGTAGATGACTATATCAGCACATGTCCAGAAACAAGATAAAATGTCTGAGACAAATGACCTAGAGGTAGACCTGGACTCCATTCTGGAAGGAGGGCAGAATTGGAAATGCCTGAGAAGGAATTCAGAAAAATGATTATAAAATGTTTCAAAATACTTCACAATGGAGTTGAGAAAAATAAGGAAGAAGTCAGGAAAGTGCTACAGGAACAATCAAATAAGATAGATATAGCATTGGAAACAATTAAAAACCTACAGAAAGAGGTACATACAATCAATAACAGAATATCAGAAATAGACAATACTCTGAAAGGGCAGAGGAGTAGAATAGATGAGATAGAAGGCAGAACCAGTAATCTGGAAGACAAATCTCTCAATACCACTAAGATAGAAGAACAAACACAAAAAAGGATAAAAAAATCTGAAGAAGGTCTAAGATTCATGTTGGACAACATGAAGAGGAATAACTTAAGAATTATCAGCATTCCAGAACAAGAAGAATCACACAAGTCCATAGAGGAAATAGTTGAAGAAATTTTCTCTAACATTCTGAAAAGTGAAAAGATTAACATTCAAGAAGCTCAACGAACCTCAGGAAGGATAGAGCCCAAAAGAAAATCACCAAGACATATCATAATCAAGCTCTCCAAAATCAAAGATAAGTACAATTCTGTCTGTGATAGGATACTATCCAAAAGGCTACAAAGAAGATCAGTTAATACAACGATTATTCAAATTTACATACCAACCACTAAAGTCAATGATGATGAAATCGAAGAATTCTTACCAACCTCTTCAATCTGAAATTGATCAAACATGCAATCAAGATGCATTGATAATTACTGGTGATTGGAATATGAAAGTTTTGGAGACAAAGAAGGATCAATAGTTAGAAAATATGGACTTCGTGATAGAAATGATGCTGGAGATCGCATGACAGAATTTGCAAAACCAATGAATTATTCATTGTAAATACCTTTTCCAACAACATCAACAGTTACTATACATACGTACTTCCCCAGATGGAATACCCAGGAACCAAATCAACTACATCTGTAGGGAAAGATGATGAAAAAGCTCAATGTCATCAGCCAAAACAAGGCCAGGAGCTGACTATGGAATAAATTGTCAACTGCTCATATGCAAATTCAAGCAGAAGATGAAGAAAACTTAAACAAGTCCATGAGATCCAAAATATAACCTTGAGTATATCTCACCTGAATTTAGAGACCATCTCAAGAACAAATGTGATTCATTAGACCAAATGATCAAATACCAGAAGAGTTGTGGGATGACATCAAGAACATCATCCATGAGGAAAGCAGAAGTTCATTAAAAAGACAAGAAAGAAAGAAAAGGCAAAAGTGGATGTCAGAAGAGACTCTGAAACTTGCTCTTGAACACAGAGAAGTTAAAGCAACTGGAAGAAATGAGGAAGCAAAAGAGCTGAACAGAAAATTTCAAAAGGCAACAGAGAAGACAAAATAAGGTATTATAATGAAATGTGTGAAGACATGGAGTTGGAAAATCAATAGGGAAGATTTCTCAAGTTGAAAGAACTGAAGATGGTGGAAAAACTCAATCGTACCAGTCAAAACAAGGCCAGGGGAAGACTGTGGGACGGACTATTAATTGCTCATATGCATGCTCAAACTGAAGACAGTTAAAACAAGTCCATGAGACCCAAAATATGACCTTAAGCATATCCTGCCTGAATTTAGAGTCCATCTCAAGAACAGATTTGGTGCATTAAACATTAATGACTTAAGGCCAAATGAGTCATGGGATGACATCAAGAACATCATCCATGAAGAAAGCAAAAGGTCATTAAAAAGACAGGAAAGTTTAAAAACAACAACAAAGGAATGTCAGAAGAGACTCTGATACTTGCTCTTGAATTTAAAGAATCTAAAGTGACTGGAAGAAATGAGGGATAAAAAAAACTGAACAGAAAATTGCAAAGGGCAAGTAGAGAAGACAAAGTTTTCCCCAAAAGGGAAAAACACTCTAAGCATTTCTCAAACTGAATGAAGAGAAGAAAAACTTCACACCTTGAGTTGAATTACTGAAGGATTCTAGGGGCAAAATATTGAATGATGCAGAAGAGAGACAATGCAAGATGGCAGACTAGGCAGAGACACTACACAGACCTTCTACTACAAAGAAACGAGAGATCAAATGAAACAGACACAGATGAAAATTCTCGCACGCTGAACTTCAGAAGAAAGGTTAGACAAGTGGATGGAGTGCTTGCTGGGAGGAGCGGCCGAGCATCGACAACAAGAGAGGGACACTGACTGGTGAACAACTGTCCAGATGCCGCTCCACCATCTTGTGAGTAGCTTTGGCAGCAGAGGGAGGTCTGGCATTGACAGGTTATGGAAACTGTGCAATTTCTTATTTTTCCTCATGCTCTTCTGGTGACCAGAAGTGTGGCCAGCTACCCCCCTCACCCATTCTCAGTGCAGATGCTGCTGTCTGGGAGTTCAGAGTCACATGGTTGGGCGTGCCAGTGCCACTTTGGTGTGCTGATTTGGTACCTGGATTCAGGAAGGCATGGATCCAGACCTACAAAACCCGCAGAGTCACCAGACCAGCATTTAACCAGTCACACAGCCCGCAGCTTCCCTGTGGTCCCACTGAACCCAGCTCCATCAAGTTCCCCCATGAACTACTTCTGGATTGAGTGCCCTGAACAGAGATAGCACTAATGCCAACAGGAACTCCATCTAGAGCCAGGAACTCTGCTGTCACATCCCTTCCACAACCACCTCGTGAGCTCCTTGAATTGTAATGCCCCCCAGAGATTTCTTCCCTCTGGGTCCAACAACTGCACTGTTTATTTTTACAAATACAACACCCTCTCAATGTTCTGGAGACAACAGACTATTTTAGCTCACACAAAGAAACAAAAGAGAATGGCTCAAATCAAAGATCAAGATGCAGAACCAGAAGACATTTCTCTGGAAGAAAAGGTAATAGAACTGAAAAAGAATTCAAAAGAATAATAATTAGGTTCCACCAAGGGATTGATACAAAGCAAGAACACCATAAAAACATTAGAAGAATGAAAGGAGATGGGGATGACTCTCATGTGGCACAAAATGAATAACTGTTATCAGGACTGTCGGGTAAAGGTAGATGTTTTGTAGCAAAACGAGGGGAGTGGTTAACTTTGCAGTCCAAGAGCGGAGATCGCTGGGACCATCAAGGGAGAAGAGCAGAATGTGGAACCCTACCCAGAGAAGCAGTGACGCCAGAGATGGAGACAGAGAAGATGATGTGGAGAGACAGAGTGGCTGGGGACTCTAGACCCAGAGAGGGAGAGGAGCTGTGTGTTGACGACCAGGGGTCAGGCTTGCAGGGTATATCCTTTGGTTGGTAGATGATGCATGGAGGGGATTGTGACCATAGCAGTGAAACAATATACAATAGGATGAATGTAAAGCTAATGTTCTCCCATGTAAACTATCACATAATTCACAATAAAACATTAAAAAAAAAAAAAAGAAGAATTCAGGAAACTCAAGAACAAAAAGACAAAATAAATGCAAAATTTGAAACAATACCAAACCTGCAATTAAGAAATTTAGAAAATTAATACTTAGGCCTCAGAAATGGACAATACACTGAAAGGGCAAAGGAGTAGATGTGAAGTAATGGAGCTCCAATTACTGAGACTGAAGAGAAAGAAGGATGCTAGAACAATCAGAAAAAAATCTGAAGAAAGCCTAAGAGTTGTGTGGGACATCGTGAAGAGGGACAACTAACAGATGATCTGTCTTGAACCGTACGTTCTTTTAAGATGTATCTATGCGGGATCAAACAAACAACAGTAACTCAAAAGATTATGTAGAAACCTGAGGAGCAGTGAGCTTATGTTAACTGAACGGAGGAAGACCAACTTAGAAAAAGCGGACAAGAATGGCTGCTGCCCATCAACTCGAAAAATGTAATCAATGTCACTGAATTGCACATGTAGAAAAGGGTGGATTGGTGTATGTTTTGTGGTTATTCTCAACAAGATCACTCGTTTTTTTAAAGCTCCAGGAAGGCATCAATCAACAGTAAACCGTTGTGTTGTATTATGCTAATTTAACAGGAAGATAAACAGCGCAGGTGGCAGAGGCTAAAGCCCCTGGCTGGTGGCTTGAACCCATGAGCAGCTTCACAGAAGAAAGGTGAGGCTGTCTCCTCTGGTAAAGATGAACAGCCCTGGAAAAACCCTGAGAAGCAGCTCTACGTTGTCCTGTGGGGCTGCTATGGGGCCGCTATGAGTTGGAATTGAACAGGAACATGACATCTAAGAACATAAGAGAAGCAATCCAGCCACTGTTGCTTTGGTCTGATCTTCAGAGATGTTGTATTTGGGCTTCAGCAATTTACAAGAGGTATGTCAGAACTGCGATGATTTCAGGGGGAAGAAATGTAATAATTACAGAGTAGGAAGAATAGAAATCCGCGAGGAAAAGCTAAAGGGTTTGAAAGATCTTAGGTAGGCAGGTTTAAGGCCAGCAGGCGACTTCAGAGCTGTTTAAAATCGAGTTGTGGCTATTGTCGAGCTGTCAGTTAGGACAAGGAGCCACACGAAAAGTAACAACCAAGTCTTTATTGGCTTACTGCCATGGTGCAAGCAAGAGGC
Organism: Chrysochloris asiatica; assembly: GCF_000296735.1. NCBI lineage: Eukaryota > Metazoa > Chordata > Mammalia > Afrosoricida > Chrysochloridae > Chrysochloris > Chrysochloris asiatica. Next base: position 20,010,673 of record NW_006408558.1, read on the forward strand.
AAAAAAAGGCACCAGTCCCCCAGCTTTCCCCTACAGAACAGCTCCAGGCGAGGCTCAGAAGACATGCGGCTCTGCCTGGGCACCTGAACAAAAGCCCCTGCCTCTTTACAGACTCCTGGGCAGGGCAGCAAGAAGTAGTAAAGTCCAAGTGGAGGTCTCAGCCAAGGCTCCAGCAAACAGAAGGCTAGAAATGCAGATGTGAGTGGAGGCTGAGGAGGGGAGTGGGAGTTCTTGACTCAACTCCCTGCCACATGCTGGCTTGGCACTAAATCTTGAGGGGGAGCCCAGTCGTGTCTCCCACCCCACCTCCTGGCCCGAGGTCTGCCAGGCAAAGTTATGGCCTGAAAGATCACACAGGATTTGGGCCTGGAGACAAACTCCTGGCCAGTATGAACCTTCTATGTTGGGCCTGCATCCTTTCCAGGTAGAGTTTTGCCTCATTCCCTCCTCAGTCGCTATACATGGTCTGCCTCCTGTCCTGGAGTCTGGTCCACTCTCCATTCTCTGAGTCACCGTCCAAGAACCCCAAAAACGCCCTGTCCCTGCATGCAGCTTAGCGGGTTAAAGGCTTCTCCCCCTAAACGGGTCTCCCAGCTGCTCCTGTGTACTGGGGACATGGCCTGCCTGCCCCTTTATCCCTTCATCTCCACACCTCCTCTGTTCAGCTGTCCTCCACAAGGCCCCCAGGCTTGATGGGGTCACAGCACTTATTCCAACTCTACAGGCAATGCCTGCATGCCCTGTCCATCAGGAATACCATCTTGGCAACCACATCCCATAGGAAGCCTTTGCTGAAGAGATGGTGTGAGGTGAATAAATATGTGAAAAAGATGAATGAATCCTGTGTGGTGCTAAAGGCTAAAACACTGGACCACAAGATTGGTTTGAACCACAAGTTCAGGGTCACTATGAGTCAGGACCGACTCAATGGCACTTAACACCGGCTTCTTTTATTGCCCTGATTTGTGCACACATCCTTCCTCAGACACTCCATAACCTGCAATCTGAGAGTGAAATTGTCTATACAACAGAAAGCCCTGGGCAGCAATACACAGGATCTGTCTTCAAGCTTTACCTTTCATTGGGGGGCCAAGGAGGCGTTCCTGCCCCAGAGAGCCCTTCCTGCTGGAATTCTGGGAGAGGAGGACCCCTGCTGGTCACCCGCAGCATGGCAATAATTGTTTGCAATGGATTTTAAAAATCGGAGTGGAACAGTTTGTCATGAACAAAACATCCTGGCCTCTTCTCGAATGACAAAAAAAAAAAAACCCCACACTTTTATTTCCATAAATAGAATTGTTTTTAACACAGAATAAGTGTCTGTAATTCTACCTTCCTAAATCCTAGTTTCCCTCCACTCTAAGGCTCTAGAACTTTCTAGTGGGGTTTAGGAACAAAGCCTAGATTCACTGCCCCTCACATCCCGTTTTCACACTCCTCCTTCTTCAGAGTCAGAACTTTCATCCGGAACCTCTGACTTGGAAACCTAACTTCCTTGCCTTCCACCCTTCTCACAAAAGCCGCATTTCCACAGGAAAGAGAGCTAGCTCCCTTGTACCTCAGGGGTGTTTCCATGGGAAACAGGAAGAGGCGGGATACTGGTGAGCAGCAAGAAGCCTTCACAGGCAACACAGCCGTTCTACCTCCTCCTCACACTCATAGAATTTCTCAAAGAGCCCTGAGGAGGCACCGTTGCACTCAAGCCACCTCCTCAGAGTGCCCAGGGCTCTGAGGGCATCGGCCTTGGTGGGCAGAGAATCCTCTGCGTGCCCCTCGGCATCCTCAGAGTCCGTCTCCTTTTTGCATACCCCAGGGCTGGATTCCTCGCCTTCCAGGTCCACGTATTGGGAAAACTCCTCCAGGCTCAGCCCACTGGGGGCTGGCGGCACTGCTGAAGCTCCGTCTGGAGATGGGGACCTTTTGCCCGGAGCCAGCCCTTCCTGGATGAAGCTCCTGAGAATGAGCTGAGGGGGCACTTTGGCCCAGGCGGCTGCCGCCAGATGCAAAGCATCCAATACAGTGATGTCCACCCCAGCCTCAGCCAGGGAGGTGCCATCCCTCTGGCTTTGAACCGCAGTCAGTTTGCCCAACAGCCGACGTCGGTAATGTGCCTTAAAGGCTCGCACCACGGAGCTGGGAAGGGAAGGTGGGGTGCTGGTGGCCGCCAGGGGTAAGAGCCGCACGTGGCAGAGTCCGGGCAAGCCTGCCCACTCTTCCACCACCTGTGCAGCCAGTAGCAGGGCTACCTGGCGGCCCTGCCGTCCCACGTCCTGGTCAAACTGTGCCAACCACTCCGCCCAGGGGATACCCAGCTCTGGGTGGTAGGAAGCAGGCAGGGCCTCGCTGCTGATCCCAAGGAAGCATCTCGGGGCAGCCTGGCGCCCTCCAACCAATAACCGCCGCTTCTCTGTGCCTCTGCTGTTGGCACACAGCAGCACCCGAACTTGATCGCTGGCACCCCCTCTGCCGGGCACTGCCCTATAGAGCAAGGGCACCTCAGCACAGCCAAAAACGTCCTCTGGGGAGAAGTCTTTCAGGGAAAGAGGTGGCGGGGACTGGGGCAGGAGTCCTGGAGGGGACGGCTCCTGGGAAAACGCAGGTGAGAGAACGTGTCGCGCCCCGAAGCCAACGTTGTTCCGCCGTTTCCAGCGGACCAGCCAGCCAATGCTAGGCACGAAGTCCTGGCCCATGAGGTCAGCCAGCTCCTTGGCTTTGTGGAGCAGCATAGGCCCCGTGACGTCCCAAGCCTTGGCCCGGGCGATGTGGTACCAGCACAGAAGAGCCTCGTCGATGCCGCTGTACTTGGACTCCCGTTTGCGCTTGCGCTCGCGGTTGGCAGTGCCACTGCACCAGTCGGCCAGAAGCTTGTCCTTATTCTTGCAGATTCGTGAGATCTGGGGCTGCGACACCTGGAAGCGTCGGGCCACTTCCGATTGGGACATTTTAGACTCGTCCAGGAGTTCCAGCACCTGGATCTTCTCGGCCAGGGACAGGGCGTGCAGCTTCTTCTTGCTGCTCAGCTCCATGGCTACTCCAAGGCCCTGTGGTGGAGAAGAGCATCAGAGGGCCCAGAGGGGAGAGGTGGGGATGGGGATGGGGATAACCACGAGAAGGAGCTCCTAGGGTGGGCAGAATGTGAAGAGGTTGAGCCAATGAGGAGTGGGCTGGTGAGCTGGGCACTGACCCCATGCGATGACAGAGCAGAGCTGAGGGGGATCTGGTCAGAGGAAGGGGGCCTGGGTTGGAGTTTGGCATAATTCGGGGAGGGGGTGGGAAAGATGAAGAGGGACGAGAGAGCACAGCTGCAGAGACAACAAAGGAGCTTGGCTGGGGCGGACCTGAGGCCGGGCTGAGTGGGCTGAATGGGGCAGGTGTAGGGGGACTACCAGGGCTGGGGGCGGGGCGCCGGGGGCGGGGCAGCGATCACCGGGCAGGATTTGGATGGAGATGGGGTGCAAGTGCGTGTGAAGAGTTGAGGTGACAACATCATAGACGACAAAAGGGGGAAGGACGGGTAGGAAATGAAGGAGTGAGTGGAATTTGGGGCTGGGTCCTGGGGGTAGGGCCGGGTGAGGTCCTATCTGGAGGGAAAGTGGGCTGCAAGGGCAGGCGCACAAGCGACAAAGGGCTTCGGGCCGGGAGGCGGCGGGCAGCACAGGGAGGGCGTCCCTGCGGTGGGGGAAGTGGCCGGGGAGGAGTCCAGGCGCGGGATGCGGACAGGCCAGGAGTCCGGGCCGCGTAGGGACCTGGCTCTCCCATCGCGGGGCCGACCCAGACGCCCCCCGCCCCCCGCCCGGCTTCCCGCTCCGCACCCACCTCAGGCATTCGTCCCGCCAGCTCCCGTCCCTGCTCCCAAGCCCTTGCCCGGCGGCGGCAGATGTACAGGGAATCGCGGAACAGACTAGGACTGCGCGGGCGGCGGGCTCGCGCTCACCCGGCGCTGCGCTCGCCGCCCGCGCGGGGTTCTCTCCCGGCTGCAGAGCCCGCGGTGCGACCCCTCGGCGCCCACCGCTACAGCCACGCCCAGTCCAGACCTGATTGGTTCTCAGCGGTGTCAGGTCCCGCCCATGCCTAACTTTCATTGGACATACTGGGAATGGCGGTTCACCGGGTCCCCCGGGGGCGGAGCTTTGGCTCCAGGCCCCGGCCGGGGTCCAGAAGGTCTGTAGGCAGCGAACCGGGGGATGGGCCTTGCTAGTCCACGTAATGCGTGGGGGCCGGAGGGCAGACTGAGCACCCTAGGCCTTCCTGGTCGTGATCATTGCAGTGTACGTTCTTCTCAGCTCTCAAATAGGGCTAATGCCTATTTGAGTGGTTTTGAGAAAATGATGAAAGGAGAAAATGGATGTAAGCTTGAAACCACACAAAAGCTAGTTACCATGGACAGCGCTGAGCTCACGCTACATCAGCCCGAGCAGTCGTAGGACTGATTTCTATTAGTTTTGGATTCAAGCGCCCAAACTCAGGATCTAATATTATTCTCTTCGTTGCTAACCTTTAGCCTGTTCTTAGGAGCCCTAAGGGTGCTCAAGGATAAGCACTGGTCTGTTGTTAACCGTATGGTAGGCAGTTCAAACCCACCACTTGCTCCGTGGGAGAAAGATGAGGCTTTTTGTTTAGCCTTGGAAACCCTATACGGGATCGCTATGAGTCGGAACCGACTAAACGGCACCTAACAACAGTAACATTCTTGTTCTTAAGGAGTCCTGGTGGTGCCATGGGTTAAGCATTGGGCCACTAATTGCAAGGTTAGCTGTTCAAACACACCAGCCGCTCCATTTGAGAAAGATGAGTCTGTTTGCTCCTATAAAAATACATAGTCTTGGAAACCCAAAGAAGTTTTATGTCCTATAGTGTTGCTCTGAGCTGGAATTGACTGGCAGTGGATTTTGGGGGTTGGTGTCTGTTCTTAGGAATTAATGCAAACACACATTAACCAGCAACCCAATGGTTCCCCTTCCCAAAATAACTTCAGCTCCTTGTCCAGCCTCTCCTCTCACCTGGTTGAAAGGCTGGGCATCTCTTTCATAAGCTTCCTTCCATGCCCAACCCCGATTTGCCAGTGAACATTATCCTGCCTTCCAAATTCCATCCTAAGTTACACCTCCTGGTGTTCCTTCCAGCAGCCCTGATGTCACAATGGTTAAAGTGTTCCTCAGCCAATTGGAAACACTATGAGGTCTACTGTATCCTGTAGGGTTATGAATTGGAATTGACTCGAAGACAGTTTGAGGCAAACCCTTCCCAAACTTCCTCAAACCCACAAGTCACAGGATAAAGATGAGACTGCTCGTTATAGCTCTGTGTAGGATTTTGGAATCAACTCATTTGGCCGTGGTTTTCTTCTTCTTTTCTTTATGCCTGCTATACAGGGCCGCTGAGTCAGAACTGACTTGGTAGAATTTAACAATCTTAACATAAAAGCCTGGGAATACTGGTGTGGCCCTGTAAGATAAGCAACGGGCTGCTACCCACAAGATCAATGGTTCAAACGCACCAACTGCTCTTTAGAAACCCTATATAGGATTGCTCTGAGTCAAAATCAACTCAATGGCACTAACAACCTAGGAGCCCTGTGCAATGGTTAAATTACTCAATTGCTAACCAAAAGGTCAGTGGTCCCAATTCACCAACGGCTGGGCATGGAACAAGACCTAGCGATCTGCTCCTGTATAGATTACCACACAGGAAGCCCGACGGCAGTTCTACTATGTCCAATAAGGTTACTATGGCTTGTTCCAATAAGGTTGTTGTGAGTTAGATAGCATACAACATGCCTGCTATAACTTTTGTACTTACTTTCTGGCCCTTAAATACTTAATCAAGGATCATTTGCTTTCATCCCTTTTTTCCACCGTTATGTGCTGTTCGGACGGCTCCAACTCATAGTGACCCTACATACAACAGAAATGAACACTGCTTGGTCCTGTGTCAGACAAGTGTGTTTTAGCCCATTGTTGCAGCCACTGTATCAATTCATCTCATTGAGGTTCTTCCTCTTTTTCACTGACCATACTTTACTAATAATGTCCAGAGACGTTATTTCCTAACATGTCCAAAGTGCAAGAGATCCTTATTTCTAAGAAGCCTTCTGCCTATATTACTTCCAAGACAGCTTTGTTCACTCTTCTGTTAGACCGTGGTATAGTCAATATTCTTCACCAACACCAATGGATACCAGCAATTCAAAGGTATCAATTCTGTCTTTATTCATTGTTCTCATATGCTTATGAGGTGATGACTGACTTGGGTCAAGTGCACTTTAGTCCTCAATATGACCTACTTTTGAACACTTTCTAAGTTTTTTGTAGCAGACCTTCCCAATGTAATGTTTTATTTCTTGAGCTCTGCTCTATGGATCCAAGTAAAATTAAATTCTTGACAACTTCAAAACAAGTGTAGACTGTATTAAAGCTGGGGCCATGCTCTGCTTCCCAGCCAGTTTTTAAACTGAACCAATGGCCTTGTTTGCTTCAGAAAATCCTGAGACTTCAGAGGGTCCATTAACTGTTTGATGCAAACCTTTATTTTAAAAGTTTATAAACTTTCAAACACAAATGAAATATGTAACAGAATTCACTAATGAAAGCTGTCAAATCGTTTTACTTTGGATGCAGAGAAACTCACTTTGGTGCATATATTTAACAAAAGGGACTAGTCACTGGAGAAAAGCATTATTCTTGGCAATGTTGTTGTCAGGTGCCATCGAGTCAGAACCGACTCATAGCGACCCCACGCACAGCGAACGAAACATCTGATCCTGGGCCAACCTCACTACCGCTGCCACACTTGAGTCCATCAATGATGCCACCTGGCTGATCCATCTCGTTGGGAGTCTTCCTCTATTTCTCTGACCCTCCACCTTACCCAGCATGACATCCTTCTCCAGCGACTGTTCTCTCTGGACAATGTGTCCAAAGTAGGAGACGAAGCTTAGCCATCCTGGCCTCCAAGAAGCACTCTGGCTGCACTTCTTCCAAAACAGATCTATTGGTTCTTTTGGCAGTCCATGGCACTTTCAGTATTCTCCTCCAACACCAC
>NW_006408558.1:20018263-20029301 GCF_000296735.1 Chrysochloris asiatica
CAGCCCGATTCGTAACCACTACGCTACCAGAGTTCCTTCATTGTAGGTGATCTTTATTTATAAAATACTTAAGCAAAGCCAACTATCCTCAACTTGTCACTGCTTGCGGCGCGGCGCTTCCCAAGTCCAGCAGCATTTACGCCATTCAAACCAAGCCACACCCAGAAACAAACGGGATGCTGTGGAAATACAGGGTCAGCAGTAATTGCAAACCACAAGGTAGGCAGTTTAAACTCACCAGTTGCTCCTCAGAAACTTTATACAAAGTCACTATGAGCTGGAATGACTCAACAGTACTTAACATAGTTAATTTTATCCCAAATTGTACATGAATTAAAACAGCATCATTGCTCCTTTAAGAAAGGAATTGTTATGTGTTATGAACCTGAATTTTTTAGAATAAAATGGATTTCTTAACGGAAAGGGTGATTAGAAAGCATCCAGCAGAGATCTCTGTGTAAAAATGTTTATTTGTACTAATGTTTAGAGTATAGGAACTAAAGGGGGGCGGGGAGAAGACCTCAATTCCAAAGCAAGAGTAAATCAGGGTCTGTTCGTGGCCCAAGGGGGAAGGTCACTTCAGGGTACCCTGGAATGGACTATCCCCAATGACTTAATGTCGTTGCCCCTGGCAGAAAATGGAGGAATTCAGGGCGTGAAGACCTTACCAGCTGCTGGCGAGCAAGTGTGCCAGGGGAGGAAGGGGTAGCTATGTGGCACCCCGGGACCCGGAGCTAGGGCGCACAGGGTAGCAGGCAGAAGCTCCCTCTTCAGATAAGGGTGGGAGACTGAATGCCCATGTCCAGGAAGAACAAAAAGGGAATTTTGGAGGTAGGCTTTTACATTGAGTTAAAAAACAGGCACATTATCCAACGTCTGTCTCCCTGTGGCCCCTAAGCTGCTGGCCTGGCCCCTGATGCTTCCCCTCTCCCCACAAAATCAAAGGGAATCAGGAGGGGAGGCAGGAAATTCAGAGGGTGGGGAATGCGTTGGTGAGCATAGGACAAAATCGGGGTCAAGCTGCTGCTCCTCCTGGGGTGGGGTGGGGTGGGGTAGGACAGGGCAGGACAGAGCCAGGGGTGACCAAGCAGGAGTGGAAGGCCATGGCAGAGAGGTTAGTGAGGGCAGTGAGGCAACACAAAGTGTTTCAAGTGCTGCCCAAGCCTCTCAGTCCCTCCCTCCCTTCCCTTCCCCCTCCGAGAGCTGGCAGAGGCCCGGGCCTGGCTGGCCCCTGGGGAAGGCAAACCATGGGGACAAAGTGGACGAAGAACCCAGAGAAGGGAGCTGCTCTCCCGCTCTTTCTCAGAGGCCGCAGTGTGAACCCTGTGACGACCAGGTTCTGGGCCCAAGGCAAGCCGAGTGAATGCATTTCATGGAGAGCAGTGAGGATCCGGGCCTACGGGTGCGCCTGGGGCAGTGCGCTGCTCCTTTCTCCCTGAGGACCTGGGGCCAGAGGCAAGCAGAGCTGCCACCCCAGCTTGCTGCTGCCAAAGGCAGGTTGGCACAACCACCCCAAGGTTCTCTGGACTTGTGATAGATTGGGGCAGGGAGGGAAATGGGAATGGAAAACAGGAGAAGAGAGAAACAGCCCTAGATGTACGGGGGCGCAGGGGGTGGTCACATCAAGAGGAGTTCTGGTTCTGGTAGATGGAAGCTTTCTCCTTCAACAGGTCCAGACACAAGTGGCAGCTCCAACTTCCTGCAGAGAAGCATAACGGGGTTAGGATGGTTCCCACAAGACCTGAATCAGCAGTCCTCCTCTCCCTATACCTCCCCCTGCTCCAGAAGCAGATCAGTCACAGGTGGGATGGGAGCTGTTCTGCAGTAGCAAGGTGTCCCATGGCTAGTCTAGCTGGGAGGAACCTCAGGTCTCTAAAGATTGTTAACAAAGCACTTCTCAACGGGGAGGAAAAGTCACCAGTCACCTGTAGGACAATCTCAGAACACAAATTCCCAAGCTCTCTCAGCCCTATCAAATCACAATCCCTGGGGGCAGAAGAAAGGCAGGGTCAATGGCATCTTTTAAAGTGCCCAGCTCTTAAAGCTTATGAGCGGCCATCTGAGGTACAATTAGTAGTCTTGCCCTCTCTGGTGCAAAGAAGAATGAAGAAACTTGAAGACGCACAGAAACAGTCTAATGGACCCCAGTCTCCATCACCCTGAGATCAGCTGCTCTGAAGGTCCTGGATAGAGGAGCAGAAACTTTGGAACAAAACTCATGATCATTACTGGCTCTTGGTCACCCTTCGGGTCTGAAACTGAACTCACATCAGTGGCTCAATTTTCAGCCAAACAGTATTGTGGTGCTGGTTGATGAGTACCCTTAAGTCGGTTTCAACTCACAGTGACCCTGTATAGGGTTTCTAAGGAGTGGCTGATGTGTCTGAACCTACGGCCTTGCAGTTCAAACCAGCCCTGAGTGTCCAGTGCTCATCCTATGGCACCACATTAGGGTAGACAGGGTTCCAGGGGAACAGTGACACTAGTGAGGTCACACTCAGAATAATCCACCATTTGACAACAAAAGGGTAAAACATTTACTCAAGGCCAAAGTTCAGAGGCCAGAAAGGGTTAGGAAAGGACACAGGAAGTACAGGGAAGAAGAGGGATAAGTGAGGCTACATTGTGGGGGCTGCAATTAATGATGTCAAACGCAGTGGTAAGAACTGCTCAACAGGCAGCTGGGTTTCACTCTAAGTCTTCACCCAATTCACAAAAAACACTTTAAAAAAAAGGTAATATTCAGCTCTAGACTCATGCTTACACAAAGACCAGAATTTGTTACAGTCTGGGTGTGGCACCATAGGGTAAGCACTGGACTGCTAACCAAAGGGTGGGCAGTTCAAGCCCACCAGCCACTCCTCAGAAACCACATACAGGTTGTTCTAAGTCAGAACAGACTCAACTGTACTTAACAATAGGACTTCGTGTGACCACCAATGCTGATGCTCAGGCTCCCAGCCATTACAAAGGAGTCTGGGAAGAGGCTGAGAACTGATAGGAAAATCAGGAAGTGGACAATGAAGATCCAACCTAAGTCTAGTTTCACAGAAAACCAGGAAATAATTCTGTCCCTTACAAGAAAAAGAGTGAACTCAGTCTGACCCTGTTCATTTACATTTCTGTATTAGGGGTGGATTCTCCTGTGCCTTTTTTCAGGAAATAGAAAATCAATCCTTGACGTCTTGAAGCTCATTCTAAGCACAATTATACATGTGTGTATTTGCATTTTATTCTGACGTAAAAGAATCCATAGTTTTGATCAGATTTTCAGAAATATGTGTCAGAAGAAGAGTCCACTGAAGAGGGGGAGTGACCCATTCCAGCTCCAGGTTCAAGTCCCTTCTAGAAGGGAGCAGAAATGCACACTGGAACCTGTCACGTTCAGAAGTGACTGTGAAGCCTCACCTCAGCTAAGCAACTGAGTAGGGCTGCAGAAAAACTCCTCTGGGAAATTGCTCTTTGCTTAACATCTGTTTTCTCTCAGCTTGTTTGTAAATACATCTGGTACTGAACCCTTGAAGCTGAACTACTGCAAAGTCTTGTGAGCAAGGTAAAACCCTTCTCTCTTAAATTGGGAGATCAAATGCCTGACAATATAAAGAACGCAGAACTCAGTATGCACTGCAGGGGCAATTTCCCACGTTACTAACAGAAAGGAATCCGGGTGTGGTGCTACAGGGTAAGCACTGGAATGCTAGCTCCAAAGTTTGCCAGTTCAAACCTAACACAGGGTCCTCAGAAGCCTATACAGGGTCGGACTGATTTAGAACTGACTCAATGGCACTTAACGATACAACACCAACAGTGTAATTGTTCTGAGTACGAGATCTGCACAACTTACCTTCAGGAGGCTCAGACATGGGCGGGGTGAGACAGTACATGTGGTAGCCACGATCACAGTCGTCACAGAAGAGCAGCTGGTCCTGGGAAAGACAAGAGGGAGGAGGGGACCGAGTGAGTGACGTGCCTCAGGGAGGGCACTGGAGATGAACTTCTGCAGATACTGCTGCTACCTCCAAGAGAGACAGGGGAGGAGGAGGACAAACCAGGTGACAGAGACAAGTTAGTTTGGATGTCACTTCTGTCCATCTCCAGCCCAGACCAAGTCATCAGCATCCTTTGGATCCCACACATCCGCCTAAATGATCTCTTGGCTTCTGTCCTTGTCCCCTATAATCTATTCTCCACAGAGCAACCAAAGCTGCCTTTGTAAAATGTAAGACTAAGGGCCAGTCGTCTGATTAAAACCCTTCAACGGATCCCCACTTTACTCCGAAAGAAGAGCAGGGCCCCAAGCTGATGGTGTCTACCTCTCCAATATCCCGTCCTCACAATAAGGAGGGCGTGAGCAGCTGCACTGGCCTCAGCACACTGGGCATGTGTACCTCACCACTTGCGTACCTGCCGCTCCTGTGGGAAGGTGCCACCTTGAGGTTTTTTTTGGATTGGCTCCTTTCAATCATACAAATCTCAACACAAATCTCCTCTCCTCAGAAAAGCCATCCCAGCTCTCAAACTGAAACTGTTCGCACTGCTGCTCTCTACCACATCACTGGGTTCACTGACCTCACTCACTAGCTCACAGAAACCTCACCAGGGAGTCCTGGGGTAGCGCTGGACTGTTAGTGGCAAGGCTGGCGGTTCAAACCCACCAATTGCTCCTTACATTCAGGATTGCTATTGAGTCGGAAACGACTTGATGGCACGTTAACAATAATGTTAGATCCCTATAAGCAGGTGTTTTCTTGATTGTCTTAGTATCCTCAGTGCCTAGAACCATGCCTGCCACATTACTACTGTGGGTGTTAGGTTTCATCAAGTCGGCATCAACTCACAGCGACCCTATGCATAACGGAAACAAACACTGCCCATTCCTGTGCCAACCTCATAGTTGTTGCTACGCCTGAGTCCACTGTTGCTGCCACTGTGCCAGTCCATACTGTTGGGGGTCTTCCTCTTTTTCTCCGACCCTCCACTTTACCAAACATACTGTCCTTTTCTAGTGACTGATCCCGAACACTGTCCGAAGTATGAGGCACATTATTAGGTACTCAATGAACACCTGCCCAAGCAGTCAGAGTTCCAACTATGAAGCTGGGGGAGGGGATGTGCAGGGGTTCGCCTTAATGGGAACGCTGGGGAAGAGCATAGCTGAAGGCAGCGGAGCGGCACTCGGCCTGAGGGACTACGCACGTCGTTCTCGGAGGTGCCGCAGATGTTACAGCACTTGCACTCAATGCACTGCCAGCGGTAGGTCTTCACTGCTGCCATCATCACGGGGGTGAACTGAAGGCAAGACGGGTGCCCTGTGGGGGCAGGGGGCAAAACACACAGCAGGAAGTGGGCGCATCGCTTCACACCCGGGGCTGACTGTGACAGCCACAGAAGCTGTGAGGGACTACGCACGGTGGCAGCCCTCTCCCGGAGGGGGGAGGTACCTGAGCGGCCACAGTCCGAGCAGGACACCAGCTCCTCAGGTTGGCCCGTCTTCTTGTTGATCTTCGAGTCCCCCAGGCAGAAATCACAGTAGTTGTTGGGCAGGGCCAATCCATCAGGGCCTTTCTTAGCTACCGAGCGAAAGCGAAGAGCTTGGCTGATGCTCCCAGAGGCTCTGGGCCCACTCAACACCCCACAAGGAGGGCTTCTCTTAACCAGGCCCACGCCTGTCAGCCACCACTTCTACATTTCCGCTTACACTTCTGTTCCTCGGACCTCTGGGAAACAGGGGTGGGCGGCTGGGAGTCTTCCTTGTCTTCTCCCTCCTCCTCAGCCAAGTGTGAGTGGGCATAGTGGTAACTGAGGCCTGGCCGGTTCTTGTAACGTTTTCCACAAACTAAAGAGGGAGATTGCAAAAGAAAGATGTTAGGATCTCAGCATGCCACATCCTCCCCTGCAATGTTACCATGGGCCAGCTATCAGCTCTGTCCTGGGAGAGCACCTCCCACCAGCCAGGAGCACTAGACCTCAGGGCTCTCCAGAGTCTGGGGCCCTTCTCCCTCCTAAACCGCAGCCCCATGGATATCACTATTTCTCTCATGTGGGCATTTTGGAAGTCTTGACCTTTGCCTCATCACCACTTGCCCACGAAAGGATAGGGAATTTCTATAATCTTACAATTTGGCAGAAAAGGGAGAAGGAAAGGAAAAAACTCCAGACGTCGAGCTTCTCTATCCTTGTGTATGTGCCAGGGCACATACTACCCTAGATACACCCAGAGCTCATCTCTGCCAGATGTGGTAAAGGAGTACAGAGGGTGGGTGGGGGTGGCACCTTGAGGAGAACCAAGCAACTGAGTCTGCAGGGAACTGGACTCCCAAAGAAAGTTTTACACACTCCTATATTAGTGCCCTGCCCAGCCTCCACCACCAGCAAGGAAACCTGATCCCCATGAGGCATCTTGTAATCTTGGGCAGCAATACCAAGGAGGGCAAGGGGCCAGCAGGGAAGGAATGGGGTGAGAGGACGGAACGGAAGCAGGGGGTGGCATGATGGTGGAGAACATCAGCTGATCACCAGCTATGTTTTGGGAAAGGCGGAACAGAGGGGTCCGTTAGTCACAGGCTCCTCAAAACGCTTCTGAATCCACCCCATGTGGTGGCCCAAGCTGCCCTAGGCAACTTTGTGAGGAGCAAGCAATGTAAAGACAGCTTTCAGGGCCCCCACTCCTAGTCCCAAACCAGTCCAGAGATTTTAAACTAGCATCACAGGAAGTGAGAAAGGCAGGAGGTACAGGGAGGAGGGAAACAGGGAAAGGAAAATCACAAGTCTGAAAAGTTGAGAGAGCTACCTCTCTGGGGCGCTTTCGAGGTATGCTTTTGTTTGAAACTATCTGAAAGACAGAAAGAAAAGTCGTGAGAGGAAGGCCTTGACACAAACTGGAGGCAGGCAGGAGCAGCAGCAACAGAAAAGCAGAGCAAATGAGAGAGAAACCCCAGGGTGGAGGGACAGAAGTGGAGCAAGCCGGAGAGGAAGGGGAGAACAGACATTGAACAACTCAGCAGCAGGCCCTGGAGACCAGCAGACACACCTGCTGTGGGGACCCCACGCCCTCAAATTTCCCACCAGAGGAAAGCAGTGAGTTTGCCCAGCATGCAGGGCCCACCCATGGTGGGGCAGAGGCGGAGCCTCTCAGGGGCCTAGGGGGAATGAGTCAGCAGCAAGACAAGTGTCCAGGCTTGTTTATCACAACCCTCCTCCCTCTCATATTCTGAGCAGGACTTGGGTCCAAGGCAAGAACTCCCATCCATCCTGAGGTACTCACTGTCACAGGCATAGGGCTTGTCCCGGTCCTCCAGGATCGAAGCATCCAACTTCTTACGGGCACTGCTCACACCTTTACCCTGGCCAAGGAAAGCAAGATGTCCTGCCTAAGGTGTCTGGGCCTGAGGAGCTACATGCTCCTGTAGGTGGTGGCTACTCTCATTCAAGGAATAAAATGGTAACTAATTTACTTCTCAGAATCAAATTTGATTTGTCAGAAAATTAAAGATAGGTTTCTCAGGATGCCCTGCCTCATGCTGTAGACAGCCTCAGACTCTTACCTTGGCTTTCCCCTTGCCCCGGCGCTTCGGGGTGTCTTCTTCATAGTCTTCATCATCAAGGTCATCCAGGAAGTCTTCTGGTTCTAGGATCCGCTGAGTGAACAGGAGGGTTAGGGTGGGCAGAACTAATGTGCATCTAGAAGCTGCCCATACTGGACTTGGCCCTGACCGCTCTAGTCTGCAGCCTCACCACAGCCAATGAAGCACCATGCAGTGACCTAGGCCCCTCTTCATGCAGTTCCCCAGCCTGGTTCGTCTTTCCCACCAGCTCCAAGAGGCCAAATCAAAATCCAGGATGTGAGATCCAAGGAGACAGCCTCTCCCCTGCCTGGATTCTGCTACAGCCCACGATCCACTTCCCTTTCAACATCTCACATCCTGATTTCCATTTCCAGTTTGCTGTTGTGATCTTGTGACATGGGCCTAAATGACTGTGTTGTAATGTCGTCTCTGAACGGGAGCGGCAGGACCTACCTCATGGGGTTGCTGTACAGATATGTGGAAAAGTCCATAGCACAGTGCTTAATGTGTTTTTTACTGGTTAAGGACTCATAGTGTGGTGTTGTAGGATTACTAACCATAAAGCGAGCGCTTCAAACTCATCAGCTACTCCTTGGAAACCCTATTCAGGGTTGCTATGAATTGGAACCAACTCAACAGGACTTAATAACAGCAAGAGTCCTGGTGTGGCACTGTAGTAGGTAGGATAAGCACTGAACTGCCAACCATGAGGTTGGTGGTTCAACTCCACTAGCCGCTTCTTGGAAACCCTATACAAGGGTCTATGAGTCGGAACGGACTTGATGGACTTGTCTTCCCGGGACTGGCCCAGAGCTTCTACACCCATTCTCATTACTGAGAGGCTCCTAATGGAGAGGGAGCTGCTACCCATCAAAGTGCTCTTCGCTACAAGGGTTAAGCTTGTACCTTCCGTGCCCGACTGTTGGTTACAGGAAACTCGCCCAGGCTGTCATCGTCAACTCGAGGATCTGGGGCACCCCGCTTCTCCAGTGGGTCGGTACGCAACAGAGCTTCTAAACTGCTGCCATCCTGAGAGATCAGGCCTTCCTTCTTCAGGGTCTGGTCTGTGTCTGCAAGTCAGGGCAGAACAATGTGAAGCTTAGAAGGGCGGAACATAGACTCCTCAGAAGTGATACAGTGCTGGGCTAGCCCAAAGCCTGTTTTCTGCTCTCTGGCTGCCCAGGAACTGAGAGACCCCAGTTCCTACAGCACCATACTTCATCTGTTTACCTGTCTGCCTCCCCCACTGAGAATGAGCTATTTAAAGGGAGAATCGCAGTGTATACCTAGGACTGGGCCTGGTACATAACAGGTGACACCGTGTACATGTGTGTGCGCCTCACCTGGTTTAATGGATGGGAAGGAAAGCCGGGGATCTTCGGGAGGGTGAGCTCGTCGCTTTTTCCGCCAGCGCCGGGCAGGATAAGAGTACAGCTGCCCAGAAGCTAATCCTGTGGAAGGAAGAAGGAAAAGTCCTAACCCTAGCCTACAAAACACCATCAAAGCTCTCTCTAGGTCAGCAGGCACCCCTTGAGTTCTAGAGTAAGGAGAATATGGAAAGTGAGGGTCTACAAGGATAATTTCTGAAGAAAAACAGATGTACATTCAGGGCCTTCTCCAGAAGTTCAGTACAACCTCAGAAGGACAAAAAGCAAAGACACTGGTATGAACTGGCAACCACAAAAAAGTCCACAGGAAACCCATCTACTGGGTAAGATTAGCACTTGCTCCTGTGTGCATTTATTACCGTGGGCTTTTTTCATGTGTATGTCTTTACCTAGAACCATAGGAATCTACCTGCCTCATTCATCCTGGACTTCCCATCCTGGGAAGACCATAGTCACCAATGTGGAGGGCAACAGGAAACCTCTCATTGGATACTAGCCCATGCTGCACCTGGGCTCCTTCTCCCAAGTCTGGACACTCACCTGGACCCCGGTGTCGCTTTTCCATCCAGATATAACAGTTGCTCTGGGCTACTCCTGTCTGCGAGTCCAAGAAAGGCAGGCGCACACTGCGCTCAGCACAGAGGCGGGCGTTGTAATTGTGGCACTGCTCCATGGCATCTTTGTAGTACTGCTCCCCAAGGCTGCAGGAAAGACACAAATTGGGGGGGGAGGGAAGGGCGAATCTGCTGAAGAGTGTATACTGAGCTGTCCCCCTTCCTAACCATTTGCTTCTCTAGAAGGCTCCAGGGACGAGGAGACTATTGCTTCAGTGTTACTTGCCTTCGTTTCTGCCTCACAGGACACTAGGTCCCTTCACTAAGCCATCAAAAGGAAACACACTTTACAAATAAATTACAGCCTGGAACGCATAATTTCATCATATGCCTAATCAGATGGCAGTCTAAGGCCATAAAGAGGGAAAAAAAAGGATGTTCATTCAATGGTGTCTCGTGTGACTCCAGCCTGGGGCTATTGCGTAAGATGTTATTTCTCTTACCGCTCATGAGGGAGGACGCAGATGCTGATCCATTGTTGTGTTAGGTGCCTTCAAGTCAGCCCTCTATGTACAACAGAACCAAACACTGCCTGCTTCTGTCCATCCTCATCCCCACTGCCAGGTCTGTGCCCGCTGTTGCAGTCACTGTGTCGACCCATCTTACTGAGCATCTCCCTTGTTTTTGCTGACCCTCAATAGACTTCACTAAGCACGATGTCCTTCTCCAGGGACTGGTCCCTCCTGATAACATGTCCTGAGAACCTGAGACAAAGTCTCAGCACCTTGCTTCTAAGGAGCATTCTGGATATACTTTCTCCTAAAGAGTCCCTTTTTACAAATGTGGAAAGGAGTTCAACAAGGTATGGTTCACTTATTAAAATATATTATGCAAATTACAGTATATCCATAAATTAAATTCTGTTTAGTCATAAATAAAAGGAAGCTCTTTAAGAACAATTTTCAAGATAAATAGAAAAAAAAAAAAAAAAAAGGAGGTAGGAAGTGCTGAAAAACATTACAGGATTCTGCTGGCTGTACAACAATGATGGGGTGGGGGTGAAGAATGCAGGCCCCCAAAGAGAAAGGCCGGGTGACTAGGGGACTTTTATCCATATGCCTTTTTTTTAAATCTCTCTTACATTTTGAAATGGACTCCAGGTATGGCACTGTAAGATCAGCACTGGAATGCGAATAAGGTCAATAGTTCAAACTCACCAGCTGCTCCTTAGAAAACCTATGTTATTGTTGTTACGGGTCACTATGGGTCAAAAATGACTTGACAGCACTTAACAACAACACAAACTTTGAAATGGGCATTTAGCTAACTCATAATTAACTCTAGATGCTGATTTTGCAATTTGGTATCTGCAAATTTCTGAATTTTCTTGAAGGCAATTTTCTCTGAGACTTTAATTTCCATTTACTGAATTATTTATACTTACAGATGCAGTGACACACATTATATAAATCAAGAGTTGAAAGGAATCTCCTCTCCAAGGTGAGATAAGATTCTTTAAAAAAAAAAAAAA
>NW_006408558.1:20029826-20046747 GCF_000296735.1 Chrysochloris asiatica
AAAAAAAAAAAAAAGAAAAATGCTAGGGCTTTGTACACAATTATTGATCTAGGCCTAACAAATATTCTATTTTTCAAAAAATAAAGGGCACGTAAGAGTTGTATATTTTCATATGACATCTTACAACAATGTATTTCTACATCTAAAGCTATTGCACTTAACTTCAAACACTGTAACTCAATCCCTTTGCTGTTTGTATCTTTAGAACTTTATTTAACTTATAGTGATACGTCATTATTTTTAAAAATCTCAATAAATACATTTAAAGTCAGTAAAATTTTAGGAAACAATACTTCTACATGTGAGTGATATGCTTATTTCTTCTTCAGGTCCAACGCTTTGTCCTGAATGCGTTTGTTAAGATTAACTTTGTAGATGTCTCGCCTCATCAAAGATACATCTTCCTTCCATATGAGTGGTTCTGAACACTGAAAGATACTTCCATACATTTTCTTTCAGATCTCACAAGGAAGTATTATTAAAACAAAAGACTAGAATTGATGACATTCAGCCAGTAAGGTTTAAATCAAGCGGCCAAGTTTTAGGTGGTCACAGCCTACTAGTGAGACTGTTCATCAAGTAACCCATCAAACACACCTTAGAAATCTGTGTTAAACTAGACAGAAGGTTAAGACTAATATTTTCTGATACCCAATAAAGACTACCAAAGGAATTCCCCTGAAACTAGACCTACAAACACACCAAAATTTTTTTTTTATAATTATATCAGAGGAACTGAAGCCAATTTCTCACTGACTGCCATTTCTGATAGGAGACTGGCTTGCTCCAAGGCCCATCTTAGGCCTTCCCGTTCCCACACGACCACAGTACACAGGAAACAACTTCTCCTGCTTGGACTCAAAAGGCTCATGTTGAAATGTAAAGCAAAGGCAAATCTTTAAATGCTTTAAAGTCTAGGAAACTACCCAGTCCAAGTATTATCTGGTTATACGCACATGTATGGAAGCAATCTTACTCTAAGCATTCTGAGTTCTAATGCTGGAGCTTTAACTGTAACAATTCATATTCACGTCTGATCCTCCCTAAAATAAAGGAACTGTAGGCAGAGGTGGGTTCTTTCCCAGCTGTATCTCCAGTATCCTGAAAGATATACAGTCAGACTTGACGTCGGTTGGTTGTAAGTCACTTGAGCGTGAACGTTTAATGGACCTCAGGCTGGACGTCTAGACTGCGACGGTTGGCCTAGATAAGCTATGACATACCGGAATTCAATGCAAGGGAGACTCCTGACATGAGACTCTTGATGGAGTAAGTCACTGTTGCTTATGTCCATAATTTCAACGAGTCCAAGAAACCCTGCTCTGGGATCCACAGGGGATTTTATTACTGAGTTACCACAATAAGAGACCAAAGCACAGCTTAGCATGTTCCTGTACTGCACACAAGAGGTGGCGGCAACAGAAGTACAGTCTGGCCTGATTCAACGAGTTGTAATTACTGCAATCTGAGGCAGGAACGAATCTTGTGTTTAAGATGGGAGAGGCTCGCTCACATTTGCTCGCCTTTAGGAGGCAGCCATGTCCTCACTACAGAGAGGAAAATTGGATAAACAAGGCTGAGCGCAGCAGCTCCTTTGTTTCTGCTGATGGGAATTGATACTGACACTTGGAAGCCAAACGGAAGGAAGAGCAAGACTGGATGAGGGCTGCAAAGCAGGGCTTCAAACCAGTTTGAACCAGTTCAGTCATGGCCAATAGAGCAAAATTAGAACAGATAAGAATTTTTTAAATCTGAGTGAAGTCAAACACCCAGAACAGGAAAAATTACAGGTTGCATCCCTGGAAGGAGACTCAGAAAAAGTCTAGTGAGCCCTTCCAGAAGCCTGATGTAGAAGACTGGACTATTGCCAGGACCATGGAGGGCGATACACTTTCAAAGCTGCGCTGTTTCCACCATCTTTGAGCAGGACACCGTTGTTTCTTACTCTACCATTCAGGAGATGTGAGTGATTGCGATGCAACACACATTTTCTAGCAGGATGTCAACCAGTAATTTTTCCAGTTGTTTATCATCCCAGTTCACTCACATTTTATAAATTCAGGATCATTCCACTCTATTTTGCTGCTTATGACTGAACCAGGAAGCATCGGTTTGAAGCTCTGCTGCAAAGTCAAGAGCAAGGAGGCTGGAATTGGTTTGAAGGAATGGATG
This sequence comes from Chrysochloris asiatica, assembly GCF_000296735.1. Taxonomy (NCBI): domain Eukaryota; kingdom Metazoa; phylum Chordata; class Mammalia; order Afrosoricida; family Chrysochloridae; genus Chrysochloris; species Chrysochloris asiatica. Next base: position 20,031,999 of record NW_006408558.1, read on the forward strand.
AGAGATGTTCTATGTGGCATTTCAGAATGTGGCAAACTTGGAGTGGGTAAGAAGGCTTTGAATAAAGCATCTAAATGGGGAGGTCTGATGAGGACCAAGGCTCAAGGCTCCTGTAGCAAGACATTCCAATCTTGTTGTCTAACTCAGAAGGCTTCCAAATCCATCAGCAGGCAGAGTTATGTATACCACTATCTTACTCTGGAAGGAACCATGATGGAACAGTGGTTGAAGTGCTCTACTACTAACTGAAAGGTCAGCAGTTTGATCCCACCAGCCACTCTGCAGGACAAAGATGTGGCAGTCTGCTTCTGTAAAGATGACAGCCTTGCAAACTCTATGGGGCAGGCCTACTCTGTCCTATAGGGTTGCTATGAGTTTGACTCAAGGACAGTGAGTTTTTATCTTATGGTAAGACTCCATAGAATTGTTTTCACTTCTGATAGCACATCTGGGAGGGACAGACAATTTGCAAATAGGAAAAATCTTCTTGCAGGTCAAGATGCAGGTCAGAAAAGATGTTCTGATCTGGATGCATAGCCTCAGCTGTCAGAAAACAGGCACCCCATGATCAAGGGAAGCACCAAAAAAGCAGTTCTTTCCAGGGTGAGAATGGTACAAGCAGAACAGAGACCTTTTAAAGAGAAAGTTCTGCCTGGAATGTGTTCATTGTGGCCCAGAGCCCTCTGGAGCTTGAACTGAAGCGGAGATACTCGGTTTTCCATTATCAGACTCAGAGACCACTGGCTGGTGACCCTCCTAATCACAATTTTTTTTAAGAGAAAAGGGAAGTAATGCTCTATTGAGAATGGGTGAGGCACTCCTTTACCAACTACCTGCTATTTCCCTCAAGACTTTCCAGCATGAAGGAAACTCATTACATATAAATTCTCAAAACCTAGGCAAACCTGATGTTTCCCCAGTACAATAAGAATCCTAAGGAAACAGCAGCTTTGATGCTTTCTTGGGAAGCATGAAACCTGTGTAACACCTACCCTTACAAGAGGATGGGGGGCTGGGGGGTTAACCATGAGAAGGGCCAAGGAAACAAAGAACATCTGAGTCAGGAAGGTAACTATATAAATGGTAGATCAGCATCATCATTTCTAAATTGAGAAAATGTCAGCCTCAGGAGAGAGCAGAGGGGAAAGTGGAGTGGGCAGATCAGAGAGAAAGACAATGGTGTTGGGAGGAGGGAAGGCTGAAGGGGCGGCAGGATAGAGCAGAGAGCAAGCTATTAGGGAAAGAAAAAAAAAAAAGGAACCACAAGAGGAGAAAGCACTTAGCTTAATGGAAGTGGAAAAGCTTTCTCAAAGAAAAAGCTCCAGGCAGGAAGGAGAAACAGCAACGTGCCCTTCTAAAAGGTTCTTGGGAAGAGCAGGATTCAAACACAGACGGGAGTTCCAAACCTTCACCTTTCATCCAAAATCCAAAAGCCCTGGCTGGACAGCTACCCCTTCACTTTCCTCTGCCGTTGCAAAGTCCAATTTATTCAATAAAAAAAAAAAAAAGGGGGGGGGGGGAATCCCTGGTGGTGCAAACAGTTAAGCTCTAGGCTACTACTAACATGGATTGATGACTAGAACCCATCAAGTGGTTCCGAGGGAGACAGTCCTGGCAGTCAGCTCCTGTACATTACAGCCTAGGAAACCCTCTGGGGGCAGTTCGACTCTGTCCCGAGGGGTCGCTCAGAGTGGGACTCCACTGGACTGGCACCTTACAACAACCCTGGCCCACGTGGCACTGGGCCATTACAAAACTCCCTGGGAGGCGCTGGGGTCGAACCAGGTCCCAAAGCATCTTTAAAGTGACAGGACGCAGCTAACCGGTCATCCTCGGTTTTCCCAAGCCCTGGAACCTGCACTGTGCCAGCAATCGGGCCGGCACAATGGTATCCTCTAGGACCAGGACTGTGCACCCAGACATCCCTTCGGGCTACGTGAAGACGTCGGGGCGGCTTCCGCCCAGTCCCCGTTGTTTTGACGGCTGGGACGGGGCCGGCCCCAATGACTCCCGCTCTCCAGCGCTTCCGTTTCGGGATCTGCTTCCCCACAGCCCCTCCCCCAGACCCTGCTAAGTCTGGGGTCCCTAACACTGTGCCTCCGCACGTCCAGGGAACACACGACCCCGAGGGTCCTCCCCCGCAGAGCCTCCGAGCCTGTTGCTCCGGAGGTACGGTCAGCCCGGCGGCACCCGGCTCCTCCGGCGAAGGCGTCTCAGGAGGGGGCCTGGGACTGGGCGTCTTCCGTCGGCGGCAAGGGCGCCATACTCGGGGTGTCGTCAGCCCTGTCGGCGCGCTCGGGCTACCAGTCTCGCAGAGAGGTTGCCCGTCCGGGGCTCCCTCCTGCCCCCTCAGGGCCTCCACAAGTTTCCAAAGAAGCGTAGCGTCTCCTCCGGAGTCTCCGGTGGCCCTCCCCACTAGGAGTCGCACCACGGCCTTCCCGGAAGCGGCTCTTCCTTCGCCTCGTTCCCGCACCGCTCCCACTCCCAAGACCTCCCGGCCAAGGAGAAAAAGAAACAACTCACAGCTTCACTACATTCTCAACCACAGCCGCCATCTTCACCGTTCCTCTCCCTCAGGCCGGTAGGCCCTGGAGCCCGCAGCGCGCAAGCGCCAGCTCCGCACTAAGGAGCACTTTCCCTCGTCGTTCTGCGCAGGCGCTGCCTAAGTGCGCGCGGATGCACGCCCGAGAACAAGCACAGAAGAATAACCTCTGGGCGGGTAAGCCCGAGACGAGCTGGAAAGGCTTTAAGGAGTCGGAGGGAGCACAACGCGCAGGCGCAACCGGGGGCGGGAGAGCGCGCCCCACGGTTTCTGTTCTAGTCCCGCCTCTTCCATTTGGGCGACTTGGAGGTGGTAGGAAGGATCAGCAGCCTCCAGAAATGAAAAGGTGAAATGTTGACGAGAACAGTGGGGTCCCAGGGATGGCTTGGATGGAGCGCATGCGTTCAACTACGTAACACACTTTTAACCACGTGATTCCTTTACACGTAGCAGAAGATTGTGGTGGTTGGTATGTGTCATCGAGTCGGTTCCGACCCAAAACGACCCGGTATAGGGTTTCCGAGGAGCTAGTGGGTTTGAACAGCCGACCTTATGGGTCAAACTGACCCTGTGGCCCAGTGCATTATCCTGCAGCACAATTGAAAGTAATGAGTAGTGTACCTGTGCCCACTTTTGGGAAGAATAGGTGAGGGGAGGGCAACAACATTTACCTTATTTTCTTGCCACCCGACCTACCCTCTGAACTACACCGAATATGGAAACCAAGGCATGAAAATGGGAGGTGCGGCCTCTTGTGTTCTCAACTAAAGACTCTGATCAGAAATAACCACAAATGGATGGCTTTAACAAATGTATTCTGTCACAGGTTAGGATCCTGGGAGTCTGACATGAGGGTGCTGACTCTAGGGGCAGGCCTTCTCCGTAGGCTCTAGGGGAAGGTCTCTGTCTCCATCCCTTTCAGGTCTCATTGTGTCTTGACATCTGCCTTCTCTTGGATCTGAGTGGGCCCTAGTACACATACCCTGCAGCCAAAAGACCACTCCCAGGTCCACTGCCAGATCTTTTTCTTCATTCTCTACTCTTTTCTCTCTCCTTTGATCTCTTCAACAACAACAGCAACAAGAGAAGACTTAATGCAGACTGAACTCCAGGGAAACTCCCCTGAGATCTTACCAGGGTTGTGACCTGAGCAAGGGTGTTGTATCCCGCCCTAGTCTTAGAACTGACTGGCTGATCATATGTGAGTGATTACATCATGATGGAGACTCATGGCCCAGCCAAGTTGACACATATTTGGGAGGCCATCATTAGTGACAGAAGGAGCTCTAGTGGTTACGAATCGGGCTGCTAATCTCAGGTCAGCAGTTGGAAACTACCAGCTGTTCCGCAGCTTTCTGCTCCCATAAAGATTTACATCCTCAGAAACCCTATGCAGGGTCACTATGAGTTGGAACTGACTCCACGACACATAACAACCAACCAATTAGTGGCAGACACTTTTGAAAAATATATTTATTTCTGCAACTCAGGGCGGGGCTCTGTCTGACTTAGATAGAGGCTTTGGGACCCAAGAAGTCCCTGGGTGGTGCAAATAAATGAGCACCACTACTAGTTGATAAGGAGCTCTGGTAGCGTAGTGGTTATGAATCGGCCTGCGAACCACAAGTTCAGCAGTTCGAAACTACCAGCTGTTCTGCAGGAGAAAGATGAGACGTTCTGATCCTATAAAGATTTACAGCCTCAGAAGTCAGCCTTGTCAATCTGCTTCTAAAAGGCCGGAGTTCTGAAAACCCTGTGAATGATTCTACTCTGCACACAGGGGGTCATCATGAGTGAGAATCAACAACAGGACCCAAGGGAGGGATGCATCCTCCAGGGAGCACAATAAGGATTTCTTGAAATTAGCAGCTAAGACTGTCAATGGGCCATTTTGTGTACCCCATGTTACCAGGCAAGAAAGTAAAAAGAGGATCCCTCTTTTGACTTGTTGTTGTTAAGTGCCTTCAAGTCAGTTTTGACTCATAGCAATCCTGTATAGGGTTTCCAAGGAGCGGCTGGTGAGCTTGAACTGCCGACCTTGTGGTTCAAACCAACTTTGCAGTTTTGAGCATTAAACCCACATCGCCACACCAGACTTGATTCTTCTTGGATCAACTATCAACACTCACGGAAGCAGCAGTCAAGAAACTAGACAACATATTGCATTAGGCAAATCTGCTGCACAAGATCTTTTCAAAGTGTTGAAGAGCAAAGATGTCAGCTTGAGGACTAAGGTGCGCCTGACCCAAGCCATGGTATTTTCAATCACCTCATATGCATGCAAAAGCTGGACAATGAATAAGGAAGACCATAGAAGAATTGATGTTTTTGAGTTATGGTTTTGGAGGAGAATATTGAAAGTGCCATGGGCTGCCAAAAGAACCAATAGATCTGTTTTGGAAGAAGTGCAGCCAGAGTGCTCCTTGGAGGTCAAGATGGCCAAACTTCATCTCTCATACTTTGGACCTGTTGTCAGGAGGGACCAGTCACTGGAGAAGGATATCATGTTTGGTAGGGTGGAGGGTCAGAGAAAAAGAGGAAGACCCCTAACGAGATGGATTGGCCAAGTGGCAGCATTGATGAACTCAAGCGTGGCAACAGTAGTGAGGTTGGCCCAGGATTGGGCAGTGTTTTCATTCTGCTGTGCATAAGGTCACTATGAGTCGGTACCGACTTGATGGCACCTAACAACAACAACAACTAGTGACTGGGATGATTAATTCTAACTATCAAAGGCATTGCTATTACCTAGTGAGTTCAGGGAAAGGGCTCTGGTAACATAGTGATTAGGAGTCTTGCTGCTAACCTCAGGGTCAGCAGTTTGAAACTACCAGTCTTTCCAAGGGAAAGAGATGAGGCTTTCTGATCCCATAAAGATTTTTTATAGCCTTGGAAACTCTATTCAGGGTCTCTATGAGTCTGAGTTGGAACCCACTCCAAGGCACACCACCACCACCACCACCAGTGAGGACAGGCAGAGATACAAATGTAACCAGAGAATCCCTTGGGGAGCATCTTCATTGAAGTTCATTCCCTAGCTGAAGGCAACCCAAAAAAATAAATAAAGCAGAGGAAAACAAAACTTTGTAAAATATTGAAAAGCTAGTAATGTAGTAAAGAATTACAAGGTCAGCATTTTTGTTGTGTTGTTAAGTGCCATCGAGTCTGTTTTAACCCATAACGACCCTGTATAGAGTTTCCAATGAGCAGCTGTTGGGTTTGAACCACCAACCTTGCAGTTCAAATGGACCTTGCAGTTCAGTGCATTATCCTGCAGCATCACACCAAAGGCCAGCATTGTTGTTGTTGTTGTTGTTATTAAGTGCCGTCGAGTCAATTCTGACCCATAGCAACCCTGTATAGGGTTTCCGAGGAGTGACTGGTGAGCTTGAACCGCCGACCTTGCAGTTCAAACGGCTTTGCAGTCTGGCACATTAACCCACAGCGCCACAACAGGACTCCTAGGAGGCTAAAACTCAGAGAAATAAGACCAGCATTCAAAGCAGTATTTTCCTTGATGTAAGCTATGATTAAAATTTAGCTGCTCTAAGACAATCTTCTGCCACTTGTTTGTCAGTTTGTCCTAATGTGGTAGCTTGTGTGTTGCTGTGATGCTGGCAGCTATGCCACTGGTATTTTAAATACCAGCAAGATCATCATGGCAGCCAGGTTTCAGCAGAGCTTCCAGACTGCCACACTAGGAGGAAGGAGAGGCAGACACATCTGAATGGTTAGCCGCTGAAAACCTTATGAATAGAAGTGGAACAATTTCTGATATAGTGCCTGGAGATGAGCTCCTCAGGTTGGAAGGCACTCAAAATACGACTAAGAAAGAGCTGCTTCCTCAAAGTAGAGTTGACCGTAATCATGTGAAAGGAGCAAAGGTTTCAGGACCTTCAACTGATGATAGGGCATAACTCAAATGAGAAGAAATACCTGCACACACCTATTAATAATCATAATGTGGAGGGTACAAAGTATGACTTGAGGAAAATTGGAAGTTGTCAAAAATGAAATGGAATGCATAAGCATCGATCTCTTGGGAATTAGCTGAAATGGACTGGTGTTGATCATTTTGAATCAGGCAATCATAAGTTAACTATGTCAAGAATGACAAATTGAAGAGGAATGACATTACATTCATCATCAAATAGATCATCTCAAGGTCTGTCTTGAAGCACAATGCTATCTACAATAGGATAATATCCATATGCCTATAATGACCAGTTAATACTACTGTTATTCAAATTTACACACCAACCACTAAAGCTTGTTGTTGTTATGTGCCATCGAGTCGTTTCCGACCCATAGCGACCCTGTATAGGGTTCCCGAGGGTGTAAATCTTTACGGGAGTAGAAAGCCTCATCTTTCTCCCGCGGTGCAGCTGGTAGTTTCGAACCGCTGACCTTAAGGTTCGCAGCCCAATTCGTAACCACTAAAGCTAGTGATGATGAAATTGAAGAATTCTACTAACTTCTTCAGTCTGAAATTGATCAAGCATACCATCAAAATGCATTAATAACTACTGGTGATTGGAATGTGAAAGTTAGAAACAAAGAGAAAAGATCTGTTGTTGGAAAATATGGACTTGGTGATAATGGAATGATGCTGGAGATCACAAGATAGAATTTTGCAAGACCAACAACTTACTCATTGCAAATACTTTTCTTTTTTTCCAACAACATAAATTGTGACAATACATGTGGTCCTCATCAGATGAAATACACATTAATCAAAATGGCTACATCTGTGGAAAGAGACAATGGAAAAGATCCATATATCAGCCCAAACAAGGCAAGGGACTGACTATGGAACAGACCATCAATTACTCATACATAAGTTCGGGCTGCTCATATGCAAGTTTAGGCTGGGAGTCCTGGTGTGGTGCTGTGGGTTAATGCGCCAGACTGCAAAGCCATTTGAACTGCAAGGTCAGCGATTCAAGCTCACCAGCTGCTTCTCAGAAACCCTATACAGGGCCGGAACCGACTCGACGGCACTTCACAACAACAACAAGTTCAGGCTGAAGCTGTAGAAAATTAAAACAAGTCCATGAGATCCAAAATATAGCCTTGAACACATCCCACCTGAATTTAGAGACCATCTCAAGAGCAGATATGATTCATTAGACACAATGACCAAAGACCAGAAGAGTTGTGGAGTGGTATTAAAACATCACACAGGAAGAAAGCAAAAGGACATTATAAAAACAGGAAAGAAAAGACCAAAAATGAATGCCAGAAGAGACTCTGAAACTTGCTCTCCAGTGTAGAGACGCTGAAGTGAATGGAAGAAATGCGGCAGTAAAAAAGCTAAACAGAAAATTTCAAAAGGCAGCTCAAGAAGACAAAGTCAAGTATTATGCAAAAACCTGGGGTTAGAAAACCAACAGGGAAGAACATGCTCAATATTTCTTAAGCTGAAAGAATTGAAGAAAAAATTAAAGCCTTGGCTTGAAGTTTCTATGAGCAAATATTGAATGATGCAGAGCATAAAAAGAAGACGGAAGGTATATACAGAGCTACCGTACCAAACAGAAATGGTCGATGTTCAGTCATTTCAAGAGTAAGCATATGATCAAGAACCAGTGGTACTAAAAAAAGAAATCCAAGCTGCACTGAAGACATTGGCAAAAAACAAAGTGTCAGGAATTGATGGAATACAAATAAAAATCTTTCACGTAGCACGCAGCACTGGAGGTGATCATTCATCTATGTCAAGAAATTTGGATTTTCTACATGGCCAATGGATTTGAAGAGATCCATATTTATGCACGTTCCAAAAAAGAAGTGACCCAACAGAATGCAGAAATCATCAGGCAATATCATTAATATTTAATGCAAGTAAAATTTTGCTGAAGATAATTGCCCGAAATTCACGCCAGATTCAGAAAAGAATGTGGCATGAGAGATACTACTGCTGATGTCAGATGGATCTTGGCTTAAAGCAGAGAATGATGCTTATTGGTGCTTTATTGGCTTTCGACTGTGTGGCTCATGACAAGTTATGGATAACATTGGGAAGAATGGACATCCCAGAACACTTAATTGTGCTCATGAGGAACCTGCACATAGAACAAGAGACAGTTGTTCAAACAGAACAAAGGGATTCTGAATGGTGTAGAATCAGGAAAGGTATGTGCCAGGGTGTATCCTTTCACTATAATTATTTGATCTGCAGGCTGAGCAGATAGTTTGAGAAACTGGATTATATGCAAAAGAACGTGGCATCAGGATTGGAGGAAGACTCATTAATAACCTGTCACATGCAGATGATACACAACCTTGCTTGTGGAAGAAAAGAGGGCTTAAAATATTGATAAACATCAAAGAGTACATTCTTCGATATGGGTTGCAACTCAATGTAATGAAAATAATTGTCCTCACCCCTGGACCAATAAATTACATCCACCATATAAATGGCGAAAAGATTGAAGTTGTCAAAGACTTCATTTGCTTGGATCCAATGTCAAAATTCATGGAAACAGCAGTCAAGAAATCAAATGACATATTGCATTAAGCAAATTTGCTGTACAAGACCTCTTTAAAGTGTTCAAGAACAAAGATGTCAGTTTAAGGACTAAGGTGTGCCTGACCCAAGTCATGGTATTTTCAATAGCCTCATATGCATGTGAAAGTTGATGCATTTGAGTTACGGTGTTGGAGAAGATTATTTAAAATACCATGGACTGCCAGAACTGTGTTGGAAGAAGTACAGTCAGAATGCTCCTTAGAAGCCAGGATGTTAAGACTTTGTATCTCATACTTCTACATACTATCAAGCGGGACCAGTCCCTGGAGAAGGACATTATGATGGGTAAAGTGGAGGGTCATAGAAGAAGGGGAAGACCGCCAATGGGATATATTGGCACAATGGCATCAGCAATGGGCTCAAGTATTGTGACGATGGCATGAGACCAGAAAGTATTTCGGTGGGTTTGGCTGGTGTTGGTTGATGTCTGTCATTGATCAGGTGGTATGTTTTTGTTGTTGATGGCACCTAGCAACAAAAATAAAAACAAACACAATAGAAGATTTTAACCTCACAAAAAAACAAGAGAGATGGCTCAAACAAATGACCAAGATGCAGAGCCAAAAACTGTTTCTGAGGAAGAAATGGTAATGGAATTACCAGAGAAAGAGTTCAAAGAATGATATTTAAATACAGTCAGTGGATTGGTAGAAAGACCAAGAAAAGCAAGAAGAACACAGAAACTTTAGAAGAATTTAGGAAAACACTACAAGAACAAACAGACAAAGTAAATGCAAATTTTGAAACACTACAAAACCTGTGAATAGAAATCCAGAATATTAATACTAAGATCGCAGAAATGGACAATACATGGAAAGGGCAAAGGAGTAGATTTGAACTGATGGAAGCAGTCAACAAACATATGAAGAGATGCTCAAGATCCTTAGCCAGTAGAGAGGTGCATATCAAAGCAACAATGAAATATAATCTGACCTCAGCATTGACAACAAAGCTCAAAAAAAGAAAACAGCAAATGCTGGTAAGGGTGTGGCGAGACTAGGCCCTTCCTGCATTGCTGGTGGGACTAGAAAATGGTGCAACCACTGTGGAAAATGGCATGGTGCTTCCTCAAAAACGTTGAAAATAGAAATTCCGTATGACCCAGCAATCCCGCTAATTGGCATTTATCTCCAAGAATTGTGACACAAATAGATATCTGCACACCCACATTCATCGCAGCACTGTTCACAACAGCAGGAAGATGGAGACAGTCTTAAGAACTCATGAACAGAAGAATGGTTAAATTCTACAATAGTTTGGTACATACACACAACGGAATACTATATAACACTGAAGAATAATGGCAGATCTATGAACCATCTAATGACATAGATGAAACCGGAGGACATTATGCTGAGTGATTAGTGATCAGTGATTGTGATTAGTCAATCACAAAAGGACAAATATTGTATGAAACGCTGTTGTCAAAAGTTAAGAAAAGGTTTTCTTGCTAAAAGAAGCATTCTATGATGGTTACCAGAGGTGGGAAGAAGAGAGAATTATTCACTAGGTAGAGGGTTGTTGTTGTTAAGTGCCGTCGAGTCGGTTCCGACCCATAGCGACCCTGAACAGGGTTTCTGAGGCTGTAAACCTTTATGGGAGCAGAAAGCCTCATCTTTCTCCTACAGAGCAGCTGGCAGTTTCGAACTGCTGACCTTGTGGTTCGCAGCCCAATTTGTAACCACTACGGTACCTAGACACACGTTAACTTGGGTGATGGGGAAGGCAATATACAAGAGGGAGATTGGCACAGGTCAGATAAAAGTAATGGAAGACACGGTGAGGAGTTCAAGTGGATAAGATAGATACAGAGTTAACTGATGGTACATGAAAGGGATTGCAATCACTCTAATGACAACATAGTGTACGATTTGTTGAATGTCGGACTGTTGATCTGTCCTGTAAACCTTCATTCAATTCACAGTAAAAAGGTAAGGGGAAAAAAAAAGTTTGCAGCAATACAAGGACAGGAAACTGCCAGAAATTAAAGTCAGATTCAGAAGTGGACATAAAATGAGAGATATTATTGTTGACATAAAATGGATCTTAGCTGAAATCAGAGAATACCAAAAAGATATTCTTTATTGTTGATACAAAGGCATTCACTTGTGTGGATCATAACAAACTACAGATGACATTGTGAAGAACGGGTATTCCAGAGCACTTAATTGTGCTCACGAGGAACCTGTATGTAGACCAAGAGCTAGTCATTAGAACAAAAAAAAAAGGTGATACTGAATGTTTTAAAATCGGGAAAGGTGTGCACTAGGGTTGCATCCTTTCACCATACTACTTCAGTCTGTATCCTGAGCAAATAATCTGAGAAATTGGATTATGTGAAGAAGAATATAGCATCAGGATTGGAAGAAGACTTATCAACAGTCTGTGATATGCCTATGACACAACCTTGCTTAATGGAAGCAAAGAGGACCTGAAACACTGATAATGACAAAGACTAGTCTTCAGTATGGATTGCACTTCAATGTAAAGAAAATGAAATTCCTCACAACTGTACCAATCACATCATAGATTGAAGTTGTCAAAGATTTCATTTTTGGAATCCAAATTCAATGTTCATGGAAGCAGCAGTCAGGAAATCAAAAACATATTGGACTGGGCAAATCTACTGCAAAAGACCTCTTTAAAGTATTAAAGAGCAAAGCTATTACTCTGAGGACTAAGGTGTGCATGAGCCAAGTTACAGCAATCTCAATGGCTACATATGCACGTGCAAGTTGAGCAATAAAGAAAGAAGACCATAGAAGAATGAATGCATTGAAAGTACGGTGTTGGCAAAGAATATTGAAAGTACCATGGTCTGCCAGAAGAACTAACAAATCAGTACCACCAGAAGACTCCTTAGAAGCCTGGATGGGGAGATTAAGTCTCTGGTACTCTGAGCATACTTTGGATGTTCTTGGAGAAGGACATCATGCTTGGAAAAAGTATAAAGTATAGGATCAGTGAAAAAGTGGAAGATGCCCAAGGAGACGGATTGACACAGTGGTAACAACAATGGGCTCAAACATAGCAATTGTGAGGGTAGCACAGGACTAGGCAGTGCTTCATTCTGTTGTGCATACGGTAGCTATGAGTGGAAACTGACTCAACAGCCCCTAACAACAACAAAATGTCAGGAACAAAAGTCAAAACCTAGAGCTTGTCCAAGGTAGGAAATCAGACCATCAATCCCTTTCCAGACATATGAGCACTTTGAGTTGGGACCCCCAACTGCCATGGACTTGCTACCCAGGATCACATTACCTGGATGGTTCCAAATGATGTCATTTGGTCACCTGGATGGTCCAAAATGAAGTCTGGGATATATTACCTGATGAAGAATCTGACCAGCTAAGATGCTGGCAGAAGGCTAAGGGAACATGTTCCAGGTTGTGGAGGAAGGAAGTTGTTCATACCAGTTTCAACATGTTCTTTTCTTGCCTTATCAAACGTATTTCTTATGTGTTTACATCTTCTACTCTTCTTCCTTCCCTCACTCTTGTATATAGGAAGTATACCTTTAGACTGATTTAACCTTCACACCACCCAGGCTTCCTAGGAGTCATGGTGGCACAGTTGTTAAGTGCTGAACTGCTAGCCCAAAAGTTGGTGCTACCCAGTGTCTCCAAGAGAGAACCCTGGTGATCTGCTTCTTTGACAATGATTGTTGTTAAGTGCCATTGAGTCGATTCCAATAGAGCAACCCTACTTAGGGTTTCTGAGGAGTGGTTGGCGGGTTTGAACTGCCAACTTTGTTGTTAGAAGTTCAGTGCTTATCCTACTCCATTCTAGGGAACCCCACGAGGTCGTTTTCTGTCACGTGAGGTTACTTTGAGTTGAAAATGGACTCAACAGCACCTCATAACAACGTATGTATGTACATGTGTATGTTTTTAAAAGAGTAAATACTAGAGTAAGGGCATGCATGGAAGTTGGACATTCAAAACAGTAGACCATAGGGAGGGACATGGGTTATTTTTCTGGCTGTCCAACAGTTTTTCGTTCTACTTTGAGGACATGGGCCGGAACCCCACTATACAAACTGGAGAGAGATGGATGGTCCTTTTCCTCCCTACTATGAGTCGGAACCAACTCCACAGCACATAACAACAACAACTGGCTACCTTGGAGTAATCTAGCACCAAAGCCGCTGCTGTCTAGTTGATGCCAGTTCATAGCTCCCCTTTAGGATAGAGTAGAACTGCCCAGTAGGGTTTCCAAGGCTGTAAATCCATAAGGAAGCACACTACTACATCTTTCTCCTGAGAAGCAGTTGGTGAGTTCAAACCACTGACCTCTTGGTTGGCAGCCAAGCACTTTAACTACTATGCCACCAGGGCTCCTATATATTGGCTTATGTCTCCCTCCCCCACCCCCCACAAAAGCCTATGAGTTGTAAATCCTACTGTTTTGTACCTGTGGTTGGAGTCCTGGTGTGGTACTGTAGCATAATCACTGGACTGTAAGATCAGTTTGAATCTCAAGGTCAGCAGTTCAAATCCATCAGCCACTCCTTGGAAACCCTATACCGAGTCACTGTGAGTCATGAGTCAGAACTGATTCCAAAGCACTTAACAACAACAACATGCCTGTAGTTATAATCTCATTTGGGAATGGGTTGCCGTTGTTTTGTCACTGAGGCAGGATTAGTGTGGGGTGTACCTTGAGCCACTTTCTTTTGAGATATAACAGAAACACCAGCTAGCAAGCAGAAGCAAGAGAACAGATGCCAAACCACATGAAGGTTGTTCAAGAGTAAAAGCTCAGAAGGGACAAGGACCTTCCTCCAGAGCCAACAGAAAGCCTTCCCCTGGCGCGGACACACTGAATTTGGCCTTCTAGCCTCCTAAACTGTGAGAAAATAAATGTATGTGTTAAAGCCATGCACTTGTGGAATTTCTATTATAGCAGCATTAGAGAACTAAGAAAGTCCCTTCCCTGGTTCTTTCTCCTCCTATCACAGCTCTGGGAGGTTTCCTAAAGGCCTATGGTTGGTGTCTGACAGAGGGTAGGTTGGGAGAGGTCTCAGGGACCCGGGACCGAACTGTCTTCCTTCTGTAGCTATTCTGATGCCGTCTTCAGGCTGAATGTAGCTCTAAGTAAGTGTCCTTTTATCTGTCTTTTATTCCCAAGACAGAAGGGGACAAGTTCTCAAGCTCTGAGGGAAGGCCTACAGGTAAGAATGAGCTGGGTCTTCAGCTCCTGCACCTTTTGCTGTCTGTCACAAACGTGACCAGGCTTGGCAGCTGAGCCCCGGTTAGTGGGGAGGATGGCATCTGGGGATAGGCTCTCAGCTTCCAGACCTGAATCGAGCTCCTACTTCAGATGGTTATATGAAATCCCAGCTCTGAAGGAAAGCAGAAATTTCAAATTATAAACAAAAAGCGGTGTGAAGCAAGCAAAATACCTCCTGATGAAATTCAGCTTCCGATAAGAAAGTCCTCCACAGGCATTGCAGGCAAGGAAGCCTGGGGTGGCTGGGGGCTGAGATTTGTGGGGTCCAAAGGATGGAAAGGAGCAGTCTGAGAGGTCAAAGGGGTTTCTGGACACCAAGCACAGCGGAGAATTTCTCCTCCTCTCCATGTGAACTGTATAGTCAGCAGTTTGAAACTACCAACTGTTCTGCGGGAGAAAGATGAGGCTTTCTGCTCCTGTAAAGATTTACAGCCTCGGAA
>NW_006408558.1:20052332-20052786 GCF_000296735.1 Chrysochloris asiatica
TATATACATATAGATACACATGCATACATCTATGTATATATGCATGTATGGCACATGTGCACACATATATATATATATAAGTTGTTGCTGCTGTGTGCCCTGGAGCCAGTTCCAACTCACAGCAACTTTATATAGGGTTTCCAAGGCTGAAAATCTTCTCTGAAGCAGAAAGTCCCATCTTTCTCCCATGAAGCAGCTTGTGGGCTCAAACTGCTGACCTTGTGCTTATCATACATTACCAACGCTTAATTTAGCAACAACATGTATATATATATATATATATATACAGATGTTGTTACATATATATTGTTGTTGTTGTTAAGTGCCATCGAGTCGGTTCCGACTCATAGTGACCCTGTACGGGGTTTCCGAGGCTGTAAATCTTTATGGGAGCAGAAAGCCTCAACTTTCTCCCGTGGAGCAGCTAGTAGTTTCGAACTGCTGACCTTGAGGT
>NW_006408558.1:20053146-20060544 GCF_000296735.1 Chrysochloris asiatica
ATATATATAGTCCTGGTGTGGGTTAATACGCTGGACTGCAAAGTCATTTGAACTGCAAGGTCGGTGGTTCAAGCTCACCAGCCGCTCCTCGGAAACCCTATATAGGGTCGCTAAGGGTTGGACTCGACAAAACTTAATAACAACAACATATATATACACATTTTATACACACACACACACATATATATATATGTTTTTGTTAAGTGTCATCAAGTCAATACCGACTCATAGTGATCCTATGTACAACAGAATGAAACACTGCCCAGTCCTGAGCCAACCTCACAATCATTGCTACGCCGGAGCCCATTGCTACTGCCACTGTACCAGTTCATCTCACTGGGGGTCTTCCTCTTCTTCTCCAACCTTCCACTTTACCAAACATGATATCCTTCTCCAGTGACTGGTCCCTCCTGAAAATATGTCCAATCTATGAAAGACGAAGTCTGGCCATCCTGGCTTCTATGGAGCACCCTGGCTGTACCTCTTCCAACACAGATCTGTTGGTTCTTTTAGCAGTCCATGGTACTCTTAATATTCTTCTCCAACACAATAACTTAAATGTATCAATTCATCAGTTCTTCTACGGTCTTCCTTATTCACGTCCAAGTTTCATTTGCATATGAGATTACTGAAAATACAGTATATGTATATGTCATATATATATTCACACATACATATAAATATATATACATTCATATGTGTGTATATATATGTAAGTATATATACATACTATGTGTATATATGGAGTCCTGGTGTGGTGTTGTGGGTTAATGTGCCAGATTGCAAAGCCATTTGAACGGCAAGGTTGACTCAAGCTCACCAGGCGCTCCTCGGAAGCAATATACAGGTCCCTATGGGTAGGAACCGACTCACTGGCACTTAACAACAACATGTGTATATATATAAAATGCATATATGTGTACTTGAAGTCAGAATCGACTTGAAGGCACTTAACAACAACATGCATATGTTAAGTGACGTCTAATAGGTCCCGATTCATAGTGACCTTGTAGTTAGCAGTCCATTGCTTATCCTACAGTGCCACACCATGGCTCCTACATATTGTTAAGTGTCGTAGAGTTGGTTCCGACTCATAGAAACCCTGTATAGGGTTTCCTAGGAGCAGCTGGTGAGCTTGAACCACTGACCTTATAGTTCAAACGGCTTTGCAGGCCAGAACATTAACCCACAGCGCCACACCAGGGCTTTCACGATTCCTACACAGATCTTACAAGTGCACAATGCTCAAGGCACATTCTTACTATCTGTTTGGAATCCTGGTGTGGCACTGTAGGATAGGCACTGAACTGCTAACTGCAAGGTTGGCGGCAGTTCAAACCCACCAGCTGCTTCTCGAAAACCCTATACTGGGGATATTTTTAGATTAAGATTTAATGTTTAAAGATAATCTCAGGGCAATAGATTCAGGGGTTCATCCAGCCTCATGGCTCCAGAAACTGGGTTCCATGAGATTTTGAAATTCTCTTCTGCATTTTCCTCTTTTTATCAGGATTTTTCCAAAGAATCTTGGATCAAACTTTAAACCAATCACTTCTGATATGTCCAGGAGCAGATCTGACATAGAGACAAGCAAGCACAAATAGGAGAAGACTGATGTCACATGAAGATTGCCAAGGACCCACCGAGCAGACTGAATGGAAGATCTGCCTCCAGAGCTCACAGACAGCCCTTCCCTAGAGCCAGCATCTGAAGTCAGGTTTTTAGCCTGCTAAACTTTGGAGTTCTGGCGTGGCACTGTAGGATAAGCACTGAACTGCTACCTACAAGATCAGTGGTTCAAACCTACCAGCTGTTCCTTGGAAATCCTAAGCAGGGTCACTATGAGTTGGAATCTACTCAATGGCACTCAGTAACAACAAAGTTTGAAAACATAAACTTCTGTTTGTTAAAGCCACCCAATTGTGTGTTTCTATAACAATGGTTCTAGGGAACAAAGGCAAATCCAGCAAGCCCTTCGTGTTCTGGGTGAGGGATGCACATGGTCGGTCGAGGCTTGAATTTTTTCTTCATTTCCCCCAGCTTGAGAAATGCTGAGTGTGTTCTTCCTTTTTGGTTTTCTGATTCCACATCTTTGCACATTTTGTTGTAATATTTGGCTTTATCTTCTTGAGCTGACCTTTGAAATTTTCTGTTCAGCTCTTGGATCTCCTCATTTCTTCCATTTGCTTTAGCTTCTCTAAGCTGGAGAGCAAGTTTCAGTGTCTCTTCTGACATCCCTTTTGACCTTTTCCTTTTTTCTTGTCTTAATGACTTTTTGCTTTCTGCATGTATGATGTTCTTGATGTCATCCCACAACTCTTCTGGTCTTCGTCTTTAGTGTTTAATTTATCAAATCTGTTCTTGGGATTTGAGGCAGGTGAGCCAGCCCTCTCCACTACCCTCCTCCCAGGCCAGCCAGGAGTATCTGAGCAGATAGGCAGTCAGGCCAGGAGCGGGCTGACCGTGGCCTGGCAGGAGAGCTCCCAGGGATTTCTGCTCCTCTGGCCCAGTTCTTCAGCCTGGGTAGAGTGGGAAATTCTCCCTAAGGAGAGTGTGGCCGAGTGAAGGGAAGCAGGAAGGAGGAGCAGAGTCTCAATTCTAGCCCCTCCCAGGGCTAAGGACCTCACTCAGGAAACCCCACCCAGGACCGGACACTCTGGGGTCAGTCACACTGAGCCACAGAGGCCGGACATCTTGCCTCTCCCGGAGCACCTGCAGTTTAACAGGAAACAAAGGAATGACTCTTCAGTGGCCAACTTCCAGCAAGACCAGAAGGCGCTGGGGGTGCAGGGGAGGCGGCTGAATCCCATTACCCATGCATTTAAAAGACACGGATCTCTGCCCATCATGCCTGGCTGACAAGCATCAAGTCTGCCCCCTCCTCAGACAAGAAGACCTGAGGTGGCTTTTCTTTTCCTGCCTCACACAGGGGTGGGGGTGGAGAGGTTGATGGGTGGGATCTGCCCCAGCGCCCTGGCCGGGTTAACTCCCACCCATTACACAGGGCCTCCTAGACAGGCTGAACGTTTCCACAACAAACAGGACGGCCCTGACCTCAGAGCCAGAGGTACCGCCCAATTCCAGATGTGGGGAGAACTGTGCTTGAGGGGAGGGGAGGATAGCGTCAACCACCCAGGAGAAAGCTAGCGAGCATGGCCATCAAGGCTCAAATATGCACACTTGGCAACCAGCAGAACCCAGGCTCCAGCAGGGCCCTTGCACAGAGTGATTCCCACTTTTATGCTCAGCAACAGCATGTGGGTAGAAGTTCCTATCCTTTTACTGAGGCAGACACTGAACTTCAGAGATTTTACGTAACCTTGTCAAGGTCATGCAGCTAGTAAGTGGAAGAGCGAGCAGTGGTACCCAGGTTCATCATCTGGCTCTGATGCATGTGTCATCTGGTTGGGATGCAGGAGAAAAAAAGCTTCTAGGCCTCTTCTAACTAAATCCTTTCCCCAAGGCCTTCTCCATCTAAGTATTCCCTCTTGCCCTCCTCCCTTCACTTCAAGTGTCCAGCCTGAGGAGAACAAGCTCTCCATCTGGACAACACTGTGAGGCGTTGGGGGTGGCTGCCTATGGGGGTGGTCTGCACAGGGCCTCCCTCAAAGTTCCTCCTGCCACGAGGAACACTGGGCCACCTCTTCAATATTGGGGTGTTCAAGGAGCTGCCCTTTGATTTCAATCAGACCGACTTGAGTCTGGCCCCGACTGGGACTCACTTTGTGACCTGTGCTCTCTGGGTCGCCCCTCCCTCACTTATAAAATAGAATTGACAATAAAGCCACGAGTGTCGCCTGGCATCCCCATTGCAATATGCAAGCATCCGTGTACAGTAGGGCTCAGGATTTACACACACAGCAAATGTCCGAAAGCCCGGTCTTAAGTACTTTGTTTCTTGGAAAACAATACCGAGAATAAGATCGAAAAGAAATAGTTCTCGGCCTCTGGCACCCTGCTTCCTCAGCGCGACCACATCACGCGTGCGGAGTCTCCTCTCTGTCCCGCGGGATCTCCCGGGTCGGTACTTCCGCAGCCGCTAGGTGGCGCGCGCGCTCCCATGATCTCCAGGTTCGCGTCGGAGTCCGAGCGCTCCCGGGGGTCTCTGCTGGCCTCCTGCTCCAGGCTGGCGTCCCCAAGGGACTGCGTGTTCGAATTATAGGTGCGGAAGGTCTGCGGGCTCTTTTTCTTTTGGGGTTTCTGGTATCACAATCAGAAAATTGGAGAGAAAGGGGAGGCCGGGATCCGGCTCCATCTTTCAGCTCGGGGAGGAGCCTTCCCGAGCTTTCCGGCTTGGGCGATGTCCGAGTGTCCACTGGGCGCAGGGCCAGAGCTCGGGTGCGCGGTCCCCGCCCCTCCCTCTGGCCCGGCTCCGCAGCCCCGGCTCGCGTTCCGGCGCCGACCCCCTCCCCGCCCTTTCCCTGGCGCAGTTCAGCCCAGCCTCCTTTCGGGGCGTACGGCGGCGGTGGCTAAAGATAGAGGACACCTCAGCAGTCCGCTAAAAATACGTCCCCATCCCGGACGGGACGCTGGGCGGTGGAGGGCGCAATGGGCTCCAGAGTGGGGGCGGGATGCAGAGCGGGCCTGGGTGCTACAGCTCAGGGCGTTGGACCCGGCGGGTGTAGGGCGGAGGGATCGGGGCGGGGTGGGGTGGAGGGCTGAGGGCGCACGCAGAAAATCCCGGGGATTCGGAGGATCCGGAGGTGCCCAAGGCGCCCACGGCGAGACCTGCGCTGAGGTGACCCCGAGATCGCGCCGCGCACTGGGGTGGGGCGCGACAGGGACGGGTGTCTTGAGGGTCCCCCCGGAGCTGCAGAGTGGGCTGCAAAGTCCCGGCCCAGACTCACCGTGAGGCACGCAGAGGGCGGGCGGCGAGAGCTGGGGAACCTGACGGCTGGGCTGCGGACAGATCAAGGCTGGGAACAGACCAGGGCTGGGAACTTACGGTGCGGACCGCGGCCCTTGAAGCCCCGCCCCGGTCTCGCGGAGCCAATGCCGGGCCGCGCAGACCTGCCCTGCTCTTGACTCCGCCTCTTGCCCCGCCCAGAGATCCCTGTCTGCGGAGGTTCAGGGTCCGCAGCGTCTTGCGACAGAGGTTCGGGCCTGCCTGGAGGATAAGGAGGCTTCAGATCCCGGGTCTGGACGTGCGGACTCTTGTTGGAGCTGAAACCCTGTATTCTAGGAAGGTCGGGGGGTAGTGGCTGGATTTCGCGGAGTGACCTTGAATACGTTCCCCTCCTTAAAACGTTAGATCCGGAGACGTCCGCGTGTGTATTCAGGGACTGAGGGCCTAGCATGCGCCCACGCAACACTATTGACTTCCGAGGGCTTTAAAGAGCTTTCCGCCCCCTAGAAAAGCAGGTAATGACAGTGAACCAGCACATTTGCGTCAAAGTGGAGGGTATGCAGCCATGCAGATTTTAACTCTTCGTTCATTCGTTCAGTCATGCATTACAAGAAACGTTTGGACGCTGGAGGTGAAATGAAGGAAGCTTGGTTCTTATTGATTCAACAGATATTTGATTCCACGTGTTGTTCCTGTCACTGGAGATTCAGACCCTCTGAATTGGAACCTACAACCTAATGTAGGGAAAGGAAACCCAAGTCCCCAAGTACACCTGGAATACACTTCCAGGTGGGTTCGTTCTAGGCGTGAGGCAGAGGAAGTGTTGGGTGGGATTGGGTGGGATGGGGTGGGGAGAACTCTCTTTCCAGAGGGTGACAGCTGTGATAGTACAGGATGATAAGGATGGTAAAGGCTTCCGTACTGTAAATGCAGGAGGGCCTTTGGGGAGGGGGGCAGGAAGGCATCCGGAATGAGATGACAGCTGGACAGGAAGGATTGGGGGGGGGGGGTTGTTTGGGTGTCAATCAAGTTAGGAGGGTGGGGATCTGTGAGGCAGGAGTGTGGTAGACAATAATAGCCCTCCCCTCTAAGATGTCCGAGTCCTAATTCTTGGCAACCAATGAGCATGTTGATGTTACATGGGGCACAGGGGAATTAAGGTTGCAGAAGGGGGTTAAGGTTGCAGGTGTGGCGCTGTGGGTTAATGCACTGGACTGCGATGTCAGATTGAACTACAGTGTCGGTGGTTCAAACTCACCAGCCACTCCTCGGAAATCCTAGATGGATCAGTACTGACTCTACGGCACTTAACAACAACAATCAGGTGTTTGTTTGTTTTTTTTCAGAGTCTTGGTGTGGCGCTGTAGTATAAGCAGTGGGCTGCTAACCAAAACTTTCATGGTTCAGATCTACCAGATCACTGCTCAAAAATCCTATTTAGGGTCGCTATGAGTTGGAACCAATGATGGCCCTAAACAACAACTGTTGTTGTTGTTGTTAAGTGCCGTCGAGTCGATTCTGACCCATAGCGACCCTGTATAGGGTTTCCAAGGAGCAGCTAGGGAGAGGATCATGGGTTGAGAGTTCTAATGAACTACAAAGTCGGTTTGAACTGCAAGGTCTGTGCTTCAAGCTCACCAGCAGCTCTTCAGAAACCCTATACAGGGTCGCTGTGTGTTGGAACTGACTCAACGGAATTTAACAGCAACAACAACATCATGGATAACTCAAGGCACTCGGGCAGCATAATGGGTTTACGAGTTGGGCTGCTAACCACAACATCAGCAGTTTGAACCTACCAGCCCCTCTGTGGGAAAAAAGATGAGGCTTTCTGCTCCAGTAATGATTCACAACCTCAGAAACTCTACACAGGATCATTATGAGTCAGAACCGACTCCACAGCATATAACCATCACCAAAAAGAAAGGGTCGATGTTCAACCATTTCAAGAGGTAGAAGACAATCAAGAGCCATTGGTACTGAGGAAGAAGTCCAAGGTACACTGAAAGCATTGGCAAAGAACAGGCTCCAGGAATTGATGGAATAAATACAAAGTGAAATATTCAACAATCTGATCTAGCTCAAGAAGCACTCACTCAGCTATGCTAACTAATATAGAAGACAGCTACATGGCCAACTGATTGAAAGAGATCCACATTTGTGCCCATTCCAAAGAGAGATGACCCAACGGAATGCGAAAATCATTGGACAATATCATTACTATCACAAGCAAGTACAATTTTGCTCAAATGGCTGCAAAAGTACATTGACAGAGAACTGTCAGAGATTCGAGCTCAATTCAGATGAGGATGTGGAATGAGGGATATCATTGCTGATGTCAGATGGATCTTGTCTGAAAGCAGAGGTTACTAGAAAGATGCTTACCTGTGCTTTATTGACTCTGCAAAGGCTTTCAGCTGTGTGGATCATGACAAGCTATGGACAACATTGAGAAGTATGAGTATTCTGGAACACTTAATTGTGCTCATGAGGAATCTGTACCTGGACCAAGAAGCAGTTGTTCAAAGAGAACCTGGGAACACTGAATGGTT
>NW_006408558.1:20060644-20065659 GCF_000296735.1 Chrysochloris asiatica
ATGAGGCTTTCTGCTCCTGTAAAGATTTACAGCCTCGGAAACCCTGTACAGGGTCGCTATGGGTCAGAACCGACTCCACGGCACATAACCACTAGCCATCTCCACTAGCAGCCCCATTCCTCATGCCTACAGCGGCTTCCTCCTCTTGGATCCCTGGTCTGGGTGGTGCCTCTCTGAAACCTAGGACTAACTGGGCTTCTCTCCTACTTCACATCTTTCCCCAGCTCCCCACTGCCTTTAGTCTTATCACGCAAAACTGCCCTAAATCAACAGAAACCTGCTTTTCCAGCGTGTGAGTCCTACTTCTCTTAAGCCCCAAATTACACACCCCACTTTTGAATAGTGATCTCTAGCTTTCTCAACAACCCTGTGAAGGTGGGATTCAGGAGCTCCATTTTACAGATGTGAAAACTGAGTTCCACACAGGTCAGACTCTGAGGCCCCAGCTTGTTTTCCACAGGGCGATTCCTCTCTGTCATTCATTATGATGCCTTAGTGACTTTGCTTATGCATGAGTGTGATGCAGACATCCCTCAGTTACACCTGATCACTCTCACATATCCGGACACTATCGTACCTGTCCCCAGGCATTGCTGATTATACTGTTTAATTGGAAGAGTTCACCATTGTTAGAAATCATCCTACTTGTTTATACATGGACCATCCTCCTCTCAGACTGGAACATCAGCTCCGAGAGAGCAGGGATGCTGTCTGTCTTGTGTCCCAGCCCTGAGAGCCACACTTGGCACATTGCAGATGCTCAGGAAACAGCCGTGGCTCCAGCTGATGGGCTGGATCCTCTGAGCAGCACCGAATCCCCTCTCTCCAGTGCTCTCTCTCGCAGCCTCTGCCACTGCAGACTCTCCCTGGGAGTTTCTGCGTGAGGTCTTGTGCTTAGGGTTTCGCTTGGGTCTCCTCCACTACCTGCGAACACCGGCCAATGTGGAAGCACCCACAGTTGGGCACTTGGTCTGTTCTGGCCCCATCTACTGCATGGTGGGAATCAGACACAATCTTCCTAAGGGCAGGACCCACCCCCGACAAGGATTCTGGGACCAGGGTCTCCCTCAGGGTGAGCTCACAGCTCTAAGAGTCCGGCCCAGTGTCAGGAGGAAACCTGAGACAGATGGGACAAGGGACAGGGAACACAGCTACTACTGCAGCTAGTTTATTGCAACCAGAATCCCCCAGTCATGTGGGGGAGGAGGAGGGGACCAAGCAGGACACTGTCACTGGTATGACACCCAGGTTAGCCTCCTTACCAGCTGGCTGAGCCCCTGCCTCCGTACCTCCTTTCCCCCCAAGTCAGGACCTCCCACAGGGCTGAGCCAGAAGGAAGGCAGGGGGCATCTACCTCAGCAGAACCTTTACCCAGGATGTCTGAGTGAAGGGATGGGGATGTGGCTCAGGGTTCTAGGCTACCACTTCCTGCCCTTGTCCTTGGTGGGCTGCTAGGGGAAGCCACCTGACATTCTGCCCATGGGTTAAGGACACAGGAGGGAAACAAAAGCTCCAAGAGAGACAACAGGGTCTGAGAGCACACAGTGGGCCCTGGGGTGGCTGCCTCTTAGGTCCGGCTGTGACCCCCCTCCCCAGCTGTTACGTGGGGATCTGCATGTGGTTCAGGTCCTGCTCCATAATCTGGAGCACATCGTCCAGGATGGAGGGGCCCAGGTCCACGTGCAGGGAGAGCAGAGAGCTGGCGTGGGACAGGAAGGGGTCCTCAGCTTCCGATTCGGGGGTCAGCCCATTGTGGGTAGGTCCAGCCTCTGGAGTTCTCCAAACATCCATGCCCCTTGCCTCCTGTGGGGAGGGCTGTGGGGAGGACTTCGGGGAGGGCTGTGGGGTCTCCAGGTGCAGCCGCGGGGGCTTGGGAGGGGCCTGGGCGAGGGGCAGGGTGAGTGCCTGGGGCCCAGCAATGACCGGGAGGGATATAGCATTCTTGAGCAGCGGGGACAGCCCATCAGGGAGCTCCCGCCCAGATACCGTGGCAGTGCGCGTGAACTGGAAGGGAAGGTCCATGGTGCTGTCTTCTTCCTCCGGCCCTTCACCCGCTGTCCCGGGAAGGAGATGGAACTTGCCCTGAAGGAAGGAGATGTCTCCGAACATGTCTCCTCCACCACCACTGCCGATGTGGATGGTGTGGCGGAAGTCCCCCAGTGGTGGGCTGATCATATCTGAGGACAGTAGGTCCCTCAGCTTCTCCTTCTTGCCCTTGCGGCTGCTGCGCTTCAGGTAGATGGGCACCTTGGTGGACATTTTGACACTGCACCCAGGTCTGAGCTTCACGCTGGCCCCTTACCACCTGCCACTAGAATACTCACTCAGATAGTGATTTCAGGCCTCAGAGTTTGTCAAAGGGCTAGGGGACAAGGGTGTGTGAGGTCTGACCAAAGTTGATCCAAGGCAAAGTCACTTTCTCCCACAAGGGTTGAAAGCTCAGTCCGGAAACCGGAAGTCTTGTAGACAGCAATGATCTTTGATCTTGTCCTCTCAAATTCCTCCTTCGTCCAAGGCCGAGAACTGTCCTGCTCTGAAACACAAAGGGTCAAAGTCAGGACAGCAGGGTAAAAGTCAGAAGCATCTGTCTTGACCGCAGAACTTGGGTGGAGTCACCCTTCTGGGGGAGCCTTCTTCACTCACAAACTCACTGCTGTTGAGAGTTTGGATCATCAGGGCAGACCCTCTCCCTTGGCACATGGGGAAACTGAGGCTTGGGCCGTTGAGTTTCAGGCCAAAGTCACACACTAAGTCTCTTGCCTGTCTCACCCCTACTCTGACTACCATTGGTCATCATCAACTGTGCCGCATACTGTGACAAGTGTCCAATTGTGTGTTTGGGGGAGTCTCATAAACGTGCCTCCAGTCCCTCCAGGACCAAAGACAGAGACCTTGTCACCTCCTTATCCCACGTGGCCGGGCATAGACCTAGACGTCCAGCTGATGCTCAGGAAACACCTCTGAGGGTCTCTTCTCTCCTTCTCAGGGTTCCTTGAGGGAGAAGCCAAGTCTAATATTCTATCTGCCTCTCCCCCTGCCCAGCCTCTAGGGGGAGGATGGAGTGGGGAGTGAGTACAGATACACTGGGACCCCTTGCTCGATGCCTGTCACTTTGTGGAGCTCTTGTTGTTAAGTGCCATGGAGTCGGTTCTGACTCACAGTGACCCTATATAGGGTTTCTGAGAAGCGGCTGGTGAGCTTGAACTGCTGACCTTGCAGTTCAAACCAACCTTGAGGTCCAGTGCATTAACCCACTGTTGTTGTTGTTGTTAAGTGTTGTCAAGTTGGCTCAGACTCATAGCGACGCTGTATAGGGTTTCCAGCTGCTCCTTGGAAACCCTATACAAGGTCGCTATGGATCGGAACCGACTCGACAGCACTTCACAACAACAACATTTGCCTAGTGGTGATGGTTATGTGCCACAGAGACGGTTCCGACTCATAGCGACCCTGCACAGGGTTTCCAAGGCTGTAAATCTTTAAGGGAGCAGAAAGCCTCATCTTTCTCCTGCGGAACGGCTGGTAGTTTCGAATTGCTGACCTTGTGGTTCACAGCCCGATTCGTAACCACTACGCTACCAGAGCTCCTTGAGTTAATGTATTTGCCTGGTGTGGCGCTGCAGGTTAATGCGTTGGACTGCAAAGTCAGTTTGAACCTCAAGGTCAATGGTAAATACGTTTCATTTAATCATCACAACTGTTCTCTGATTGCCATTGAAAAGTTAGAGGCAGAAGACATTTTGGAGGGATTCCCACAAGGTATTGTAGAGGGTGAGAAGCAAAATGCAGAACATGTCAACGATCCCATTTATTTCAAATACCAATCCCTCCTTCAGTTCGCAAACACGCAAGTGCACCTACTTAACTACCTGCTGTTATGAGTCGAGTCCAACTCATATCCACCCTGGATAGGGTTTTCCAGGAGTGGTGGTAGATCTGAACTACCAACCTTGCAGTTCAAACTGACCTTGCAGTCCAGTGCTTATCCTACAGCACCACATCAGGAATAACTTAATTATCTAGTCAGCTCTATATAGGTTTATATCTTATATAAGAACGGAGAAGTGTTTGGAAGGCCAGTACTACGTTGTTATATGGGCCACCTAGACTAGCCAAGAGGACTTAAAATATTTACTGATGAAGATCAAAGACCACAGTCTTCAGTATGGGTTGCACCTCAATGTAAAGGAAACAAAAATCCTCACCACTGGATCAATAAATAACATCAAGATAAATGGAGAAAAGATTGAAGTTATCAAAGACTTTATTTTGTTCAGATCAACCACAAACACTCAGGGAAGCAGTATTCAAGAAATCAAATGGCATATTGCATTAGGCAAATCTGCTTCACAAGACCTCTTTAAAGTGTTGAAGAGCAAAGATGTCCATTTGAAGACTAAGATGTGCCTGACCCAAGATAGACATGGTATTTCCAATAACCTCATATGCATGTGAAAGTTGAACAATGAATAAAGAAGACTGTAGAAGAATTGATGCATTCGAGTTACGGTTTTGGAGTCGAATACCAAAATTACCATGGAGTACTACAAGAACAAACCAATCTGTGTTGGAAGAAGTACAGCCAGACTTGATCCCTTCATACTTTGGACATATTATCAGGAGGGACCAGTTCTTGGAGAAGGACATCATGCTTGATAAAGTGGAGGGTCAGCGAAAAAAGAGGAAGACCCCTAACAAGATGGATTGGCACAGTGGCAGCAACAATGGGCTGAAATGTACCAACAGCTGTGAGGTTGGCGCAAGACCAGGCAGTGTTTCATTCTGTTGTGCATGAGGTCACTATGAGTCAATACTGACTCAATGGCACCTAACAACCACAGACTAGGGTTAGAAGGGATCACTAAAGGGGGATGAAAGTTGTCCTCAAAAATGGTCTTTGACCCAGTGAACGAGGCTTCCTGCAGAGCCTCTGCAATACATAAAACTACAGGTAGAAACCGGAACCACATCCAGATCTCCAGAGATGAGAAATTTCCACTTGAAAGGACGAGCAG
>NW_006408558.1:20075209-20096353 GCF_000296735.1 Chrysochloris asiatica
AGGTGTGCCTGACCCAAGTCATGGTATTTTCAGTAACTTCATATGCATGCGAAAGCTGGACAGTGAATAAGGAAGATCGTAGAGGAATTGATGCCTTTGAGTTGTGGTGTTGGAGGAGAATATTGAAAAGTGCCATGGACTGCCAAAAGAACCAATAGATCTGTGTTAGAAGAAGTGCAGCCAGAGTGCTCCTTGGAGGCCAGGACGGCCAAACTTTGTCTCTCATACTTCGGACATATTATCAGGAGGGACCAGTTCCTGGAGAAGGACATCAGACTTGGTAAAGTGGATGGTGGGAGAAAAAGAGGAAGACCCCCCAAAGAGACAGACTGGCACAGGGACAGCAGCAATGGGCTCAAGTTTAACAGCGATTGTGAGAATGACGCAGGACCAGTCAGTGTTTCGTTCATTGTGCATAGGGTTGATATGAGTCAGAACTGACTGGATGGCACCTAACAACAATACCATCATGGATTACTCAGGTGGGCCCAGTGTCCTCCCAGGAATTCTTATAAAAAGGAGACTCAGAGAAAGAGCTGTGATGATGAAAGAGAGATCAGAGAGACTCCAGGCTGCCGCCTCTGAAGAAAGAGGATGGTGCCACAATTCAGGAACATGGCCAGTCCTAGAACCTGGAAATGGTTTCTCCCTAGATTCTCCGGAAGGAACACAGCCCTACTGATGTTAGCTCCGTGACACCTGTGTTGGACAGACATCTACTCTACAGAACTATAGGAAAATAGATTGGTGTTGTTTTAAGTCACCAAGTTTGTGATCATTTGTTGCACAGTAGGAAATGAATACAGTTTTTCACCCTGAACACTTGTGATACTGTGGTTAGGTTTTCAACTGCTAACCAAAGGTCCTTGGTTTGAACTCACTAGCCGCTCCATGGAAGAAACATGTAGCAGTCTGCTTCCATAAAGAGTGCAGCCTTGAAAATCCTATGGGACAATTCTACTCTGCCTTCTATATAGGTCTGGTGGCTGGGGGTAGGTGGGTGGGAATGGTGGCTTCCCCAGGCCAAGTTGTGATTTCAATGGTAAGACAGATGCCTCCTCCCTCTCTCTTCTCCCCACTGTGGTTCTGTCAAGCCCCCTCCCACCCAGGTCTACCTGTGCCCTTTACCCAGTCCCTTCCCCCCTGAGTGCATTCAGGCTTCCTGAGAGTCACTTGAGGTAGGCAGAAGCCACCTCACTTGTCTCCATTTTATGGTGATGGGAGCGGAAGCTGGGAGCTGAAGGTGATTTCTCTCCCTCTTCCCCTCCAGCTCTTCACTCAACAACTGTCATCCCTGCCTTCCCCTCCCCCACCCAGTATGGCACTGGGAGAGGGGACAGCTCCTGTGAGCCCTGAGCCACAGAGCCAGGTTTTGAGGTGGCTCTGCCACTGACTAGTTCTGTGGAAAGGACAATACTCCTTCCACAAGGAGTCTGAGACTGTACCATGGGATGAATGCTATGGTGTTAGGTGTGGTCCAGTTTGTTCCAACTCAGAGAAACCATGTAGGTACCACACAACAAAACATCACCTGCTCCTGTGCCAGCCTCACATTTGCTGCTGTGTTTGAGCCCATCGCTGCAGCCACTGTTTTAATTCATCTCATTGAGAGTCTTCCTCTTTTTTTTTTTCAGCTGAACCTCTACTTTACCAAGCATGATGCCTTTCTCCAGGGACTGGTCTCTACTGATAACATGTCCAAAGTATGTGAAACAAAGTCTCACCTTCCTCCCTTCTAAGGAGCATTCAGACCATACTTCTTCGAAGACAGATTGATCTGTTCTGTATATTCAGTATTCTTCACTAACAACAAAAGTCAAAGACGTCAGTTCTTGGATTTTTCTTAATCATTGTCCAGTTCTCACATATACATGATGCAATTGACAATATTAAGTCTTGGGTCCGGTGCACCTTCATCCTTAAAGTAGCATTGCTTTTTAACACTTAAAAGAGGTCCTTGCGTCAGATTTGCTCCCTGCAATATATCATTTGAATTCTTGACGCTTGCTTCCGTAGACGTTGATTGTGGCTCCAAGGAAAATTAAATCCTTCACAACTTCAATCATTTTTCCATTTATCATGAATGTTGTTTTGTGAGAATTAGCACCCAAAACCCAAGGCCAAACCCTACCATCGAGTCGATTCTGACTCCTAGGATGAATCACACCTTCCTGCTGAGGTCCTAAGTGAGACAAAAGTCTTGCAACATGTTTTGCTAATAGCAACACACAGCACAGAGTTTTATAGAAACATTTTAATGGGCACTTTGGGGATGGTGGCCTGGAGTGTTCCCAAGGATGAAGTCACATGATCATGCAGAACTGTGGCTGAACTCACACTCTCTCACTGCCTTCCCAGATGCTGAGAGTTAATTGAAAGGAGGGAACCAAGAGGGAACAGGAGCCACATCAGAACTGAATGGTGTAGCAGAAAGTCACCAGAATGGAAGAGTGGCGAGTCAGATACACCCAGTGCCCCAAAGATGGAATGCAACTCTAGGACTCTTTAGAAAGGGTGGGTGGGAGTTTGGGGGACACTAGAGAGGGCAGCTCTGATAGCGTAGTGGTTACGAGTCGGGCTGCTAACCTCAAGGTCAGCAGTTTGAAACTACCAGAGAACCAGCTGTTTTGCAGGAGAAAGATGAGGCTTTCTGCTCCTGTAAAGATTTGCATCCTCGGAAGCCCTATACAAGGTCACTATAAGTTGGAACCGACCCCATGGCACACTGCCACCACCACCACCACCAGAGAGGGCGGCAGCTTTGGCTTCCCAGCCTGGCCCCATTCCCTTCCTTAGCCACTAGAGATCTATCCAGGCTGGCTACCAGGTCAGGACCCCAAACCAGGGTCAACAGACTCGCTGCCCATCTAATATGTGACAAGATTCTGTCCTGTTGTTGCCCTGTGGTGCTGAGTGTGCCCCTGCCATGATCTAGAGCTCAGCTAAGGAGGAACGCCTGAAGGGCTGGGGTCTGAGCTTCTCAAGCGCTGTTGTATTTGATCCTCAAATGGTGGGGTTCCTCTTCCCTGTTCACAGGGGAGGTTTTGCTGTTTGGCTGGAGCCATGGGGAGAGTGCAGACAGGAACCCTGGCAGGACTGCTAATGGATGGGGATTTTACTTACATACCTAGCATCGCTCTTGTTACTAAGTGCTGTGGAGTTGGCTCCAACTCATGTTTGTTGTTGTTAAGTGCGGTCAAGTCAGTTCCAACTCATAGCAACCCTGTATAAGGTTTCCAAGGAGCGGCTGGTGAGCCTCAACCGCTGACCTTGCGGTTCAAACTGACCTTGCCGTTCAGTGCATTAACCCGCAGCACCACATCAGGACTAACTCTTATCAACTCTGCAATCCGTGATCATTTCTAAAACAGGATTTCATTTGCTGAAACGGGCCTTTATGCAATTTCTCTGACTTTGAGTAAAGCCTGGGTGTGGCAAGGGGCTGGAAGCCAGGGCCTCCAGGACCTCCAGACTGCCCTGTGCTTCTGACACTGCCCGCTTCCTCTTCCCGGCCCTACCAGGTGCCCCCTGCCCAGAGTGAACTGATCTCCCCACCTCCCTGTGTCCACGGTCTGATGCCTGATGGGCTGGGCATTTGGGCAAGGTTAGAGGCAGACTCTGGGGGTGCGGTGAGTTAAGCATTGAGCTGCTAACAGCAAATTCAGTGGTTCAAACCCACCAGCCACTCTCCTGGAAATAGATGAAGCTATCTGTTCCCATCAAGATTTATAGCCTCAGAAATCCTATGGGACAGTTCTACTTCATCCTACAGTCATATGAGTGAGAATCAACTTGATGGCAGTGAGAGAGGTAGAACAGGTGACAATGGACAAAATGCCCAGAGACTGGGGTACTTGATTCCCTTCTCAGACTGGAGCCTCCCTCCCCACCCCCAGCCGCTGCTGTTCCCTTCTGTAATTATCTCACCGGGACTGACTCAGCTCTTCCTTCCCTTCCCCCCTCCCCCCAGCCCTTTCTTCCTGGAAATTGCCTTGTCAGCGACCCCTGGGAGGATGTAGTCCCCTCCTCCAAGGTTGGCTGGGAAGGATGAAGCAGGCTAACTGGGAAAGGCTCACCCCCACCTTCCCCCCCTGAAATCAGCTCTCCACAGCCCACCCAGGGGACCCAGAGCCTGGGAGTCGGTGGAGTGACAGACAGGAAGTCCGGGAGCAGGTTTTGGGGACAGAGTCACAGGGAAGGGCAGTGACAGTCTTGGGGGCCATCTAGGGTAGGCACTGAGAGGGGACTGGTCTCTGGAGGCCACAGGATGGCAGGGAGCTGAGGAGCGCCATCACCCCAGCAACCTTCTTGAACCCAACCTAGGTTCAGCCTGTGGCCATGGCCTGAGCCAACCCCAGGCCTGGGTTGGAGTTTTCCTTGATTGTTTCTTGTTTTCTTCCTCTCCTGGCCTCCTGTCATCTCTAGCCTGCCCTCCTCACTCTTCACCCAAGGACTGTGGGCTGAAATTCCAGAGGAGAGGTTACCCTTGGGGTTACCCCAGTCACTGCCTCTGGCGCAGAGTCCTCCATGAGAGTTTGGGTGACAGAACTTTGCTGGGGGACTTTCCTTTGGGTCTGTTTTTTTTGGCCCTGAGTTCAAAGCCATGGGGGTTTCCAGAGCAGTGACTACTCTGTCCTAGCAGGGAGTGGCCCAAGCACTTCCTCCCAGAGGCTTCTGGGAGGGACCATGGGAACAAACTGTGACGTGCACAGTAGCTGCCTTCAGAATTTCCCACCCATCTCAAGGCACCTTGTCCTTCATCCCCTCTAAATCCATCTTTGCATCTGTGACTCTTATCTATCCCATGTCTAGGGTTGTGTTGGGTTACACAAGCCACAGATGGTCAGGGCTGGCCCGAACCCTTGGGAAACAGATACCGTTGATAGAGGCAAATAACCAATTCTAAAAGCATTCATTGGAACAGGAATGGAGCTCCTTGAGGGCACAGGCCAACTTTGATTCATCTCTAGCCTATGGGTGAGCACAAGGAGACTCAGCCAGTGGTTGTGGATTGAATGAAGAACCGAAGAGAACAGCAGTGAGGAGGAGAGAGAGCTGGCAATGCTTGAAGGAAGAGGTGATATTTGAGTAGGGTATAGATGGATGAGTAGGAGTTTGTCAGAGTCCCTGAGTGGTTCAAATGGTAAAGTGTTAGGCTACTAACAGGTTGGTGATTCAAGTACACAGAGAGAGGCACCTACGAAGAAAAGCCTGAAGAACTGCTTCTGAAAGATCAAAACCCAAACCTATTGCCTTGCATTTATTTTAACTCATGGTGACCCCCTGTGCTATAGAGTGGAATTGCTCAACTGATAACCATAAGGTTGGTGGTTCAAACCCACCAGCCGCTCCTCAGAAACCCTATACAGAATTACCAACTCAACAGCACTTAAAAACAACAGTCTACATAGAAGAAGATCACTAGACCTTCCTTTCTAGCCCCCTGCAGAATATTTGAACTGTCAACCTTTAGGCGAATGTTGTTGTTAAGTGCCTTGAAGTCAGTTCTGACTCATAGCAACCCTGTATAGGGTTTCTGAGGAGCGACTGGTGAGCTTGAACTGCCAATCTTGGAGTTCAAACCAACTTTACAGTCCAGCACATTAACCCACAGTACCACACCAGAACTCTGAGGCTAATAGCTGAGTGCAACCCATCTGTGCCACCCGATCACAGGCATCAAAAACCTCTATGGAACACACAGTTCTACTCTGAGACACATGAAGTTGCCATGACTTGTAATTGACTGAACTACAATTAGTTTGCTGGGGTTTTTTTTTTTTTTTTTTTTTAGGAATTTGCCAGTCATTGAGAGGAAAGTACATTTTGGGGAGTGAGAGTAGATGCCTGTCATGATCAGGAAATGAGATGCTCAGGGTCATCAGGGTCCAGGGGAAGGGGAAGAGCCAAGAGGGTGGTGGATGACCACTGCCTGGAGTCCATTCTTCTTATTCTGGAGACAGCTTCTGAATTTTCTAGAATCTCCTTTGTGACTGACCCTATCCTCCAGTTTTAGAAGTGGTTCTGACACCCAGGTTGAACCAAGCTGAGTCATGGGTGATTCGGAGCTAGGCAGGTGAGGCCTATGAGGTCTTGCTGGGACTGTGAGGGTTACAGCTGTCAAGACTACAGTCCAGACTGCTGGTGGTCAGCTCTGTCCCACTGAGAATAAAGCCAGCACAGAGAAACATAGAGCTAAGAGAATGAATCACAGTGACACTGAACGTGCTCCTGGATCTAGCCATACCTAAAGTGGCTGCCATACATGATTTCATTATTGTTGTGAGCTAACAAATTCCCATTTTGCTTCATCCACTTGGGGGTCACTTGCCACTGAGAATCTTGCCCATTACGGAGTTAGAGGCAGGAAGTAGTTCATTGTGGTTCGGTGAATGACTTAATAGGACTTCTAGGCAGGAAATAGTTCACTCTGGTTCAGTGAATGACTTAATATGACTGCTAGTCATCGTCTTTGTAACTTCCAGAAATGACTGGGTGGGACTATGCAAACTAGGTTCATAAGACCCAACAAGGGAATTGGATAATTCGTCAATAATGTAAATAAGGTACATAGCATCCTTGTGGGGGTTGTTGTTGTTAAGTATTGTTGAGTAGATTCCAACCCTGTATAAGGGAGGAGCAGCTGGTGAGCTTGAACCGCCGACCTTGCAGTTCAAGCAACTTTGCAGTCTGGAGCATTAATCCACAGCACCACACCAGGACTCCCTTGTGGGGGTTGTTGTGGTTGTAAAGTGCTGTCGGTTCCAACCCTTAGTGACCCTGTATAGTGTTTTCCAGGAGCAGCTGGTGAGCTTGAACGGCAGATCTTGCAGTACAAATGGTTTTGCAGTCTGGCGCATTAACCCACAGCACCACACCAGGACTCCCCTTGTGGGGGTAGGGCATGCAAATAAGGTGTATAGAATCATAACAAGGGGATTGGTCAGTTTTGCCATCCCACTAGACTTAGGGAGACAGGGAGAAAGGCAGAGGAGCTGGAAATTGGAAGACAGCAAGACTTCAGCAAGAACCAGGAGACTGGCTTGAGTTGCGTGGGACTTACTGACCCACAGAGCTACGATTGCAACACTTGTCCCCAGCAAGGCCTGGTGACAGAGGGTAAGAAAATGTCCTGGTTAAGGAACTGTTTCCCAAGTTGTTTCTCTTATTTCCAAGCAGATCTCGAGCCTGAGTTGTCCCCGGTTACTTCCCTATTAAACCACATCACTGTAAGTATGGTTGATGAGTTCTGTGAGCTGTGGCAGTGAACCCCAAAGATGGGAGGGATAGTTTTGAGAGGAGGGGGAGCAGTTGATGTTAGCGATGGTAGAATAGTACAACAGTTTGGGAAAGGGGAACATATGGGACATCTTTAGGAACCAGTTTTGGGCTGATCCTTATAGAAGAAATCGCTAATTTACTCTCCCTGGATAAATGTAGTGGAAAGGAATCAAAAACCTAGTTACAGGTTTGATGACAAGATCAGAGCTGCATACTTTAGCTTAAATTACTTAAAAAAAATTTTTTTAATGAGATAATGCTTTCACGTGGTTCAAAATTCAAATGTTAAAAGAGGCAAAATGTCTCTCTCTCTCTTGTTCACCAGGCACCCAGATCTCCTACCCATAGATAAGCAGTGTTAGAGTTTCTTATAAACAGTACTTAAATAGTTTTCGCATCTACAGACAAAGCCCTGCCTGCCTGTTTGACACAAATGAATATTTAGACAAGTAGAGTCCCAAAGAACTGCAGACCCTGTGAAGTGGGAGGCAGTGAGAGTGACGTAGGGTCCCTGAGAAACCACTTTCTACTGAGCCTCTGCCGTTCACACTGTCTGTACTTCGCTTTTCTCGGTGAATGTTATATTATGGAGACCACTCGATGTCAGTACAAAGAATGCGCCCTTCTCCCACCTTTTCACAGCGGCTTAGTATGCCACACAAGGGCAGACCATCGTTAACACAGCAGGTGTCCACAGATGGACATTTGGGTTGTCCCCAATCCTGTCCACAGTGAGTGACTTTCACAGTGGCTGTGTCACATGTGTTAGCACACCTGTGGAATAAACTCCTAGGAGTGGATTTGGAGGCTGAAGGACATGCTCAGTGGTCATTTCGTGAGCTCTCGCCAGCCTACCCTTCTCAGACGATGTTCCAGGTTCCAGGCCCCTGTAAGGACCACAGGACTTGATTCTCTTCAGCCTCACCAGAACCTGGTTCTAGGCTTTTCTAGTGTTTGCTAGTCTGAAAGGTAAAAACCAAGCCAAACGAAAGGCACGCTATTGTACTTGAAATTTGTGTTTCCTTTATGAGAAATGAGGTTGGTCGTCTTTTCATAAACTTAACAATCCTTGGTATTTCCTTTTGGTTGTTGTTGAGATATACACAGAAAAACACACACCAATCCAACAATTTCTACATGTACCATTCAATGACATGGATGCTCATCCTGACCCCCCTTTTCCTAATTGTTCCTTCCCCATCCACACAATCTCGCTGACCTCAAAGCTTTTTACCTAACCTTGTGAATATTGTCAATTTGCTCCTATATAGATAGTTCATGTTTGCTTTTTGGTGAACCAGCTGAAGAATTGTGTTTAGGAAGGTTGAACGGGCAGTTTCAGAGAGGGAAGGCAGAATAGAACTGGGGCCACTTAAGGGGTAGTTGGTTCAGGAGAAAAACAGAACACGGCTCTGCACTTTGGTGGTAAGATTGGTCAGTAGAAGCTGGAGATGGAGAGAATGAAGTTGAAAGATTAGGATTTGGTAAGCCAAGAGAATGGAGAAGAGTCCACATTCGGTTCTAGGTTTATAACTTGGGTGATTTGTGGGATGATAAGACCAGAAAGCGAGACGGAGGATTCTGGGGGTGAAGAGAACATGTCTATCCCACATTCTCCACCTTGCATGTGTGATGGGGACAAAATACAGCTCATATGTTTCCATGGCCACAAAGCCTCAGCAGGCGCTTCAGCTCCTGCCACCCCCAGGGCCATTACCTCACCTGATGACTCTCCACATCTTTGGGTCACCTCCCTCACCAATCCCCTGTGATGCCCACTGAGACCTGGAAGCTCAGTCCTCTCTATCCCACCATCATTGATTTGTATCTGTCCCCACGGGACTGCATTCACCAGTGTCTCCTCAGAGCATGGGCCCCACATCAGGTGCCTGTCGAACGAATGAATGAGCTACTAAATGAATGGAAGGACTGTTGGGCACGGCAAGAAGGGAGCATATAGAAGAAGGGATTTCACGAGTCAAAGAGTTTAGCATTGGGGACCTCTCTGAAACAGCAGCAGCTCTTCACACCTCTGGCCTTCCTCTACCCTCCCTCTCCTCCTCACCTTCCTCTTCATCCTCTCTTCCTCTCCACCCCCCCACCCCCACCCCGCTATGTTTTCCTCTACAACCTGTCTCCATATGACTTCCTAGGGTGGTTCTTGTTTGTTGGGGTTCTGTACTGAAGTGGAAGCCGTGTAGGGGATCAGTGATTTTGTCTCTTAAGTTTATCTCCTATGCCAAGAACAAATCCCAATGCCCCAGCAGCCTCGAAAGCATTGCACACAAGCTCTGCTTTAACTCTGGGCTTTCAGGTCTGCACACAGGGTGGGGGTGAGATGGTGGGGTAGGGGGCGCTCCTGTCTCCCTTCTCTGTAGGCACCTGCTTCTGTGTCCCCAAGAAGCACCCCTTCCATACTTCTTGTGGCCTTACTCTGTGCAGAGCACTCTAAAGGGGTTGGAGAGAAAACAGTGAGCAAGGCAGAGTTCCTGCCCTCAGGGAGTGGCTATTCTGAGAGACAAGCTCCTAAGAGGGACATTACCCTGATGTTGCTGGACGTGGAGTGTCTCAGGAGCAGAGGGTGGAATGTTGTGTGTATGTATATATATATATATATTTGCTTTATTTTAAAGTAATCATGCACATGGTAACAAATTTCAGACAGGATATGAGGGTAGTACATGACAAAGAATTCTCTGAATTCTCCTACTCCTGACCTCTAACTTTTGGACACCCATCCCCAGAGGCAACTACTATTACCAGAAATATTCTAAGGGACAGAAAAGTTGAGGGGCCTCCAGGCCTCATGGGGGAAGCAGACCCTGTGAAGAACCTGTGATACTTCCCCTCTCTCCCTCCTCCCTTTCCTCAGTCCGCCTCTGTACTGAGGAGAATGGGGGCAGGGCAGAGGGAGAGGGGCTGCAGACTCCTGGCCCAGTGCTGCTCAGAAAAGTAGCATCTGTTCTTCTCTTAGTGGGAGAGCTGCTTCCTCTGAGGCAGCAGCGAGGCCCACCCTGCTTCTCCCCTTCCTCTCTCCCAGGGGCTCAGATGGGGCAAGGGGTGGGGCTGTCAGCCATGAAGGTCTCCAGCTCTCTTTCCCAGCACCAATCCCTAGAAGATCTGGGAATGGGGATGATGGCTGGGTGGGCCCTGCTGACCACTGGGTCCTCAGGGGGTGAGGTATAGGCATCAGGGGTCAGTGGGGTCACAGGCAGCAGCTGTCCCTGAGACCTCTAAGGGGCCCCTTGGCCTGGGCAGCTGCAAAGCTCTCAGCTGTCAGGAGGGTGTGGGGTGGGGAGGAGCCAGGGGCCCAGAGTCCAAGGAAGGGGAGGGTTTGGGTGGGGAATTTGGAGCCTGGCCCTGGCTAAGCTGGCCAAAAGAGTGCTGGCCAGCCTCTAAGCCCCTAGGGCTAGAAACTTCCAGAACAGACCCAGCAGGAAGAGATAGATGTGACCATGGAGACATGGGTGACAGAATGACCACTCAGCACCCTGCAGTCTGCAAGGCCACGGCTACAGCTCTCTGGTCTCCCCAGCTGAAACTCCCAGCATTCCATTCACAGGTATACATCCAGGAGAACTGGAAACAGATGTTCAAACAAAAATGAATGTGTACATGAATATTCAGAACCGCATTATTCATAACAGTTAAAAGTTGGAAATCTAAATGATGACTGGATAAACAAAATGTGGTATATATGTTATCTATTCATACAACCGAATATCAATCAGCCATAAAAAGGAATGAAATATCGATGCATGCTATGACAAGGAGCTCAGGTAATGTAGTGGTTATGAATCGGGCTGTGAATCTCAAAGTCAGCAGTTCGAAAATACCAGCTGTTCTGTGGAAGAAAGATGAGGTTTTCTGCACCCTGTACAGGGTTGCTATGAGTCGGAACCGACTCCACGGCATGTAGCCACCACCACCACCATGACAAGGATGAAGCTTAAAAACATTTCTGTTGTTGTTGTTGTTAGGTGCCATTGCGTTGGTATCGATTCATAGAACCAACAGAATGAAACACTCCCCAGTTCTGCCCCATCGTCACAAATTTTGTGTTTGAGCCCATTGCTGCTGCCACTGTGCCAGTCCATCTTGTTGGGGGGGTCTCCCTCTTTTTCACTGATCTTGTGTCGCTGATCTTCGTATGAGAGACGAAGTCTGGCTACCCTGGCTTCTAAGGAGCCTTCTGACTGTACTTGAGTAAAAGAAGCCTGTCACCAAAGACCACATGTTATTTGTTGTTGTAAGATGCCATCAAGTCAGTTCTGATTCACAGTGACCTTACCTACAACAGAATGAAACACTGCCTAGTCCTATGCCATCCTCATAATCACGGCTGTCTTTGAACCCATGGTTACAGCCACGTCAGCAAATGAAGGTCCTGAAAGATTTACTTCACCCGTCTCATCCTAGTCAACTCGACTTTGAGGAGGCGGATCTTCCCCAGCTGTGTTCTGAGTGCCTTCCAACGTGAGGGTTCCTCTTCCAACGCTGTATCAGACAATGTTCCATTGCTATGTATAAAGTTTCACTGGCTACTTTTTTCACAAATAGATCACCAGGTCCTAGTCTGTCTTAGTCTAGAAGCTCAGCTGAAACCTGTCCACCATGGGCGATCCTGTTGGTATTTGAAATACCGGTGGCATAGCTTCCAGCAACGCAGCAACACACACAACCACAAAATTGGCAGATGAGTGGTGAACATATTGTATCATTTTATGAAATTTCTAGAACAGGCAATAAGAGGTTTCGTTTGGGATGACGAAAATGTTTTGGAATTGTTGGTGATGTTTGAATCCCATGTGAACAGACTAAAGATCACTGCATTGTATGCTTTCTAAGTGTGGATTTTATGGTATGAAAATTATATCTCAATAATAACTTTGTTAATGTTAAAAAAAAAAAGTACCAAAAGCCCCCCATCAGTCCAGCCCTTCATGCAGGTCGGAGGGCTCAAGGGAGCGGCCAGTGTGGGCATACCCAAGACTGGCTTTCAGGTGGCTTGGCTGAGGCCAGGGTCAGGGGAAGGGAAATTGAAACCAAGCAAAAAAATGAAAAAAAACAGCCCAGTGGCCACTCCCAGCACTGAGGGAAGCAGCAGCGCCCGGCTGGGTGACCCTAGTGGAAGGTCAAGGGAAAGGAAACGGCAAGCCTGCAAGGCGAGGTGGCTACAGAAGGCCCAGCAGGACCCTGGGGCCTGAGGAGAACGTCCGGCCCTGCCCCTGTCACCCCATCCAGTGCCCCTCACCTTTCAACCCCCAGCTCAGCTCTTGGCATCCACTTGGGTTCCCACACGCAGGAATTATGAGGGGCTTTTGTTCCCTTTGGCTGCGCTCCTCTGACCCTCCAAGGGACAGGGCCTGAATCCTAAAGGGCACCCATACAAGGGATCAAGTGAGAGGTCCGGGGAGAGGCTGATGCCCTGCCAGGCCTAGGGGCACTGAGAGGTGAAAGGCAAATCTTGGGCAAGAGAGCAAGGACGTTGTTTCCCTTAGAATGGCCTTACTCTGAGGCTCATGGGGTGTGACCACGACTGTGGTGTAGTGAATGACGTCCTATGTCCTTCTACCAAGTCTTAAGGAGTCCTGGTGGTTAAACATGGGTTTGCTAACTGAAAGGTCTGTGGTTCTAACCCACCAGCTACTCCATAGGAGAAAGATGAGGCAGTCGGCTTCCATAAAAATTTACAGCCTTACAGGAAACCCTGTTGAATTGACT
Organism: Chrysochloris asiatica; assembly: GCF_000296735.1. Lineage (NCBI taxonomy): Eukaryota > Metazoa > Chordata > Mammalia > Afrosoricida > Chrysochloridae > Chrysochloris > Chrysochloris asiatica. The sequence goes on from NW_006408558.1 coordinate 20,088,215, forward strand.
CCATGGCAGTGGGTTAGCTGTTGTGGTTGTTATGTGCTGTTGTCGGTTCTGACCCATAGCGACCCTGTATAGGGTTTCTGAGGAGCAACTGATGAGCTTGCAGTTTAGTGCATTAACCCACAGCGCCATAGTTTTTGTGACACCCCCACAATTATTGGTGTGACTATGCAAATACAGCGTTTATGGTCCACTAAGGGGCCTGGACAACTTGTCAATGCAAATTAAGAATTATGACACCTGCGATGGTTAGGGTTTATGTGTTAACTTAGCTGAGTTGTTTTTCAGTGATTTGGCAGCTATGCAATTAAGTAAGGGGCGTTTCCTGGAGGTTATGGTCTGTGTCTATGAATCTATGGTCTATGAACACTCTGGAGTCCTGGCACTGTGGGTTAATGCGCTGGACTGCAGTCGGTTTGAACTGCAAAGTCAGTGGTTTAAGCTCACCAGCCACTCCTTGGAAACCCTATACAGGGTTGCTATGGGTTGGAACCAATTCGAAGGTACTTAACAACGAATGCTCTGGTAAAGTTTTCTCCTTCTGGATCCCGCCTCTGTCTCATCATTATCTGACGTCCTATTCTTGAAACTCCGATTGTGTGACCTGGAGACTTGGGTCTGTCAGACCCTGCAACCATGTGAATCAGGAGAGGCCTCCAGACTTGACGCCTGACCCTTGGATCTGGGACTCATGAACCATTTCCTTGACAGTTCAAGAGTTCTGTGAGATACTGCTGTAAATGATGGAACCTCCAAGAACTCAGACAGTAGGGTGAGCACTGAGGGCAGGAGTAGTTGATGTTAGAGATGATGGAATGGGATAACATTTGGAAAAGTTGGACATCTGGGATAACTTTCACCTCTGTCTCACAGCAATCAGCTCTGTGCTGGTTCTTCTAAAAGGGGAGAGTCTACCCAATGGGGTTCTGAGATAACCTGAGGCAGGGGTTGTCCCGAGTCGAGGCCTAGAATCGGGTGTCCATCACCAAGGCCTCCCTCCCAGGTCATGAGTCTGAACAGTGGGGAGCTGGGGCCCAGCAGTCACAGGAAGCTGGTGACATGCTGGAGAGGAGTCTCTGAAGAGGCCGGCAGTCATTTAGCGATGACTTCCTGATGAGTGAAAGGGAACTGGCTGGCGGTAGAGGGATGTGTCTGCCAGCCCAGCCCTCTCTGGAGTTTGCAACCTTTTCTATTTGAATTCTGAATGCTGGTACAGCCCACCCTGGTTATTTCCAACAGTTACACAACTGGTATCCAGGCAACAGGACATTTGGCTCCTGTTCTTCTGGGCTGGGGGGCATCCCGTCCCCACTTTTCCCTGTGCAAAGCTGCTCTGCTAGGAAGCACATCTGTCCTTCTCCCTGTATCTGCCCCCACCCCCAGAGCCTCTGGATGATCCTGAATCTTCTTAAGGTCAAGGAAAGGGGGATCTGGACTGTAACAAGTGGGACAAAGACATTACCTCCCCACAGGGGGCCACTGCCCAGGGCCTCAGCTCCCCAAAGCCCACATGTGGACTCCCCTGATTAAGGCTGGGGAACCCATGGTCTAAGCTGATTTATCTGGCTGGAGAGCTGTGAGTTAATCTCCTAGGCATGAGCTTGCTAAGGTGGGGCTGACTCCAAGCTGATATTGTGCTTAGTTGGAATCTAAGTGATGTTCTTGGTTCAGGGGTGGGCTGGGGAGGGGGAGGAGTAATGGTTTTAGGATGTGAAGAGGGCCTGGGCTCCCCAATGCTGCCTTTACAGGTGCCCAGTTGACTGCCCCTTGGACAAGGCTGCAGGCTTCTGAGGAGGCATAGCTGGGGGACAAGGGAAGGTTGCTGTCAGGTTGGAGCTTGTTTCTAATTCTTGTTCTGATAAGGAAGCAGCTATAAAACCAATGAAACAAAGCAGCATTTGCTGAGGCTTTGAACTGGACACCAGTCTTACCCAGTCCTGCTCAGATCTCCTGGGCTGATTGCATTTCATGGTAGAGGAGTGGAAGCAAAGGGCAGGAACTGTTTGGTTACGTATTTATCTCTGAGTCAGGGTACAGGCACGGGCAACTCCCTGCTCCCTTGAAAGTGCCCTTCAAATCAACAGCTGGGGTCTCAGGGTCTTAGCTGGACAAGTGTGGCAGTACAGCCTGCAGTTTGGGGAGAAACCCACCCATATTTAGCAACAGTTGGTCTCTGAGACGCCAGCCATAGGACGGGGAGGTATTGGGAACCCTAGAAGACCAATCTGGGCTATAGGCAAGTTTTGCGCTGCCGAGCAACTTGGAATCCAGCTTTGTAATGGGTCTGAGGCCGCCCCTCCCAATGGAGGAGTCAGGCCGGGAACACAGCACATGTGGGGACCTTGCAGGGAGGCCGGGCAGGTGGCCAGTGGCTTGCTCTGCAGTCCCAGCCTCGAGGCCCAGCACACCTCCTCAGTAGGTACCCTCTGCACCTTGGAATAGTATTAGGAGGGTTAGGTGGGGTGACACCCAGGGGGGCTCTGAGGGGCTGACAGAAACCCAGCATGGCTGGCACACTGCTTTCTCTGGGCACAGGTCAAGTAGGAACGTTCTTTGTCCACTAACAGGAAGAAGAATGAGCAGAAGAAAGAAAGATTAACCTCAGAATATTTTTTTATTTCTCCAGAAATTATGTATGCTTGATTTACATTGGAAAAAAAAAAATCACAAAACTGTCTTGCCCTTTCTGAGCATGCCGTACACACGCCCGTTCCCTCTGGATACCACGTAGCCATTAACAAACACGGCTTTCTTCCAGAGCTACCAGCAGCTAGCCGTGCATGGTCTTCCTGCGGGGCCCAGCCCTGCAGCCCTCTCCTCAACTGTCCACAAGTTTGGACTTGCCAACTCCTGAGGGCTCGGACATCTGGCATGATGGGAACCACAAAGGCATGACTCAGATTTTGACCACCTGGGCAGCCACACATGGACTCCGCCTCCCCTCCCCAGCCACAGGCTGCCTCTGGAGATAGAGCCGGCCAAAGGTGCCTCCCACCTGCCCTTTTGTGAGGCGCCCGGGGTTCACACAGACGCAGCCAAGGACGTCCTGGGGAGAGAGAAGGAGAAATCCACATTAACTGGGATAACAGGGAGACCCCAACGAGGGTCTTCTGACTGGGCGCGAAAGCCACCCAGCACATGTTTTGTCAAACCTGCGAACAGCAGTGCGTTCTGAGGCTCAGGGACAGAATGAAGAGTGAGGGGATCTGGTGAGAGGAGTCAGCCTGACCAGCTGGTGATCGCTATGGGACATGCAGAGCAACTGGCCTCCAAAGGCGGGGTACCTCTAGACCAGCTGAAGCCCTGCACCCAATCCCAACTGCAGGCCTCGGGGCAGAGAAGGGGGTGCAAGATCAGAACAACCGAGGATCTTCTTCAGCGTGGTCACAGCAGCACTCGGGGCGGGCAGCAAGTGGGCAATCCTGATGTCTCCCCAACACAGCCCTGAGAACCTCCCCACTAATCAATTAGGCTAACCTAAATGGGCCAACCCGGCACCATCCTCTGGGGAGAGGGCAGAGTGTGTCGAACATTCAGGCACTTTATGAACAGATTTATATGCTAGTCCTAAAAGAGGCGAGGCCCCAGGGCTGGCTTTAGAGGCCACCACTGCCATCAGAAGACCTAAAATGAAAAGTCACACACTGGTTCTGTGCTCCTGAACAATGAGAAAGGAGCTCCGAACCTACCTTCACAAAATACCTCAGCTCTGATGGAATGATGAAGACATCTGGGGTGACAGGCAGCTGGCTGTAGGTGTAGAAGTTCTCATAGTCAACAGCCATGTCTTCCTGGGGTGGGTAGAGTGGGTAGTAGCTAGAGAGACAGACAGACAGACAGACAGACAGAGTCAGCAGCCATGTCTTCCTGGGGTGGGTAGAGTGGGTAGTAGCTACAGAGACAGAGGGTCACCGGCCAGCAGCAGGCAATTTAGGGGCACTGCCCATCCCCCAGCCCACTCCCTCCATGTCCCTTGTTTCTAACAGGCTAGGTGGTTGTTGTTTTCATCTATCTCTGCTTGGTGGACAGAATGTGCACTGGTTACCACCACAGGGGGACGCTCCCTGGCAGTGGCCTGGTGAAGGTACCTACAGTGACGTTGACCATAGCTCTGTAATCCCAATGTCCAGTCTTCAGGACCAGGTGATTCCAGCAAGGGCACTCACCTCCTCTGGGTCAGGATGTGCTTGAGGATGCGGCTGAATCGGTCTGAAGTCCCAGAGTTGCTGGGGAAGGAAGAGAGGCAGCGCAAGTTCGTTTTTCAGCTCCTGCCTCTTTGCAGGAAGATCAAAGGATTTCATAAACTAGACAGAAGATGGCTGGTCAAGCATGGTAACAGGAGAGCATCCCACCAGTCTGTCTGTCCCATCCACGAAAGGAGCTGGGAATGCCAGGCTGAGAAAGGGAAGAGCACACTCCCTTGTAATCAAGATCAAGGAAGGTCATTAGCCGGACTGTCTTCTGCCAGAGGACTCGGGCTGTCCCCACCAGGAGGCAGACCCATAGCTGGTGACCCAGACCTCAGCCAACACACACCGCTCACACTGCTCCAAACCCTCCCCCCTACTCTACCATGAGCTGGAAGACCAGAAGTGTCAAGTTGAAACGCTACAGATGTGGGATCTCCACAGTGCCTGCCACCTGATGTTCTGGTGACCCTTCCGAGTGAACTCTCAGTCCATCCTCCACAACCAGGGACAAGGCCCATGTGGCTAAGTCAGATAATTGGGATGTGGCAAGAAGGCAGTGGAGGACACCATGTAGAGACACTAGCATGACTATAATGAAGTGCAGACAGGACACAAACCACAGACCAGCGATGGTCGAAATGAACACATCCAACGGCCTCCACTGAACCCACTGCTGTGGAGTCGACCCCAACGCTAAGGCACTACAGGACAGAGTGGAATCTTTACAGCAGACAGCCTCATCTTTCTCCTGAGGAGCAGCTGGTGAATTTAAACCATGACTTTGTGATGAGCAGCCCAGTGCTTAGCCCACCATACCACCAATTCTCCTTCCCTTGGGACAAGGTTAGGCATCAAGTGCTGCTGGCGAAGCCTGGGTCAAGCAGCCCCTCGATGTCCTTGGACTAGGAGAGAGCGCAGCATTGTGTTGTCAGCCTGGTGAGCACGTCTTACCTACTGATCTCCTCAGCCCCCATGTGGAACAGCAGGTCTGTGGACGTCAAGCCAAAGACGGCTCCGCTTATGGAGAGGCTGCAGGGCTCGGACACAAACTGTACTCGCTACAGTGAGAAGGGTTGAAACACACATTTGTCCCGAAAACCTGAAACTTCTTCCCCATGAAAGTGCAGGCTCTCCAAGGGCTAGGGAGGGCCACTGAAGAGGGGACTGAGCCAACACTCAGCCAAGTTAGGAGCACATTTGCTGGTTAAAGAAGAGTTGAAGACATGGGCTGCATGCACGTCTGAGAAGTACCTCCACTCTCCACTCTGGGGACAGGGCCAGGCCACCCGTGGTACATCTCAGATTTGGCTATGGGGTACCTTTTTATCCTCTTTGGCCAGGTCCGTGTAGCTGAAGGGGGGCTGTGGGTACACAGGCTCATGATGCACATCTCTCAACGATGGGACGAAGATGAGGTGGGAGCCAGAGCTGGTTTGTCAAAAGAACATAGAGGAGGGAGAAAAGTGAGTGCCTGGGAGCCAGAACAGCTGGCCAACAGCCTTACACTGTCAGAGCTGAACAAAGCAGGGCCTCACTTCCGAGAAGACTTGGAAACCCCAGGAGACAGCTCTACTCTGTTCTTTAGGGTCTCGAGGATGGACCAAACCGGAGCCTCATGGACAAACATACACCAGGCATGATCACAGGACAATAAAGACAAACAGATGCTCAGAAAAAGAGACCCCCACTATCAGCACCCCCACCCCACTCCGCAGTGAAGCAACACCCTTGGTTTTCACTTCTCAGCAGATGATCTTGTGAAAAGAAGAGATGTGTTTAGCATGAAGCACAGGCAACAGTAGACACCGCCCTCTGAAGGCGACACGCACCTCCAGGGTCACCATGCCCAAGTGACGAACCCTAACTCTCATGGCCAACTGTTTGTCTTCCTTGCCACACAAAAGAGGAAAGGAAAAAAATCCTGTTTCCTTGGTTCCCTGAGCTGTTTGTGGCAGAGGGGCCCATTCTAAACCAAATAGGTGGAAAGTGGTACTTTGGGGGCATGTTTAAAACCCACCACCAGCTCCCCTTCTTGCTTAGGAAGCCTGGCTGCCTTTCCTATGTGACAAAGGGACTGGGGGCGGCTGTCCCTGACTCACATGGTTCTACCAAGACGTCTTCCTAGGACCTGGAGACCAAAGGCACATTGCCTATTATCTATGCTCCCCTTGACCTTGAAGAGTCCCCATGTGGAAGGACCCCGATCATCGAGTGCTGGAGTCTGATGAATGGGGGGTTGGGGGAGATGCCGAGGGCTCATGGTTGGTGACTGACACAGAGGTGGCCACTGGCAAGAGGCACTGGGAATGCAATAGTTAAAGAGGAGATGGTCCTTCTCAGTGTTATACGCTGGGATCAGAAAGAAAATTCCAACTATGCTCAGTATTGCACAACTTCATGTGGGCGGGGCTCTGGCCTGGAGGAGCCTGCTCTCTACCCTACCATCTGCAGGATGCTCTGCGTGTGTGCCGTGTGTGTGACCTCGCAGGAATAAAAACAAGTTCTCCAAATGGTGGGACCTCTACCCACTTGTTTGGAAGGCAGGGCAGCCCTGTCCTGCGTGGCACACACTGACTGCAGATGAAAGTGCCTGGTGGTGCTGGGCACTCACCCCTCGGGTGACAATGCCCGGTTTGTTCTTTGTCTACATTAGTGCAGTCAATACCACACGGGGCACGATTCCAACGAGCCCCACCTCAGACAAATTCTCAGCCTGTACTGCAGCGGTCCCTGCCTCTCCCTGGGGAGACCAAGGGCTGACAAGACATAGCACCAGCCCAACACCTGTACTCTGGTCCTAACAAACCTGGGAGACGACAGGGAAGGTGAGGGATGAAAAGACAGACCCAGCCCTGTCCCAACTAGCTGGTGGGGCCTCCTGAGCACCCTGCTGGCTGTCTGGACCAGCAGTAAAGCTACAACTAATCAACTCTGGGATCAGTTCTCACGGCCAAAGGGCAAGGGCGGAAGATTATACTCTTGTTTCAAGAACCACCTTTGTTATGGACTTGTTTTTAAAAGCTTAGCCTCAGGAATGTATGCTTTTATGGGCTCAGTGACAGGCAAGCAAATCCCACAAGGGAAAGCTCTATTACCACGACCAAACCCAGCGCTGGAGGTGCAGCAGAACGGAGGATGTCAGCTTCCTGAATAACTTTCTATTCTGGCTTCTAGCACTTCCTGGAACAGCAACCTGCCTCCCAGATTAGAACTTTGTGTCTCTGGCACCACTCACGTGACCCCTCACAGTTCCTTCCATTTGGTTGACGACAGGGATCCAAGGGTCCCTACCACTTGCTCTGGCCATCGCTGGCACTGCTGGGACTAAGAAGCAGGAACTAAAGGGAAGAACCTGGCTCTCCTTCACCTGTCACTCACACCAGATGTTTAGCTCCTTAACAATGTTGCTATGCCAACTGGAAAGGTAGTTTTGTAACAAAAAGGGGGAGTAGTTACTCTTACAGTACAGGAACAGAGGACCCTAGGACCATCAAGGGAGACAAGCACAAGCAGAATGTGGGACCCTATCTAGAGGAGCAGGGACACCAGAGATGAAGGCAGGGTTGAGGACATGGAGAGAGAGATCAGCTGAGGACTCTAGATTCATGGAAAGAGAAAGACTGGGTGCTGGTAGCCAGGAGGCAAACTTGCAGAATGTGCCCTTGGGTTGTTTAAATGAATATATATTCCTAAGTGTTTTTGTGTACATCCTCCCCCGCAAAAAAAAAACAAAAACAAAAACAAAACAGGGTAGAAGCAAATACTATTGAATGATGATGCATGGAGGAGATTGAAATCTTGCAATGAAATGGTGAGTGTAAAACCAATGTTCTCCCATGTAAACTAGCACTCAATTATGAGTGTAAAACCGATGTTCTCCCATGTAAACCATCACTCAATTGTGAGTGTAAAACCGATGTTCTCCCATGTAAACCATCACTCAATTGTGAGT